>NC_028354.1:10014246-10144727 GCF_000741045.1 Vigna radiata var. radiata
CCTATTTATCATGATTATATTGTGTCTAGGGTTACCCTATTTATCATGATTATATTGTGTCTAAAGTTACTTTACTTACCATGTACTTTGTATCACAATTTTCTTATATATATAGAATGAGAGTGAGAGGGATCAACCAAGCCTTCTAGAATTATTTTACAGTTTAATTCTCAAGTCTCTAACACTCCCCCTCAAGCTAGAGCATACAAATTGTATGAACTAAGCTTGGAATAGATAAACTCAATTTGAAATATATGATTTGTCTTCAAGAAATAGCACTAGAAGCACTAAATGTATTGGTTGTAAGTTTGTTAGAATTATTAATTGCAGATGAAATTTTAGGTTTCTTTTTTTGTTATAGTAGTCTGGTTACTGCAAGAGTTTAATGTTTATTTGGGCACGAACATTTTTCCTCTTAGAATATTCAGTTTGGTGTGTGCGTGTTTATATGACGTCATTGATGTTGTCGTGTCCTAATTTTTTGACACTTGCGTGTCCAGTGTTTATGTCCGTTTCAGAATCTGAGTCAACAAATGGAATAATAATACTAGCAATGAATATATTGGTTGTATGCTGTCACAACTATTAATTGTAGAGGAAGTTTTGGGTTTCCGATCGTTATTTAAGTAACAACAAGAGTTTCAAGTTTAAATGGACATGAATATTTTTCCTCTTAGAATATTCAGTTCGGTATCAGTTTCATGGTTAATATTTACCCAAATATTAGGTTCATGTGTGTAAAATTTTTGGAATATGTTTACAAATTTGTGGAAAAGCCATGGAAAAGTTTAATGGTAAAATAAAATGATCTGGACAGGCATTAAATCATACTTGAAATGGTGCATAAGTACTTTGCTTGTGTTAGTTATTAAAATCTTCATTCTATGACAATATGAATGTGGTGGGATAAATCCCACTTTTAAGTCCTTTTAATGATTCTCTCCTTCCTACATGTTGTCTTTGGTGGTTTCTGGAATAGTCTAGTGTAACAAGAATGACTGACATAAAGAACTTCTACTCTTTCTAGGGGATCATTCATGACGCATGTGGGAGAATGCCTTCATTTCTTGAGGATAAGTCCAAGTTCTCTGTACTTGGCCTGTCTGTCACTGACCCTACTGCTAGTAATGGTTTGATGAATGACATGGAGTATGACAAAAAGAAGTTATCTGAGTATGGCAATGCATTGGAAGAGGGAAGTACAGATACAAAGAATAACTGTAGTAGTTGCCTTTGCTTCCAGTTAGATTGTTCATGGAGGAAAAGTAGACAATATGTTCTAGGAAAAAGTAACTGGGTCCTGCTCACATTTGATTCTCCTAAGCATAATGATCTAGGACTGCAAAGGCTTCCAAATCTGCACCACATTCATTGGAATGGACAAATTCTGTCACAATATGATGTTCACGTATGTAAGTCATTATTTCTTCTATTTGCTTTGCTGCAAGTACTTGTGCTTTCTGAAGACTTTTACCGCAATCTCAAACAGATATATATGATATTCAACCACTTGTAGGTCATAATTTATGAAACACCTGCTTATGGTGCTCATCATTTCTCATTATGTCATTTGAGTTCGTCAAATGAACAAGCTAAAGTTTCTATTAAAAATCCTAAGTGGGTCGAGAAGCTTCATAATAAGAAGCAATTCATTGATTTGGTAATGAGTTTACCTTATTTATTTTTGGCTATGCAGGTTTTTTTCTTCTTGTTAACCTGCCTTTTTGAAATTTCACCCCAGGATACAGTTGTTCTGGCAATTAATTGCACATCTGCTGCTAAAAGAACTTTTGAGACACACCTGGTCCCAAGATCCTCAAGCCGGCTCTCCATATTTCCTGTGTACACACTTTAACTACTGATACATCATCTTTGGCTCACTTTTTTCTTCAAGATCTAATGATTTATTCTGTGACTTTTCAGGCTTGTTGTCACAGGGCATCTGTTTTCCAAGTTTATGGCTTCATTCTCCACCATGCTTTAAAATTATTCTCCAGTTTTTCCAAACACATTTTAATTATGAATCCGAATCATGGATATATGTGACAGCAGCAAATGTATTCAAGAAAACTGCTTGGATAAATATGCAAATCCGCTGTCAGATATTATATTGGCCAATCGTTCTTCAGAAGAGACCTCAGGTAATATTAAATTTTAGGTAAACTATATCACTTCGTGTGGTTGGTGGTGGGTTTCAAATTTTGGATATGTCTGGCTTTATATTTGACAAAGTCATTGTTAGGGTATAAGGTGGGAGGTAATGATAAGGGTTGGAAAGTATATGAAAAGGGGAAGAAAGGTAGGAGGGAAGTGAGGCTGAACGGTATTGACCGTAAAGGCCGAATGGTAGCCGAACGGTGGAAGGCGTGGAGAGGTCTAGCCGAACGGAGGAAGGCGGTGAAGAGCTGGAGCCGAACGGTAGGAGGCAGGGGGAAGCAAAGCCAAATGGAAGGCGATGAAGAGCTAGAGTCGATCGGTTGATGAGTGACTATCCTAACTGGGACAAGTGTTAGGATAGGGGGGAAATACTTAGAAATAGTTATAGTAGATAAGAATATATTGCCAGAATATTGTTTGACTAAGATTCTGAATATTGCCAGAAATAGACTCCTCACATGCCATGAGCAACCTTCAACCCATGACTTTGGTGTTGAAATTCCTTGGTATTAACCAGTTGATAGCATCGACTCTCCTTGGAGACTTGTAAATAAATGACACGAGTCACCAGGAACATCACAACTTCTACAATATGCAAAGCTAAACACACATTATGAAAGGAGGCTAAGGAACAATGCTGAAATAGAGAGGGTTTTTTTTTTTTTTTTTTTTTTTTTTTTTTTTTATATATATATTTCTTCCTTTGGAAGACTTCTCTCATCCCATCCTCACTTCCATTCACCAAGAGATCATGAGTCTTCAATTCCATAGTCTCCATACCTTTAAGCCTCACATGGAGCACTTAAAGACACATTCACCTACCAATTTCCTTCATCATCCTGCATTCTCAAACAACAACCAACCAAGAAAATACCCATAAACCAAAAAAACAAAGATTTGTTATTACAGTGGGTTGCTTCCTTCACAGGCACCAAGCCTAGCCGCAAAGCTCACCATCACCTTTGAAATGCCAAAGACAGGTTGGAGTGACCAAAGGAGAAGAAAACCAGTGGTGGCGTACAAGGAGAAGAAACCAAAATGGCACTAGGATAACCATGGCTGGATTATGTGGTGTGTCAATGAACGAACTTGGATGACTTCTGTTGGTGGCACTTAAGTGACGCAAAGAGGGTGATGAAGAAGCAGTTGTGCCTCCATCATTCCAGAACGAAAACAAGAAATTGAAGATTTTCGATTTTAGGGTTTTAAGAGAGAAAACTTAGAATGCCATGACTTCAAAATTAGGAACCACGGGTAAATATGGACTCAACATGATTCGGTGAGTCAGGCAATGATGAGACATAGGAGATCTGAAGGACTTAGGGTTCCAAAGCAATCAAAGGAGAAAACCCTAGGTCTGAGTTACAACCACCGAACCAAAGAACAAAGGACAAAAACGAACTCAGGAGGCTCTGACGAGACACCTAGCAGTAGGGCGGTGTCACTTTGACATCGGAAAGGTGGCGCGTGAGGAACACGTGCCCGAAACTGAACGGAAATAAGCCGTGCGTGACGACGCGTGTAGAGGAGAATGAGGCAGCAACCACCAGGGATGGGTCGCGCTCCTTGAGGCGCACAAAACCCCTAACTTCACTAGAGAAAACGTGATGATGACGGCGATGTTAGACAGATGTGGCGACACCTGGATGAGACCTAGCCCTCGACATCGATGGGGTTGGCCATCGCTCAAGGAGGCAATCCAGATCCACTGGTCGCCGAACTAAACTGTGGCAGTGGAGGGCAGCAGACGACGTGGACGGTGGTTGGTGGTGGACAACGGTGGACGATAGGAAACAGCTAAAAGGGCACTGGAAATATTTGATATTTAGTAGGAGAGCAGGACTGCTCATTGAGGTATTTCAGAAAAGATGAAATTTTTAAGACTTGAAGGAGACTCTGACAACTTGCTCTACCATGTTAAGATTAGAAACTGAAAAGTATATTTCTGGAGGGCTTGAAAGATCCCTCTCACTCTAACTTTTGATACAAAAGTACATGATAAATAGGGTAACTCTAGATACAATATAATGATGATAAATAGGGTAAATATTCTAACAAGTTGATTAAGTTCAAGATATGATTTATTTATTTTTATACTAAATAGGGAGATATGATGGGAAATATCTTAACCAAATATTTCCCATTGTTAGATATCGATTTTGTTTTTTGAGTGTATTAAAACATTTTGCAAGGTATTTATTATGTGAACCAAACCTAGGAACTATGGTTTGAAACTGAACCTATCCCGGAACAGTGTTTTGATTTGTGTATTTCTTTAGAAACTCATTGTTTGGTCCTATTTTTGAATTTCATGAATTGTAAAAAATGGTTTAGTTTGTACTTAACTCTTAAAGCTTAATAAGACGTACCAAACTGAACCTTACCAGCAAAAACCTACTTTTGGTATACCTCTTAAGCCTAAAATGATATGGTTTAGTCTGAAACAAATTTTATTGGTTGAAATTGAAAACCTTACCACACAAAATTTGTGTACTATTTTTTCATAGCTTATCTTGGTCCTTTTCACGGCGCCATCTTCTGATAAATATAAGTTAATTTATCTAATAAATTATATGTTTATATTTTAAGGCAATTATTTACTATTCTTAAACTTGTATATTTTTGTTCTTGATTTTATGTTTTCTCCATGTTTAATACGGTTCTTTTGTGTTCAAGGTCTGAGTCATGTGTTGAATATGTAGAGAAAGCTGCAATGCATAGGCATTCTATGTGGTCAACTTTGGTTGTTGATATTCTCCTTGGAAACTTGGTTGGCTGGACATTTTTATATCACAGAGAACCAATTTGCCTTTCAGTTTTGAATTTCATGCATGGATTTTCAACGTTTTTGGCATGGTTTCTTTGAATGCAGTCCAGATATGGTCAACACTCTGGATCTTTGTGGGTTTCGTCTTCAATTATATTATTCAAGGGCTTTCTGTTTTAGGAATCCTTTGTGGATTTACTGTACCTGCTGCTTTGATCATAGACATGATTGCTCTTACAACTCTTCATGTTTCAACTCTACATTGGTTCATTTCACTTGTATATTCATCACAGATACAGGCATTGGCAGCCTTGTGGCGGCTTTTCAGGTAACAATTTCTGGTATATTTTTTTATTATTGCCACGAGTAAGGAAGTGATTTTAATGAGTATTGAATATCGTAATTTGCTATTTTCTTTTATAAATTTAACTAAGTAGGTAGTTTTTAACAAATTCATTAAGATATTCCCAGAAGGGATCTTTGTTTGCAATTGATAATATTTTGAAACGATTTCAGTAGGCATATACTCAACAAATAGAGACTAGTGAAGTGATATTAGTAGTAAAAAGTTTCCTTTTTCTTGTGCAGAACTATAGTATTATACGTAGACAATCCTTCTTATGTTTGCTATTACGTGTTTAGTAAATTTGTAGATGACTTGCGATTTCAAAAAAGTTGAGATCGTAAGAGTTCCTAGTACTTACTAAGCCATAATATTTGCTCCGCATCTCTATAACTCTGTGATTCATTATCCGTTTTGAAGAATAACTATTACAGATACACAATTCTTTTGCATACATACTTCCTCTTCCATATTTTCATGAAGTTGCTTGCTACATTTGCAGGGGTCAAAAATGGAATCCTCTGAGGCGGAGGTTGGATAGCTTTGATTATACAGTGAAGCAACATATTGTTGGATCTCTATTATTTACGCCACTTTTACTTCTTTTACCAACTACTTCCGTTTTCTATATATTCTTTAGTATCGTGGACACAGCCATTAACCTTATCTGTCTACTGATTGAAGTAACTATTTCGGTTATTCATACTACCCCTTATACCAAGATATTTCTTTGGTTGGTGAGGCGAGGAAGATTCCCTTCTGGAATATGGCTTGAAATTATCGGTTGTCAGAGTAATAGTACCGTGTCTGCACAAAGTATTGATTTTACGGATGAAATGACCTTACCCAAGGAGTCTTTGCATCTAAAGGATTTCAATAGAGAAAAATCTAGTATTCTAGTTTCAGTTCTCCACAGTAACTACTTGAGCATAGGTGAGGCCTGAAGCTGTTACTTGTGGGTTCGGACTGATGCTTCTATTCGGTTGTCAAGATATGTATCTATGTTGATCAATAGGGAAATTGAATATGTGATATCATGCTGTCCATGTGTACTGTAGCGTTTTTTTTTATTATTTAAAATGTGTAGACTTTCTCTATTATTTTCTGGGGCTTTTATTTGAAGAATTTAGATATATATTGTGAATTATCTGTGATGTGTAAATCTGGCAGCAATATCTTCTGTTTTGTTATCGTAATTTCCCTTCTTCCTTGTTGCATATCAAGATTAAAACAACACATCATAGATCCTGACATTTTAAAACATTTTTAAGGAATATATTTAAAAACTTGATTGATATTTCACCTTTGCATCAGACTTTTCTTCTTGATTTTGATAGTTGTGACCTGGGAGTGGCGACAATTTGTATTATATGCGTATTTTTGCATGGACTAACATTATGTACTAAAATTGATTAAATTTCAGGGAAAGTTATCTTGCCTCACTACAAAACTGTATTTTTGGGAGTTTCTGGGTCATCCATCTCCACAGTGGCTTATGGAATCCTTATTGGGCAAAGGTGTGATATCCTGGTGCCAAGTTCTCTTATGGTTTTATTGATTTCACGATCCTGTTTCTCTGATTTTTTTTTAGGTTTACTTAATAATACTTTTTTTTTCTCATTTCTTTTTTGTATTTCTTCTTTTTCCTCCCTCATTGACCAGAATACCATCTATGCGGGGCACCCTTCTACCTTCACCAACGCCATGGACGTCCATGCCCTACAAAGAGTATTGGCGCCTCTGTCATGATTCACTTATTGCATGCTTCAGATGATAATGGCTTTGGCTCAGGTTTTATTATTCTCGTTATTAGCTCGGGGATTCAATTATCCAGTTTTCACCTAACTTGCGCTACTCATGTCATTTTTTTTCATTGGGTTAGAGGATGCTTCTTATTTCTTCGATTCTTCCACAGTTCAGTATTCTCTTGAGTATGGTACAGTCGGTATTTTTTTTTTCTGCTTTTCCCATGCTTAGAATGATGTGTGCTCTAGAAGAGCAACATACTTTTAGTTTACTATGTAAATACATTGGTTCTTCTCTTATGCTTGGCCGCGTATACTTTCTTCTCTCTTAATTGTGTGAGGAAAAATTGAAGACCTGTCATTACTGCTACTATACTCTAAACCAGAGATGGATTCAGCATCCAAGACTGTTAGTTTGAGAATTTTATGCTATATAATGTAAAGGTTAATTCATGTTTTATCAATTAATTTTATTTCAGTGTATGCTAGGTTTTTTTTTTTTTTTGTTTTTTCAATTAACTTATTTATTGTTGATAATATTTTAATATTAATATTTTTTATTTATTATGGTCTAATTTTATAATTTTTTATTTATTATGTATCTAAGTGTTGTTAAACTTTTTATTTTTAAATAAAATATTTTCTTTTCTCGTTTTACAAAAATACTTTATTTTCAATTTTAGTCTTTAATTTACAGATAATTATACTTTCTCTTTTTGATACAGTATTTAAGTTTTATTTATCCTTTATGGTGTTTTAATATATTAATGTAATTAATATACATGTCACACTAATTTTTGTAAAATTTGTCATGTGTAATTATAACAAGGTTAAGTGAGAAGGAGATCATTCGAATCATTAAATTAAAAAAATGCACTAAGAACAAATAAAAAATAAGAAAGGAGAATAACCTTTTAGAATTATTCAAGGAGCAGCTTATTTCTTCTTGTTTAACTAACTCAATTAGATTTGTTAAATTTATGTTAAAAACTTGGCGATCACATTAATCTTTTTGTTAATAAGAGTATATAGTTAAGACATCTCATTATATTTAATTAAAATAATTTAAACGATAGTATATAACTAAATACATATTCTCTCTATAATTTCATATTTTTAGTTAAAAGCGTCTCAGCATAATTATATACATAGCAATTGTGACCAAATTTCCAAAAGATAGGGAAGTAAATTTTGAGTCAAGTGTGAATTTTAGGGTATCCATAGAACCAGCAAAGCATGTCAGTGTCTTCTGTCTTTTTTTCCTCATTGCAAAGAGGGGCAGCCACTATCTTCCTCATGCAAGAATATGACCCAACGAAACAGGCACTGCTTGGCACAATGTGTCTATATCATACATGTGAACAGAACAATCATAGTAATTTCATTATGATGTCGTTGAATTTTTGTTTAGCATTTTCAATCAATGTTTGAATGTTTATTAGTAGTATTTGAGTATTAATCTCTTGGTTAAAATTGTTGAAATTTTGTGAGTCAAAATGTGATAAAGGAGTCAAATCAGTTAAATAAAAACATATTTGATCTTTTTTAAGAGAATTTTGTACATTATTTAATTAATTAGTTTAACAGATATACAAATTATGTAGTATATATATTTACTGGTTATGTTAAATAAGAGATAACAATTTCCCTTTTACTCTTTTGTCTCTCATATTTTAAAACCCAACAATTGGTATCAAGAGCAAAAAGGATCTTACGTGATTTGTGATATAACCCAGAAACACTTACAACCACTTACAACCACCAAATAGCCACCACACATAAGATGGAATATGAAACATCCTTTACTGCCATTTATGCACCTGTATTGGATGGACTAAACTATCAAATGTGAGCCGTTAAAATGGAAGCATATCTTGATGCTAACGATGTATGGAAAGCGGTAGAACAAGACTACGAAGTGGCTCCCATGCCAAATAATCCTACTGTTGCTCAAATGAAAAATCACAAAGAAAGCAGGCTTCGAAAGTCCAAAGCCAAATCAATTTTGTTCATAGTTGTATCTCAAGTCATTTTCAACCAAATAATGACGTTGAAAACGACACATGAAATCTAGAAGCTTTTGAAGGATGAGTATGAAGGCAGTGAGAGAATCAAAGAAATGCAAGCTTTGAATCTAGTTCGAGAACTTGAGATGCAAAGGATGAAAGATTCAGAGACAATCAAAGATTATGTGGACAAGCTTCTCGACATTGCAAACAAAATACATCTTGGCATTGAGATTCCTGATTCTCGAATTGTTCAAAAAATACTTGTAACAATTCCAGAAAGATTTGAAGCCACATTGACTTCCTTGGAGAACTCAAAAGATTTTTCTACTATTACTTTGGTAGAACTTTTGACCGTACTTCAGGCTTCAGAGCAAAGAAGACTCATGAGAGAAGAAGGTCA
Source organism: Vigna radiata var. radiata (assembly GCF_000741045.1). Classification (NCBI taxonomy): domain Eukaryota; kingdom Viridiplantae; phylum Streptophyta; class Magnoliopsida; order Fabales; family Fabaceae; genus Vigna; species Vigna radiata. The sequence continues at coordinate 10,023,668 of NC_028354.1, forward strand.
TATTGAAGGGGCTTTGGCAGCTAAATTGTCGAAAAAAAAGGGTAAGTCAAAAAGTTTCAAAAGGTAAAAGACACGGGCAACTCAAAGTTAGATGCAGTTCCTAAAAAGATAAAGAAACCAGAACCTTTGTCAATTGAAGTGGAGGAAAAGCCAAGAGAACAACTACAAGTAGATGAGGAATTTGCAGAAGATTCTAAGGACGTGAAGGCACTAGTGCAAAATTGGGCTTTAATGTCACCCCATAGACGTCAGACTAGAAAACACCCAACGTAAATTATTGACCGGTGGCATTTTCGTAAATAAGTGGGCATATAGACATCAGTTAGGAGGAGCCTCGACGTCTATAACACAATAGACGTTAAGGCCCCTCCTAACTAACGTCTATATGCCTGACAGGTAGGTGAAAAGTAATTTCTTTCCGCCATATAGACGTCAGTTAGGAGGGGCACCGACGTCTATAATACCACAAACTTCGGTGCCCCCTTAACCCACGTCTATATGTCTGACAGGTAGGTGAGAAGTCATTTCTTTCCGCCATCTAGACGTCTGATCCCGCCACACCGACGTCTATATGCGATTATAGACATCGACGCTGTTGAGATTGTTGACAACACAAACTCTATATCAATCTAGTTTTTTATGATGACAACACAATGCTTAATAACAATACACATGTTGTTGCATTACATGTTCTTGTTCTGAATTATTTGTCATATCTGCTGAACAGGTTTTGTTGAATTGCAATGTGTGTTCCTATGATTGATTGTGTGTTATATTCGTGGAACATGCTTGTATTGAAATGTGCGTGGAACATGCTTGTATTAAAATGTGAAATAAAATGTTTTTTGATTACTGCACTTTTCTGGAAAGAAAAAGATCACAAGCACCTTTATGAACTTATATTTGTTGTGACAAAGTTCTAGTCCAGTCAAATACACTCATAATGGATTCGACTATGCTAAAATCTTTAGATTTTGTGAACATGTGCTATGTGAGATTTTGAGTTGAAAAGAATTTCAAAGTGTTTTTTCATGTGTCAGTCGACATTGCATATTGTATATTCGACCGTGTTTCTGATTTGTTTGGAATTCTGTTAAGCCTACACGCTTCAACGACTATAATTTTCAAAAGTTAGTTGAGCTTGTATGACTTGGTCAACTGTAATAAATGTGTGTTGATTTTTATTGACTGAGAGCGTTTGTGTTGACTGTTTGTTATAACTGTTTTAATATAGTTGACTGAATTAGTAGGCTATTCGACTGAGAGGCAATCTGATATAACAAAAAACAATAAATAGACAGAACGTGAATTGTTCTGAGACTTTTGATGATCTGACATTTTCATTTTCCTGTTTCAGATTGAATTCTTTATTTTAAGAAGCTCCAAGAATTCTCCAAGAAGACGGTGGTGATCTTTCTTGAGAGAGATTCAAAGGGAGTTGTCCATTGCTCATAATGCTTGATCATAATCTGCACAAAGAAGGTGCTTCCTGTTTGATCTTGAAGGCTTGGCATCCTATGAAGACTGCTACATTTGATTGAAGGCTTGGCAACCTGTGAAGTCTGCTGTGATAGGCTTGGCAACCTGTGAAGTCTGCTGTGATAGGCTTGGCATCCTGTGAAGAGTGCTAGTTACACGTTGAGGATTTTTCGATGTGGGTTCAGATTGCAGAAGAGGGAATTCTTGCTGCAATTCTGGTTTTTGTGTGCAACTATATTTTGGTTTTGGGTTAGAGAGGAGATTTATATTTTTGTGTGGTGCTTCTATAAATTCCTTGTTGTAAAAACCGCAACCATTATAGTGCATTTGCTTCCTGGGTTGGAAAGACATTGGATGTAGGCATTGTTGGTCGAACCAGTATAAAAACCAGTGTTTGATTTTCTCTATCCCTACACTCTTTATTTCCAGTCGACCTTATCTATTTAGCTGTCAACTGCGTTTTTCCGCTGCATAGAAATTTCATTGTTTGCATTTCAAGAAAGAGAAAAAAGCTTTGCACTTTTGTTTAAAGATTGCGAAAATATTTTGTTTTTGAACTAACACCAATTCACCCCCCTCTTGGTGTAAAACGAAGCCTACCTGTTTCATAACAGATGCCCCCTACATCCGACGTCTATATGTACCACGAATATTAATTTTTAAATCGAATGGACGTCACATTAGTGAGATCTCCGACGTATATTCGAGAGTAGACGTTGGCTGCTAGGGAAATCTACGTTTGATATCCTTTTAAATAAGACATTACGAATCGACAGTTACACGTACTTCATCGTCTTCCTTCGCCTTTTACAGGTACGTTTGATCTCTTTTGAACCGTTTAATCTTACGTTTACTTAGATTAAAGTAATCTGTGATGTATTATCTTTTGTTTGAACCGATTAAAATGAGTTTTCGTTGTGTTTTGGTGCGACTTTTCTCGTGTCTTTGGGTAGCATAGTGCGCCTTCTCCCTTTGGTAGCTTCCTCGTAAGAAAAGCTAGCGTCTTTTGGATCTCTTATGACATTTCAACCTAAAGCCAAACCTGGGTCCTTGCCTAGTTTCCATGTCACCGTACTCTTTTTCTTTGGCGGTTGGAATGGAACTAGGTAACGACTCAGGTTCTGTTTTGGGTTGAAATGCCATAAGAGATGGAAAAGGCGCAATTTTTTCTTACAAAGAAGCTAGCAAAGGGAGGAGGTGCTACAACGCTACCCAAAGACACGAGCAAAACTACATTAAAATACAACGAATACTCAGTAGACGTCGGTTAATGCCATATCCGACGTCTATTCTGCCCTTAGACGTTTGTTAGTGCCATGTTTGGCGTCTTTATAGTGTCCTTAGACGTCGGTTAGTGCCATGTCTAACGTCTTTATAGTGCCCTTAGACATTAGTTAATTGCATGGACCAACGTCTGTATAGACATCGGACATGACATTTAACCGACGTCTATAACGACGTCAGACCTACAAAGTCCGACGTCCCATTAACATCACATATATAGGCGTCGGGTCTGGATGTGATGTTAAAAGCCCAAAATAACAGATGTCTAAAGCCCTTTCTACCCTAGTGTATGCTGACTTTAAGTCAAGGAGGAGATTGTTAGAATTTTGTGACTCAAACAACATGTGGTTGAAGGAGTCAAATCAGTCAAATAAAAATATATTTCTATCCTATTTCTTAGGAGAATTTTATGTATTATTTAATTAATTAGTTTAACATATATTTCTCAAAGTTAGTTACAAATTATGTAGTATAAATATTTACTGTTTATGCTTAATAAGAGATAACAATTTCCCTTTTATTCTTTTGTCTCTTGTACTTTAAAATCCAACAAAAATCAATTAGGGTGTTCTTAAGGGAGATTTTGTTATTGGACGAGATTTAGAAAAAGTAAAATTTTCTTTTTTAGCTTGTGGATTCTTTTGATTGTGAGATATAATTGAAATGCTGAGGAGTTACTTAGGAGGATCTCCATCCTTCTAAGGAAGAACTTTAAAATAATATTTATAGTGAATAAAAATAGTTCAGATAACATTATTATTTTTTTTGTTTATATATATATATATATATATATATATATATATATTTGTTTTGGTTTTTTATGTGCTTGCAAGTTTGGAGAATGTGAAATTATACTGAGTCTGGATAATAGAGTGGATGAACTTAGGAAAAAAAGAGGGAAATGGAGAGTATGGTAAAAATGGTGGTGATACACGCTCATGATGTAGTGATGGGGGAGGCTGGTGATAGGCTAAGGAGATGACAATGCAAATGTAATGAATAAATGTGTTATAAGACCAAAATACTTATGGAGTTAGTTGACAAATTTGTATTCTCTCTTCCTTATTTCATATTTCTTTTTATAAAACTTTACTTCATGTTGTTGTCAAATAAGTTCTAGGCACTTGGTGAGCTTCACAAAATGTTCTCATTAAATTCTTCTTGAATAGTTATGATTGTGTTGCATTCCTTCGTTCTTTTGAAAGAATGAAGGGATTGAGAAAAAACAAAATATTGTTTAATTTCTATTAAAAACAATAAATTAGTGGTGGAGAAAAAGTTTCACATAATATAAATACTTAACTAGCATTGAAAACAAAATACTAATTAAGTTTAATATAAAATAAAAAACATTGAAGTAAATTATTTATAAAATAAAATTGATAAGTTGGATTTAAGTATTATAAGACTTAGCATATCCTCGTATCTTAAAGTTATAAATGGAGAGGAGTGGTTGAGAACCGTGAAACATTTGATATGCTAAGTTTAGACAGAAATTATCTTGAAGTTTGCTGAATACGTTCCTTCAAGATCTCAATCCAACAGAACAAACTGAATACCTAACCCGCCTACTTTCTCACTGGTTCAAATGGACGGTTAACACTTCCCACCTTTTTCTATGCATAAAAAATCCTACCCCATTCTAAAAACTCCACAACTTCCTATACTTTTTTTACTTCATTCATTAATTCATTTTATAATTAACTAATTTAATATAAAATATCAAAACTATCATTTTCAAAAATTATGAAATATGTCCATTCTTTTAATCTGGGAACCAAATCAAAATTGTTTATTCCAAAATCTACCTTCCAAAGCAAAAATATTGACACAGTTAAATTAAACCTAACATAACCAAAGCAATGTTTTTTTTACTAGTGATGATAAAAAAGACCACATAGTATCACAATGACATAGATCGAAACATCTCTATCCACAGAAAAAAAATGGTGAGAATTTTCATATTGTCCCCGCTTTAAAAAATGATTGCATTTGGTCCCCATGTTTTCAATTTTGAGTGCAATTGATTCCTTCCGTTAAGTCCATGGTAATGGCGTTAAGAGTTAAGTGATTATGCATGTTATGTTGGATAACATTTGCTGCCACATAACATGCATAGTCACTTAACTCTTAACGCTGTTACCATAGACTTAACGGAAGGGATCAATTGCACTCAAAATTGAAAACATGGGGACCAAATGCAATCATTTTTGAAAACGGAGACAATATGAAAATTCCCACCCCAACTTGGGGACTAAAAAGGTATTTTAACCCAAAAAAATTGCTACATTTTCAGAAGATTTGTTTGATATGTGATGTGATTCAAGGGCTGAAAAGGATTGCTGCAAAATGTGAAGGACACTCCTCAAAAAACCAGCAAAAAAACTGCTAAAACTTGAAGATCAAAGGGTGAAAAAGAAAATACAGCAAATGCATAAACAAGTTCACGGGAATGGTATTGTTACTGAAAAGGATTCTCATAGTGGCAGGTCTATATAAAGGACAAGGAAGAGAAAGGGTGAGAGGTTAGTGTACTGTGTTTCCTAGTTCTTGTGTCACACTCTGAGTTAGTTACTCTGAGACTGAATTGGGAAATCACATGGGGATGCACATGTGAGGTGGCAACATGTCATTTTCACACTAACCATTCACATGAAAGAACTGCATCAGCTCCTAGTTTTAACTTGTAGTAAGATTCAACAATTATTCACCATGCTTTCTTTTTTTCTTTTCATTTTCATTTAACCCTAGTTTATAGGTTTTGGCTCCTCTTTGTGGTCTAACTCACCAGCACCAAAAGGGTCTTTTCTGATCTTTCACTCCTTTTCTTCATTTGTCACGAGCTCATCCACATTTTCGGTTGTCATTTTATGGCAATTATTGTACTTAAGAAGGAATGACTGAAAAAGCATATTTAGCAAAAGGGTTGCTTACAGAAAGTATTTTTCTTTCAGAAAGCTGCTAATTAAAGTAACTGTTTCACCAAAATAAACTCAAACAAACGTGCACTTAATTTAATAGGATTTGCTAGCCTATTTGTGCATTCATTTGAGAAATTACAGGGTTTGCTAAACTACTAGTAGTGTGTTCGGTTTCAAGGTGACAATTAAAACCACACTGAACATGTTTTGTTCATCTGCCTTAAAGCATTGTGTCAGAATGTCTAAAGTTATTCTGTACCATGCTGATAATTCATTTTTTCTTGCACAATTTTAATGTCAGAGAGTAAATTCAAGACTGTCATGATTTTTTTGATGTGATCTTTCACATTTTCTAATATGCACAACCTTTAAAAAAAGGATATTATGCATAACACATAGGTATATGTGTCTACTCATAAATGATTCAACCAGCAAAATGGCGTGGAAAGGGTAGGGAAGGATGAGCTTGTAATTGTGTTTGACTAAGCAGAGTATGCAATTGCCTTTTTCGGAAAACAAAGGTTGGACTGTTGCTTTTGCCATCTAAAACAAAAAGATAACTTTATTACATTTAGTGCCTCATTTCATCTATAAAATGGACTCAAAATCTCATGTGTCACTAGTTTCTGAATACCTCACTATTTCTTCTTCTCTCAGTTTCTTTGTGTGAGGTCCATTTTGAGCAATGAAAAGAAAGCTAAGCATTGTTGTGCTCTTCTTTGTTCAAATGCTGCTTCTTCTTGTACAAAACCATGTAAGCCAAAGCAAATCCTATAGTTCTGTTTCTCATTTTCTGATAACTCCGACCTCAGCTTCACTAGTCTTACTCTGTTACTTTTTAAGCTCTGCATTGTTACTCCCACTTGAAATTCTTTAACTTTTTGCTCACAATAGTACACTTCATTGTTTGAAGATGATGTTAGCTTAGGGTCATGCCGTTCTTGATTTAGTTTGTTAATCTTATTTATTCTGACCAGAGATGGCAGCAAAGTAGAAAACCATCGAGTTTAAGGAATGGAATTAAATGTACAAGTGCAGTAGCTATAACTATAAGTAATAAACAATACAATGTTGCTTCTTTAAGTCCTTTGTTGATTAATTTGCTCTTCTATCATTAGATTTCTCCAGCATGCTTTTTCTTTTGCTGAAGGTGTAAGTGGTGTTTCTGACATTATAGACTATGCTAATTATATTTATGTGGCACACTCTGATAATTATGCTTTCAGGCAGAGATTATTGTGTCCACGGTTGAAGCTCCAGCTCCACAACCTCACAAAAACACCACCCACTTTCCTCCACCTCCTCAGCCTAACGAAAACACCACACACTTTCCCAATGTGAGTTCTTCTTCTTTTGCTATAATGTGAGAATTTCTGTTTTGGTTTGATGAAATGATTAATCACATCACTCTTATATCTTATGGCACTATCAACTTACTTAGAATCTCGAAATCTTTCCTTTTCTGAAACTCTTTCAAATCAGTTACAACATAGTATCACAAGTAAATGGAAGGAACTTTTTTACTATCATTTAATTAAGAGGTTCTCATCAGACTAAAAGTATATCAATATTTTTGGCTTCCACACATTAATTTCCATGGAAATTATACCCTTGAGCTTTAAATCTTCATTTCTAAAACAGTTAACTACACATCTTAGTGATTGCATGAGTGACCCACATGTTGATCTTTATTCCAACAAGTTTCTCAATTCCCTTTTATGTTAACTTATTGTTTGTGAGTTGCAGCGTGGCATCACTGAAGGCAGTCTTAAACCACAAGGTAATACTAAATTACTGACAACAGAGGACAAATTATGTTGTTAAAATTGCTTCCATCACAAATTCATAACTACTAGTTTAATATAAGAGACTTGATTAGTGAAGTTATACGACAGGTTCTACAAGTTAATCACTAGCTGCATTCATCAGTTAAACACTTATCTACCAGTATAATTTCTTAGACTGACATAAATTTTCAGCACTTATTTCTTCTCCCTTTTCTCTCTCTCTCTCTCTCTCTCTCTCTCTCTCTCTCTCTCTCTCTCTCTCTCTCTCTCTCTCTCTTTTCTTTCTTTCCATTTTTTTGTTCTGTATTTGTTTTGGAAAGTGATGATATTTCTTGAATGCAAAAAACTGCAGAATGTGGACCACATTGCACAGCTAGATGTTCAAATACGCAATACAAGAAACCGTGTCTGTTTTTCTGCCAGAAGTGCTGTGCCAAGTGCTTGTGTGTGCCTCCTGGAACTTATGGCAACAAACAGGTTTGCCCTTGCTACAACAACTGGAAGACCAAAAGAGGAGGACCCAAATGCCCCTGAAGCTTCAAATTTCATCAATTAACTCTGTGGTTAGTTTAGAGGTTTCACTACTTTCTTTCAAACAAAAAGCTCGTGTTTGATAGATTAGCTTAAACGGTTGTTTGGACATTTTAGAATGCAGAACAAAGTTTAAGTGTTTTGATGCCTTTGTAGTTAGTTGCAACCACAACTCCATGTATTTATGTAGCTACCAGATTGAAATTATGTACCTTAATTTAATAATGTTTGTCTTTGTGTGCTTTGTTCTGCCTATGGGAATAAGACAGAACACCTTCTGCATTGAATTTGTAGTCAAATTCCTTGCTAGAAATAGGTATACAAGACACAAGAAACACACCCGATGCAAATGTGTGTCTTCTGGTTATGAAAATTTAAGTACGAATATTATTCCTTAGCATTATTATAGAGAACGTTGTTAGTTAAAAAATATAGAATTATCAATATATATTTATTGGGTTAAATATGTCTTCTGGTCCTCGTATTTGTTTGTGAATTTCAACTGGGTCTTCGTTTCTTTTGTTCCAATTGAATCCAAATACTTGTTAATTGAGGCAATAAAGCCCTCTCCGTTAATTTTCGACTGACGCGTCTGACGGTGATGATGTGGATGCATACATTAGTAGCTCATTTATAGTGATTCAATTATGTGGAAATTTGCATTTAAAAAATTAGTTTTTGACATGGATATTTGTATTTAGGGATTTTTTTTACTGAAGTTGTATTAGGGAATTAGGGATTGCTATATAGTGAGTTAGGGATTTAACTTGGGGAGTGAGTGAGTGTCAAAATTAGGGATTTCATTTATCAAGAAGAAGAAGTAGACGAAGACAATCACGTGAAGGTGGAGGAACCGAAGTGAAGGTTTACGCCAGTTAAGGTTAGTTTGCTATGTTGTTTCGTTTATGCGGATGTACTCATATTGCTATCTTTATGCGTTGTGGTCCCGATTTTGTTGTTCTATCTTTATAACATGTGTATGCTATCTTCTTGCTTTGTGTTCTGTGATGGGTCCCAAATTTGGTATCTTATTGTATGATGGGACCCAATTTTGCATCTTCAAATGTCTACTACATTGCAGACATTGTGGTCCCAAAATTTAATTTTTGAAATTGTATAGAAGTAGTGGTCCCCTTGTCTGTGTGAGTGTATCTCTAGTGGGGATGTTAGTTTGTTCCCCTGTCCCCTTTATGTGTGAGTGTTTCCTTAGTGAGTAGGGAGTGTAATAATAATTTTTCCCCCATGACTTAGAGGTCTTTAAATCTTGTGCTTCATACATAAAATAGCATGCCTGATGAATGTATTAAAGTTTTGGTCCACCATACTGGCCATTTTGTTACACAAGATAATGGAAATTTAAAATTTGATGGAGAGATAGAATAATGGGCTTGTGATCCAGACCTGTGGAGCTATTTTGGAATATTAGCTTCAATGAAAGCCTTAGGTCATATAGACATAAAAGAATTTTGGTACAGTTTAGGAGGTGCTTCAGTAGTGCTAGATAGGTTAGAATTATTGAGGGGTCATTCAAAGAACAATTCAGAAGACTCCATGATTATGGTCATGAGCTTTTGCAAAGAAATCCAGGTTCAACAGTCCAAATAAAAGTTAAAAATCATAATGATGAGTGTATTTTCAATAGAATTTATGTATGCTTGAAGGCCTGCAAAGATAGCTTCATTAGTAGTAGACCCATTATTGGATTGGATGGATGTTTTTTGAAAGGCAAGTATGGAGGGGAGTTACTAACAACAGTTGGAAGAGATGGAAATGAACAAATTCTGCCCATTGCATATGCTGTTGTTAAGGTAGAAAACAAAGACTCGTGGACTTGGTTCTTGGACCTTCTCATTCAGGACCTTGGTAGGGAAGATGTTTGTTCATCATGCACATTCATTTCAGACCAACAAAAGGTCAGTCAGTCAAAACAAATGTTAAGTAGAATATATTTCACATATAACTCAGCTCACTATAGTCATTTTAAATGTTAGGGTCTTTTGCAAGCTCTTCAGGATCTTTTACCTAGGGTAGACCAAAGATATTGTGTTAGACATTTGTATTCAAACTTTAGAAAGCAATATCCTGGAAAAGACCTTAAACGTCTCATTAGGAGTGCAACAACAACCACATATCCACAACTATGGGAGTCTGAAATGAGGAAAATTAAAGAGGTCAATGTAGACGCATTTAAATACTTGATTGCAATTCCACCTAGGTATGTATTCATTGTTCCTCATACTTTATATTTACTGTTATATTTAGTTTGAATGAATATATTTACTGATATATTCATCTCGCAATTTTTGGTCAAGATCTAGATTTGCCCCTACATCGCATTGTGACACTCTTGTCAACAACATGTGTGAGGGCTTCAATAGTGTGCTAGTTCAAACTAGGTCTAAGCTAATTATTACCATGTTAGAAGATATTAGGGTTTACATTATGAAGAGATGGGCTACCAACATGAATAAAATGGCATTATATCAAGGTTCTGTCTGCCCTAAGGTTCTCAACAAATTTCAAAAGCAGTCATGGTTAACGAGATATTGGTTACCAAGGTAACTATAGTCATACAATTAACTTTGCCTTCACTTCATGTCTACTTTGTTGGTAACTGTGTTGTCATTTTGTACTAATGACAGGTGGTCATCAGACCAATTATTTGAAGTCATACACATTTCAAAATTTGGGGAAGCACTTTGTTGTCAATCTTGACAACAAAGACTGCAGTTGTAGAAAGTGGTTAATCAGTGGCATTCCTTGCACTCACATCATCACTACAATGAAGTTCTTGAACTTAAATGCAGAAGACACACTCCGTCGTCAATGCAATCTTGACTCCCACCCTCTGGAAGAAGAAGAAAACCACATTAAAAGTTAGATTATTGCATCCATTAAACTTACCTTGAAGTTAGGACATCCCCAAAATCTTTTGCCCTTGTTTTTAGGGGTTCTTGCAATGCGGAAGACTGCATTGTGACCACAGAAGCAAGTGGGTTTTACACCCAACCTGCTGACACTACCACAACTCTGTTGAAACCCCGAACCCAAACATTTGCAAGAAGAAGATGAAGCAGACATTTGATGAGCTAAAGTATAAACACTACTTCCACAACTCTGCTTCCAGAACTCTTCCTCCCCAGCACGAACAAGTATAAACTTTCGATGTCAGGGTTGATTTAAATATTAGGGCTTAAGGCTACCAACATAAAAAGTTTAGTTGTCCACGTGGAATGTTTCATTATACAAAAGAACACCCATTCAACTTAATACATATTGTCATGCATATAAAAATATTTACAGCTCACCATGTGTAGACGGTATCAATTGAAAATTAACGGGGAGGGCTTTATTGTCTCAAATTAACAAGTATTTGGATTCAATTGGAACAAAAAAAAACGAAAACCAAGTTGAGATTCACGAACAAATATAAGAAAAAAAAACATATTTAACTCATTTATTGCGTTATGCTTATTCTGTATTATTCACGCGTGAAGAATGTCTAGACAAACTTGCTTATCTATGACCTTCACTATATTATAGTTTATGTAAAGAGTTGTTTAATATATGAGTTTGTTAATTTATGTAAGATATTTTTCACTACCAAATTTTAGTAGAAAAAAAAAATCCCTTTAAAATAATATTCTTTAAATCTACTATATTTTAATAATTTTAATATTTAATTTTAAAAAAAAAAAAAATCTAGTGATTGAAACGTTAAGTAATGCACAATGAACCTTCCCAATCTATCAGGACTGTTGTATTTTAGAAAATATGGTCACCTTTAATACTTCACCTCATGGCTTGAACTACTTGAAGTAAACAAATAACACACTTATTTTCGGTATTCAGATGGAGGTACTAATTTCCGCAATAGGGAAACCATAACTATGATAGATGTAAGGTTGTGTAGAACTGAACTGAGAAATTATTCAGTTCAATTACGACAAAAATATGTTTAAAAATTAGTTAAAATAATCACAAACATATATAGATTGATTTATGCAAAATTATTTAGTTTAATTACGAGAAAAATATGTTTAAAAATTATATATATATATATATATATCCATGAAATAGATAATCATTACTTTTAACAAAAAATTATGTTATTAAAAATATAAGTAAAAGTGATAAAAGATATCTGTTGCCAATAGAAGGCATTAAGATCCACTCATAGATAATAAATAACTACCTTTTACTTTTAAAAAAACAATTAACTATAAAGTGATGGATAATAAATAAATATCTTTTATTTTTTATTTTATTTTAAATTAAGTATTAAAATTATTAAAATGTCCTTAGATTTAAAGTATATTTTTTGAATAAGATTTTTTTGTCTACTAAAACCTGATACACTTTGCTAAAATATACCAATTAAAAAAAATCTTACATAAATTAACAAATAAATTAAATAACCCCATATATATATGAAGGGTGTCTCTCTCGTGGTGTCGTGAGGAGTGCATCAGTATTCCCATAGGACCTTAGGGAGTTCGTCCACCCATGCGCCCTTCACATTCCCCAGTTGTTATTTTAACTCCGCTACAATGGTTTTGTTTGCAGCTTCTGCTTAGTCTGAGAGTGCTCTACTGAAGATGTAACGTGTCTGATGCCTAAGTTCTGGTAGAACTCTTCCAACTTCTTATCTATGAACTGTAGGCCATTGCCTGTTATGACCGTTCGAGGTAAGCCGAATCAAAAGATTAACTTCCAAACAAATTTCTGCACCTAACGGGCGATAATTGTTGCTAGTGGCTCGGCCTCTATCCACTTCGTGAAGTAATCTACTGCCACTAGAAGGAATTTCTTTTGTACTTGTCCAGTGGGAAAAGGTCCCACGATATCCATTCCCCACTAAGTGAACGACCAGGGAGATATTATGTTATGTAACACAACAGGGGGTAGTTTTCTGTCATTGTTGTGTTCCTAACAAGTTCGACAATGTTTAGCGAGTTACATCGTTGGCCAGAAGTATCCGGCTTTGAGCACTCACACTTTCAGGGTTCTCCGACTGGAATGTTGCCCTCAAATCCCATTATGGAGCTCGTTCATTACGTATCGTGCCTCCTCCACCGACATGCATTTTTAACAGGGGGCAGAAAAACCCCTTTTGTAGAGGTCATTGCCTATCATGGTGAATCGAGCAATTTTCTTTGAGTCGCGGGTGTTCAAGCTCCCTCCTTCATCCTGGTTTTCTAAGAGTTGTCATATCTCGTTTCTCCAATCGTATTTTTCCTAAGCGGTTTCCACCAAGTGAACTTCTATCGTTGGTTTGGTTAGGATGAGTTTGATGACTGATGACAATTGGCCTTTTTCCTTCCCTTTGGCCAGTTTGGATAGGACTTCTGCCCTTGCATGATCTTTCCTTGGGATGTGTAAAACACTCCCAGGCTTGAAACTTTGTAATAGATCGGTGGCTTTGTGAAAATATCGGAGTAGGTGATTGTCCTTAACTTGAAAATCTCCATTCATCGGTCTTACGAAAAATTGGGAATCAGTTCAGCATTCCAAATTCGAGGCCCCCAAGTCTTTGGCCAGTATCAATCCGGCTATCAAAGCTTTGTACTCGGCTTGATTGTTGTTGGCGATGAACTTGAAAACCAATGACTACTCGACAACGAGGCCGTTTGGTCCCTCCAGGACGACTCCAACCCCTCCACCCTTTCTATCAGAAGATCCGTCAACGTACAATTACCATGTTTATGCAGGAAGTTGTGACGAGGTCGGGAGTTCTACTGCAAAGTCCGCTAGGTGTTGTCTCCTCACCGATCCGCATGGTTCGAATCACAAACCAAATTCAGATAATTCTACTGACCAAGATACCATTCTACCCGCTAGGTCAAACTTTCTGAAGAGTTTGGCCACAGGGTGATCAGTTCGTACGACGACTTGGTAACTTTGAAAATATGGGGGAAGACGACGAGCGGCAGTCAACAGGGCCAGTGCTACCTTTTCTACCTGAGAGTAATGCTCCTCTGGCCCTTGCAACACTCGGCTGATAAAATAAATAAGTTTAAACTCTGGATTCTCTTGTGTGAGGGTCACACTGATTGTTTCTTCCGAGACCGCTAAGCACAGTTGAAGGTCATGCCCTTGAACTGGTTTGGCCAAGATGGGCAGGTTGGCCAGGATGGTTTTGACCTTTGTGAACGCTTTCTCACAGTGTTCATCCCACTTTTCCATAGCACTTTTCTTCATTACTCTAAGAATGGGTTTTACCCGTTTGGCTAATTTCGGAATGAATCAAGACAAGGACGTTAATCTTCCTATCAACCGCTATATCTCCTTCAAGTTTTGGAAACTTCTCATTTCCATAATGACTTTATACTTGTCTGGGTTCATCTCCATTCCATGAGCCGTTAACATAAACCCGAGAAACTTTCTTGTCAAGACCCCGAATGTACATTTGCCTGGATTACCTCATTTAAAACTTACAGACCTGGGCAAAGACTTCTTTTAGATCTCGAACGTGGTCGATCACCGAGCTGTTGCGGACCACCATATCATCAATGTATAACTCCATTCATCTCCTTATTTGATGGCGGAAGATTCTGTCCATGATTCTCTGATATTTTGCCCTTGCATTCTTGAGGCTGAAGGGCATCACTTCATAGCAGAAGTTTACCCGCTCGGTAATAAAGGTCGTGTTGTCCCTGTCGGTGTAGTACATAGGTATTTGGTTGTATCCTGAATAGGCGTCTAAGAAGCTGAGTATTTGGTGTCCCGAGGCTCCATCTACCAAACTGTCAATTCTAGGCAAGGAATATACGTCCTTCTGACAAGCTTTGTTTAGGTCATTAAAATTCGTGCACATTCTCCATTGACTGCTCGCTTTCTTCATCATTACTACGTTTGCGAGCCATGAAGTATATGTCACCTCGCGAATAAAGTCAACCTCCAAAAGCTTGTTCACCTCTGTCTCTATTACTATCGTTTTCTCTTCACCCAGTCTTCTCTTCTTCTGCGCCACAGATCGTGCTTCTTTGAACAAGGCCAACTTATGGCTCATGAACGTCGGGTGTATCCCTAACATGTTTGCTACCGTCAAGGCGAATAAGTCGCCATTTACTTGAAGCACCCACGTCAACTCCTGCTCGTCTGCGATCTTCCAACCTCTCCCCATGGAGGTAATTTATCCCTCCTTTCTCCCCAACGGGCAAGCTTTCACCTCCCCAAGAGGTTCCAGGCGGTCGTTAGTATTCGTTCTCGATTCGAGGTCAGTCATTGCCATATTTGAGTGTTTAGTTCTTTGATGAGGCATGAACGACTCGACCTTCAATCCGGCTATGCAACATTCCCTCGCTGCCCTCTAGCCAGCCTGTACGGTGCATTTATTCCCTTTGTTGGATGGGAACTTCATCGTGAGATGGGGTGTAGGGAGTATAGCCTCGAACGCAATGAGGCACTTTTGGCCTAGTAACGCATTATATGATGTATTTGCTTCCATTAGGAGGAACCTTACCCTTAATTCCTTGTTGTCACGGCCAGTACCCAGGCGGGTTCGCAAGTCGACGTACTCTCTAGTATCCACTCTCTCGCCAGGGAAACCCATGATATGCTCATTAAAAGGGGGGATAAGGTTCTCAGACAAATCCATTTTCAGGAAGGTCTTCCAATACAGGATGTTGACAAAGCTGTCTTGATCAACCGGGGCTTTACTAATGCCATACCGAGCGATCTCAATTGTAATTACCATCGGTTCATCCTGGTCTGGATCTGGTGCGTGAAAATCTTCGTCTGTGAACGTGATAGTGGGCAACGTTCTAACCTTCCTATCCACAGAATGTACACTCTTCAACTGTTTGAGGTGTCTCTTCCTGGCGGAGGATGAGGCTCCGCCTCCAGCGAAACATCCAAAGATAATGTTGATATGTCCTTGGAGGGGTGGGTCTTAGCTCTTGCTACGACTTCGACTCCTCCTTCTTCCCTGATATCGAGGCACATTGTCACGGCGTGATCGTTCGGGACTTTGTTGAGGTGACCTCCTCCGCGATGGGCTCCTTCCTGTCCTTTCTTCCTTCACATACTTCCTAAGGTGTCCCGCCCGGATAAGTTCCTCAATCTTATCTTTAAGAGCAATGCATTCTTCGGTAGTATGGCCTAAATTCTGATGGTACTGGCAATGCTTCTTCCCATCAACATTTTTGGGGATAGGTTTATTTTTAACAGGGGGGAGAAGTTTCGTGCTTAGGGCCTCCTCCAGGATTCTGGCTCTAGGAGCATTAAGGGGAGTGTATTGTTAAATCTAGGCACTCAAGGTAGGTCTCTAGCATGGGAACCTGTCCCTTTCTCACCGTTTCCAAACGATTTCTTACCTTCCTTATTATCTCTTGGGACGAACACTTCCTCCTACTATTTTTTGCGAGAGATGCACATATCCACAATGCGAATAAACTCAACAGCCCTCTCCTGGGACGGACACTTCCTCCTCTTTCACTGTGCACCTTATTGTCATTAGTAGCCATATTCTCAATCAACTCATAAGATTTTTTCTAGAGTCTTGCACTTGATATTACCTTCAGTTAAGGCATCCAACATCAATTTTTTTTGCGAGCCAAGTCCTCTAAGGAATAGAATAACCATGTGTGAGAGTCTTCCTTAACAAGCCTTTGTATCTGTCCCACGCTTGTCCTAACATCTCCTTCATGCCCTGCCTGAAAGCAAAAATTTCTTGTTTACTTTTGTTGATCTTTGTTTGTGGAAAGTATTTGTTTAAGAACTTTGCAACCACATCCTCCCACTTAGTAAAGCTATTCTCAGGAAAACAATTCAACCACAACATAGCATTGCCTCCAAGTGAGAAAGGAAACAAACTCAACTTTATAGCATCACCTGTCACTTCATTTATCTTCATAGTATTGCAGATCTCATTGATTGGAGTCAGATGTTCATATGAACTTTCATGTGACAGTCCATTGAATGAGTTGCTTTTCACCAATTGAATCAACGCAGGCTTCATCTCCATACTTGAAGCATTGACTATTGGCCTTGCAATGTTGTTAAAATGATGACGGCCAACAACTGTTGCATAATCTGCCAAAGTATGTCTACCATTCTGATCACGATTGTTTTCCATGTTTTCCTGGTCAGATTGTGAAGTCTGTGAAAGTGTCTCTAGAGAAGGTTCTCTAGATATCCTGCTTCTTCTTGTCCCTCTACTATTCTTCAGTCCTATAAGAAGAGATTCAGAAATTTTCCTGCTTCGAGTCCGAATTGTATCCTGCATGCACTAGACACAAAACCCTAGAAAGCACTATTAACACAAAAATAAAATAAACAAAACAAAATGCAAGATAAAATAAAGGGTTAAATATGCTTTTAGTCCCTAAAGTTTCACTGATTTATAGTTTTAGTCCCTGCATCAAACATTGATAGCATTTCGTCCTCCTAGTATGGAAACATGTATATTTAGTCCCTAAAATTGGACGGTGTTAATTTTTTGGTGAGGTGGCTAACGGCTCTACCAGGTTTACTGTGCACTATCTGCCACGTTGTCCTTTTTTAACATTTGGACTCCTCGTGCGCGAGAGAAAATATCCCTGGGATGTGTGTTCTTATCGCCGGTAAGACCAACCACCGCTAATCGCTGGCCAAGATGTCGCTGTCACCGGCCAAGACGTCGGCGTCCCCGTCGTCGATCTCCGTCTGGAGTGAGCCTAGTTGTTTGAGACGCAAGCCACAACACCGTCAACGCATGTTGTAGATTGGAGAAGTTTGACGAATGGTTGGGGTTTTGCAGGTATCACAATTCTGATTTAGGGCTTTCGAATGGAAAACGCAAATTGGGGCTAGGGTACTGTGACACTGAAGGGCGTGAGAAGAATGGCTAAATCGCACTTGCAATTTCCTCTGATTACTGGGTTCAGAAGCGTGCAGGAGAAGACGTCATTTGTTGATGGATGCGTCAGGTGGTCCATGGCATTCGTACGGGGTTTCGTGATTTCTGCGTTTTTTGAAGGTCTCATTTGCTGCCAAGAGATACCACCTACTCCAAGACAAGCAGTTAAGGAACCCATGTTCATTCCTGTTGCAGTGGGTTTGCTTGATTCCACCGGCAATGACATTCCTCTTTCAAATCTTTATCACAACGGAACTCTACAATCTGTTTCAAATTTGGTATTTGGTTCCATAAATTTCTGTATATTGTGAAATTGTAGAGGTGAATGTGTCTTCCTCTCACGCGAAAGAGAAAGGGCAAAGTGGTGGTGATCCGCCGTGAACGACAATGGATTTTTCGGCACAAGTACCGGCAACACCGTGGACAGTGACGTGGTGGCTGTTCGAGTGGTGGGTGAGACGGCAAAGTCCATGCGGTGGTGACCTGTATCGCCAACAACACCTCCAATGGGTTCGAACGTGTTGGTGACTTATCTAGCGAAAGAGAAGAGTATTGGCAAAAGACGTGGCAGTGCCGTTAACCCAAAGTTGACGTCGTCCATTTTTAAGGACTAAAATCACATATTTTAATACTAGGAGGACGAAATGCCATCAATGTTTGATACAAGGACTAAAACAAAAAATCAGTGAAACTTCAGGGACTAAAAGCATATTTAACCTTAAAATAAAATAAAAATTTAATAAAGTAAAATAAAAATAATGTCAAAGTTAATCAAGAATCACACAAATAGAATAGTTTAAACCGTGAGTCCCCAGCAACGGTGCCAAAAACTTGTTGGGTGACCGACAAGTGTACCAGATCGTAACAAGTAATAATCCTGGTAAGATAGGGTATCGTTTCCCAAGAGACTCTCAACACTAGACAGTCGTGTGATAACTTAATTAATTAAGACTTAAAAAGAACGAAATCATTCGTTTAAAAATGCAATTACAGAAAATTAAATATGAATGCAATTTTGATCAATTGAAGAGCAATACAACAATGAACATATGATATTTGTGTTATGAGATGAATATGTTGTTGGGGTTAGATTTCACCAAGTTTACTCTCATATATATACGAATTCTTCCTCTTCATTATTGTCAACGTCACTCGCTAAATTACTTAAAACCCGATCCCTCGGTGAAGAAAGCCTATCCTTAATTACTAGGTCACAATCCCTTGCTTCCTTAAGAATTAATTCTGCAATAAGATTAGGAGCTTAAGACGACCAAAACTCATACCCCCATCCTTGAGAAATACTACTTTTGGGAATAATTCTCCGGAACCTGAATTGTAAGATACCTTCTGGTACTCATGCAAATCATACATCATGCTAGGAATTAGTTAAACAAAGCAAGCATTGATCACAAAAGAATTACCCTAACGATTAATGAAAGAAGCGTATATAAATAAGAATCAATTCAAATACATGAGAGTTCACAAGGTTACATCATCCCCCAACAACAAATAGAAGTTAGTTCACCATTGTCATGGTGAAACTAGATGTACAATGGAAAATAATGAAATAGAAAAACCCTAAAAGTTGAATATAGAAGCTCCTGCATCCAAATCTGCCTCCAGAGAGTGAAAGAGTGTGTTGTTGTGCCTCCTCTGCCAAAAGATACAAAACCTAGGGTGTCCAGGTCCTTTAAATAGGGCAAAATCATGACAAAAACAAATTCCAAGACCGTTTCGCCAACGCTCAGCACCCCACTTAAGGCGCCCAGGTGTGGTATGGTGCTAGAACTGGCACTCAGCTTCACTTAGAGGGCAAGCAGGCATGGTGCATCTGGAAGATTGGTGCTCAACGCCCAAAAAAGGATGCCCAAGCGCCAACCAGTAGGTTTTGGCACCGAGGGCCCCTAAAAGGGCGCGTAGGCGTCCTGCATTCCTCTTTTCTAGTGTTTTTTCAGGTCTTTCTGAGTTCCATCTCCTTGACACTTGAACTCTGCTTCCATATTATCTCATTTCCTGCTAAAATAAGGGAATTTAGTCATAAAATCATTAAGTTCAACCTCAACTCTCTTATTCATATAACTTTAATAAAAAAAATACGATTTCAAGCAAGTTTCTAAGTAAAAAAGGGTGCATTTAGTATCAAAATTATATCACAAATAACAGTATTTTCAATCGTTATCAATACTGCCTGCCGAAAAGAGAGTTCTATGGTACCATAGCAATAAATTGTGTTAGGAGGGAGGGTGTTATACCATGCTAATGTTTCTCCTTTGAGCGACAGTGAAAATGGCCTGCACATCACCGGGTCGCTAGATGAATAGAATGCCATCGCGTTAATGAACGATCGAATGTGATTGTTCGGATCAGTCATCCCATCATACTTCTCGAACGCGAGAGGGGCCTTCTCAAGCATGGGTGCCTCCATGATATTATTTGTAAAGGGCAACAAACGCCTCACACGGATGGCTCGAATAGGCACCAGAGCTTGGGGCTATGCTGCAACGTTGTTCACCGTTCTACCCTCCCTACTGTCTGGGTTGGCGTGGTTGGACACCAGACCCATCGCACTAATTCCTTGTCCCGCTACACTCGGTGCACCCCCATGGTCGCCATTCTTTGAAGGTGTTTGGATCAGGGAGACCGAGTGCTGAGCGGATTGTTCTCCTTGGTCCGTCGCGTTCTCTACTGGGAGTGTGGCGATTTCAGCTTCTTGCTTCCTTTGCATCTCCATTAACCAAGCTTGCATTTGTGCTTGCTTCTTTCCTATCATTTCCATTGGATCCTATTGTTCTCCCATGTTTCTTATGGTCACCATTGAGTTTCTAACACAATTCTCGGGCTCCACGGTTGGGGCCAAAATGTTTCAGTATGTGGGGTCAAGATACACACTTCCATAATTTAACCCTGTTCGCTTCTATTTAGTCCTTTTAATGTGCTTCTATCTTCTGTCCTCTTCCTTTTTCGATTCAAATCTGAGCGGTGAGTATCTGTTAAAGATAATCTGACGCTTAAGTCAGTTTTAGATTAACGGTCGGTTTTAACAATTAAGGCTTAAATGCTAAATAAATGAAGTCACATACCATTCTACCTTACCTTTGTATTTATAAGTTTTTATTTGGGCTTTTGATTATTGTTGACCTAATTATAGCCTAATCCCGACCTAATATCGTTTAATGATGTTTTATTCCACTAACTAGAGAGATAATTTATTTTGTATTAACCGTTCGGCTATTGATGTGGGGTCGACCGAATAGTAAGTATGGACCATTTGAGACTTTGAGCATAAGAAAAGGAAATTTAATGAAAGGGATGTATAAGAAACTTGAATTTCAAGGCTTCTTTATATGCGATGAAGGCCTCCTTGCCCTTTGTTTTGATCGCGTGTATCCTGAATATAAATAGAACCAAACAAACATATTCTTTTAAATAATTAAACGTGAAACACGCTAAGAGCTTTACTATTTTTGAATAGTACAAGAAAAAAAGAACTCCTTACAAGCTTGCAAAGTGAGTTCAAGGAGGATCAAGTTGAATTACGCGAGTAAACGCATCCAGAGCCTTTCCTGTATCTTGAGCCTGTACATCTTGACAATTAGTTTGACCTACTAAATAATAAGGGGATTAAACTAACTTGAACTAGTTCAGAAACATAAAATGAAATACAATTGCAAATACAAGGTTGAATCAAGGTAAAACAAAATATCTATTGGATTGGTCGAGTCCATCATGCATGAATGTAGAAATTCAAATAACTTACATTACAACTCATCGCGTGGAGAGCTCTTCTGAATCAAAAGGAAAAATATCAAAATTTCAGCTTGTTGAGTTGCTGTCAAATTAAGACTAACATGGCCATCACATCATCTTCACCATTGTTGGAATCACATGTTTGGATACTGATGTTATAAAAATTTCATTCCTTCCACTCTTTTCATTGCTTCAGTCCAATTTCATTGCAGATTGTCTGCTTGTTGGAATTTGAACCCTTTTTTCTTTCCATTTTTTGTCATTCTCTCTTTAATGGTGTTTGTTTCTTTTTGTTAAAGCATTTAAAGCATTGAAACGTTGATCGTGTATGGTGTAAAAAAGATATGTGATGATTTAGTGTTTATTCGTTGTCTTCTTGTGCATGCTTTCATTTATTTATAGGTGTTAAAAAGATATGCGATGACTTAGTGAAATGAACATACATCAGTCAAGATGAGTCAGGAGCTTCCGAATTATGTGATGTTGGATACGAATATTCTTCAGGACATTTGTTATCCTTCTTTTGAGTATCATGTGACAATACTTCATAAGACATCTAGTGAATCATACATCAATGCTCTTTCTACTAGAAGTAACTTAAAAAAAATATCAATTTAAAGAAAGATAAATAAAAACTCAGTCTTGTGTTAAGAGGGCTTCAGAGCTCATCATGAGATCTCCATTAATTCTGGCATATAAGCCCCAGATATCAGATCCAAATCCACTCCCATTTTTAACTATCTGTAGCAGAGCGTAAAATATTAAACTTTTATTCAACTTCCAGAGCAAACAACATTGTTTGCACTATACTTCTGGTTGGGGGTGGAATTGGGATTGTTCAACCACCTCATCATGCAGAGTAAAAGAATCATGATAGAATTGAGTAATACCTGTTGTAAAACTTTGCCAAGTAAAACCAATAACTTTTCGGTTTCACGTGATCCTCCGGTAACACATGCTCCACGTACTTCCATTTCATATTCTGCTCTAGATTCGACAATGCATAACTGATTTGTTTTGGTCATATTACATGTTAAACGCCGCTTTTCCACCTCCCCTGTGATTCTTTCCAATAACTCACTATCTACTCTCTTATAATATGTGATGTCCAAAACCATCTGAGTGATTTTTACGTTGTCATTCATAATTAAGTCTGGATCAGCTATATAATTTTTCTCACAACATTGTCACCAAGTTAAAAATGGGGATGAATAATTAAATTTCAAACTGAGTGAAAGCAATTTTGATCTAGTGTATACAAAGGTGCGAATATACTTTTCGTGGCCCTAAGGAAACACCGTAAATGTTAAGCAGAAAACATATAATTAAAGATGGAGGTCTTATATTTGAAACTAAGAAGGAATGGACCAGATGAAATTTGAGGTGACTTTAAATTCTTTAGCTTAAAGGAAAATAGCCCAATAGAAAAAACATCAATATGGGCCAATTTTTCTTGTGTATCCTGAATATAAATGGAACCAAACAAATAGATTCTTTTAAATAATTATACGTGAGAGGTTTTGTTAGGTTTTTAATCAAGAAACCTAAAGATAAACACACAATTCGCCAAACACACACACTCCAAAACACATTGTATAACCTCTCTTTGTATTATTAACAGCAAAGAATACAATGTATGTGGCCACTATGAGAGCCTAACCTTCCCTTACAGGAATAGCAAGTCCTGTATAGATTACAATTCATCCAAAAGTCCCCTCTAACCAAACTACCAGACCTATTTATATAGCCCTTTCCCGCCTTTCCTAACTGCTAAGGCAGTTAGGCTAACTAATGTTTCTTTCTTCTTTCATATACACGTAACCTCCTAACATTACCCTCCTCTCCTTCAACAACCTTGTCCCCAAGGTTGAACGCAGGATATTAATCCTGGATAGTCACCACATCCTCCCAAGTTGCGCCCTCTCTGCCACCTTCTTCCCACTCGATCAGGACTTGCTGTACCATCTCTTCCCCCTACTGCCTTTGTCTTCTCTCCAGAATTTTCACTAGCCAATATGTTGGCCCCTCTGCTTGCAACTCAACTGGCAGATCCTTCTCAATTTTCTTTTCACCCACTGCTTTCTTTAGTTGGGATACATGAAAAACCAAATGTATCCTTGCTGCTTCTCGCAACTATAGTTGATATGCCACCGTGCCCACCTGCTGCACCAACTGGAACGACCCAAAGCAACGAGCTGGCAGCCTGGGGTGCAATCGAACGGGCATGTAAGATTGTCTAAGGGGTCTAATCTTCAAATAGACCCAGTCACCCACTTTAAAATCCACCCCCTTCCTTTTTTTGTTCACTTGGTTAACCATTAAATCTTGGGCTCGATTTAAATGGAATTTCAATTGCTTCAGTGCCTCGTCCCGTGTCAATAAATCTTGGGCTACTGCTTCCACCGGTGTCTCTCCAGGAACAAACCTGCTCAAAGACGGAGGAGTTCGTCCATACACAGTCTCGAATGGTGTACACCTTGCGGCTCCCTGGTAATTGGTGTTGTACTAGTATTCATCCCACGGTAGCATTACATTCCAGCTCTTGGGTTGTTCGGAGCAAAAGTACCTCAAATATCCCTCCACAATTCGATTTACCACCTCTGTTTGCCCATTTGTCTCCAGGTGATATGCGATGCTCATCTTGAGCTGGGTTCCCTGCATCTTATAAAGCTCCTTCCAAAATATGCTTAGAAATAGGGGATCTCTATCACTAACCACCGAAATAGGAATCCCATGTAACCCGACGACTTCCCTAGCAAACACCTCAACCACCGTTCTAGTTGAATAGGGATGTTTAAACGCCATAAAATGGGCGTATTTACTCAACTGATCTACCACCACCAAGATGGCATCATAGCCCTGGGATTTGGGCAACTTCACGATTTAGTCCATGCTCACCTCCTCCCACGCTGCCAGAGGTATGGGTAAGGGTTGTAATAACCATTGAGGCGAGGCAGCCATGTATTTGTGCTGCCGACATACCACACATCTTGCTACGAATTCTGTGACAACCTTCTTCATGCCCACCCAAAATAAAGACTAGGTTATTCTCCTGTATGTGGGAAATACCCCAGAGTGTCCCCCTGTGTTGGTCACATGAAACTCAGCCAATAATTTGGGAATCCAGGCTGAGTTGGCTGATATCACCAGTCTTCCCTTGTAATGCAGTTTGTCGTTCTCCAATGTATAAGTTGGATGACAGTTTTGATCTCTTTTGATATCAACTATTATTTTACTCAACGTTTCACCCTTTTCAACCTCTCATAACACCTCTTGGAAGTCCTGCCAGTACGACCTAGAGATCACCTGCAATTCTGCTTCCTTCCAACTTACTTCTTCTTTCTTGGACAAGGCGTCAACAACCTTGTTGGAACTCCCCGTCTTATACATGATTTCAAAGTCATAGCCCATTAGCTTGGTTATCCAGTTTTGTTGACTGTAAGTTGTGATTTTCTGCTCTAGTAGATACTTTAAGCTGCGCTGGTCAGTATGTACCACAAACCTCCTTCCTGACAAATATGGTCTCCATTGTTGGATGGCCAGAACCAGAGCCATTAACTCCTTCTCGTAGATAGATTTACTCAAGGAACCTTCCGATAGGGCTTTGTTGAAAAAGGCAATAGGTTTCCCCATTTTGAGTCAGCACAACTCCTACCCCTCCTCCTGAAGCATCGCACTCCACATGGAATATCTGATTAAAATCGGGCAAAGTCAAGACTGGTGCAAAGGTGACAGTTGTCTTCAGTTCTACCATCGCATTTCTAGCTTGATCCGACCACACAAATTTACCCTTCTTCAACAATTCCGTTAAAGGCTTTGCTAGCTTTCAATATCCCTACACAAATCTCCTATAATACCCTGTTAGATCGAGGAAACCCCTCAAGGCTTTCCGGGTTTTTGGTTCTTCCCATTCCACAACCGCCTTGATATTCTCCCTATCCATCTCAACTCCCTCCTCTGAGATTTGATGTCCCAGGTATCTTATCTGCTTCTTCCCGAATTCACATTTCCTTCTATTAGCTACCCAGTCATTTCGTTCTAACACTCCCAGCACTAAATCCACATGCCCAAGATGCTCCCCTAATTGGCACTGTATACTAAGATGTCATAAAAAACAACCAGTACAAACTTCCTTAGCCACTGCTGCAGGAGACCATTCATTGCGCTTTGGAATGTGGATGGCACATTAGTGAGACCGAAGGGCATCACTAAAAATTCGTAGTGGCCTTGATGTGTTCGAAAGGCTGTCTTATGTACATCCTCCTTCCCCTTTCTAATCTGATGATAGCCTACTTTTAAGTCTATCTTCAAGAAATAGGTAGCTCCTCTCAACTCATCCAGAAGCTCTTCGATTACGGGGATGGGGAACTTATCCAATGTTGTGGCTCTGTTTAAAGCACGGTAATCAACACAAAATTGTCAGTTGTTGTCCTTCTTTTTCACTAAGATGACAGAACTGGAATAAGGACTTTTGCTTAGTCCGATTATTCCAGCTTTTAGCATATCAACAACTTGCCTTTCAATTTCGTCTTTCATGATATGTGGGTATCGGTAGGGACGCACATTGACTGGACTCTCCCCTTCCCTCAGTGGAATTCAGTGCTCCATCTCACGAGGCGATGGTAAACCCTGCACCTCCTAAAAAACCCAGTAGTGCGCTTGCAACACTGTCTCCAATTATGCTCTCTGCACATTTGTTAAGTTAGTTGGACCCTCACCGTCCACCTCTTTCTCCACTTTGCCCAGATCCCAAACTATCACCCATGACTCAACATCTGTTAACTTTAATAAAGTTTGTGGTTCAACCACCTGTCGGGATAAAGCTGGGTCACCCTGTATCATCACCTTTTTACCTTTCAGGTTATACCCCATGGTCATTTTTTTCCAATTTATCATCACCTCCCCCAATTTAGCTAGCCATTCAACCCCCAAGATAACATCTACTCCGCCCAACTCAAATAAATGGAGTCTCTCCTCGACCTCTACCTCTACCAAAATGATTGCTACCTTCTCACAACACCCTCTCATCACCTTTCTCTACCCATCCCCCAAACTCACCTGATAAGGGGATGTATCGTCTATGGGTAGCTTCAACTCTTCTGCCAACCTTCGGCTAATAAAGCCCCACTGTCGATGAGGACCAGCACCTCCCGGTTGCCAATCTTTCCTTTTAACTTCATCGTTTTTGGTTGGGTTAACCCTCCTACGAAGCAAGCCGATAAATCCATAGGTTTAGGATCTTGGTTTATCTCCCCGTCCTCCTCGTCCTCCGCTAGCAACAATACTCACAAACTCTTCTCCGAACAACGATGGCCTGGTGCGAAAGGACCCCCACATCGGAAGCACCATCCTTCTGCTCTTCTTTTCAGAAATTCAGGATAGGGTAAGTTTCGTACCATCCTTCCTCTATTGTCGCCCCCTCCTGTTGTACTTCCCCTCACGCTAGTCGCCGTCGGCGGTCCTTCTCTCCTAATCGACCCACTTCCCTCTGTTCCGCCTAACCGATTCATTGTCTGACGATCGGTCTCGCCTTGTACGACTGTCGTCGTGGCTCGTGTACCTGCTAGGTTCACCTTAAAGTCGTTCCAAACTCCTCCTCGCGCTCTGAACATGGCGTCTTCCACATCCCTTGCGATCCTCATCGCAACCATCAATTCTTAAGGATCTTGGATGCGAACCTGTCCCTTAATGTCTTCTCGTAGTCCAGTGAGGAAAAACCCCAATGTCAGTTCCACCGCTAATCCCTGGGTCTGACCCAATAATATTTCGAAATTCTTGATGAACTCCTCTACTGTTCTGTCTTGTCGCAGCGCCGCCAGCTGCTCAAACACAGTTCCTCGGAACCCTCCTCCGAAACAATTTATCAATGCCGCTTTCAGGCCAAACCAAGAACAATTCTTGGCTTTGTCTTTCCAAAATCTAAACTAATAACTCGCACTACCTTTCATACTAATTTTTAACTCTTTAGCAAGCGTACCAAATCGTCTTAAGTAATAAACTAGAAAGACCGGATATCGTATCCTAAGAGACTTGTATAACACTTTACAATCGTATAATTATCTAACTAATTTAGACTAAAGAATGATTCCATTTAATGTAGTTTCGGTGCAATGAAAATAAACATAATGCATAAGTGATAAATTGAACTTCTTGGGGTTAAAACACTTGGAAATGAAATTATTAGAGATGATATGGAATAGAGATGTTGGAGAATGATTTCACCTACTACACTCTCATGCAAATGTACATTACTACTTCTTCATTTAAATGCTCATGTCAACCTACTAAGTTACTCAAACCCAATCCCTTGGTAGAGAGAGTCTAGATTTACTCATTAAATCTCAATCCCTTGGTAACCTAACAAGTTCATCTACATTAAGACTAAAGGTTTAAGATAACTAAAGGTCCAAGCTCTATCCCTACACACTATTTCCTTTAGGTGTTTAGTCGAGTTCAAGGTTCACACAATATTTTCCAATAACAAGCAAACCGAAAAATCATGCTATGGTTGATCAAGTCACAACAAGCTTTAAGAGAAGGAAATAAACACTCACAATAAATGAAAGAAGCTTATATTCATTAAACACAAGTGCATTTACAAGAGAGTTTCATAGTTACATCATTCCCCAACAAAATGAACTTAGCTCTCCAAAGTCATGGAGAGCTTGAGCTTACTTACAATGGGAGAAAATGGAAGAGATGGAGACTCAAGGAGGAAGAATGGAGAGTTCCCACTGCTCAAAACCAGCTCCCAGAGGTCCAAAAGTGTGTTTACGAGCTTCAGCCGCCAAGAAGATGACACCCTCATTGCATGAAAGCCTTAAATAGGTCTAGAGTGCCATGTCAGCGAAAGTCGCGCCCAACCCCCTTCTAGGGCCCCCAGGCGCAAGATTTGCAGTGAAATGCGAGTTGAATGGGGCTCAGCCCCCCTTCTGAGGCGTCCAGGCGTGGGAAATCTTTCACGATCCTTCAAAACACTTGCTTTTGCAGCTTTTCCCGGGCTCCCACTCTTGGTAGTTTAGATGCTCTTCCAAAGCATGCAAGTTGCCTACAAAACTTGAGGAATTAGTGATTACAACTCCTATGTGTAACCGAAGCTAAACTTATTCACAAAGTTAGATAAAAGAGAGGATTAAGCATGTTTCAAGCTTCAAGAGAGTTAATTTGGTAAGAAAATTGCACCACAGATAATGGTAAGAATTACCGTTATCAACAACCCCAAACTTGAAACTTTGTTTGTCCTCAAGAAAAAGGAGCTTGGCTTAGACAAAACAACCCAATTACAACGGTCTAGCAACTCAAGAAAGCAGTTTCAATCAAACAAGTAAATCAATCATGTTTGCTCATTGTGGAAAGATTAATCAAGAGATAATGAAGCCTTGGCATATGAAGCTTCAACTATGGTGCTCACAGGACAAAGATTACAAAACATATGCAATGGCTTTATTAGGGATCAACAAACATGGCAAAATGTTTTCCTGAAATGCATGGAACCTTTCCTCACCACATAAAGTGTTTCACTCAAGCTCAATGGTGTATCGTGAGTGTCAGTACAATAAAATACAATAGTTGTGATGCAATAGAAATATCAAATGAAAAAGTATGATTATGCAACAAAGTATGACAGTGATATAATGCATTCATATAGTTCAAATACATTCAACCATTCATAGACAAATTTCATTTAATCATCCAGACATATATCTAAAGAAGATTCAATCAATAAACACTGGATATAAAAATTAAACCAACACAACATGACAAAGTTAACTTAACTCACCAAAAGACAACATAGCCCAAAAAACACCAACCTAGCTCAGCAAGGACTAACCCAGCCTGAGAAGACCAACATGGTCCAACAGAAACCAACTTAGCTCAACAAAAGACCAACGTAATTGGATAAAGCTTAAACCAACACAAAAACAAGCTAACATAGCTCGATCAAAAAACAAAACAACAGGGTTTCAACTTAACCACTTAGTTTAAACCTACACAACTCGATTTTCACTCAAAAACATATTGGATTCATCTTAAAACAACACCACATATTCAACATAAAAACATTATCACGATTATAACTTAAAACATTATTGTTCAACTTCAAACAACCTGGTACAAACAACAAACAACTTGGTATACAATCTCAACAATACGTTTTCAAGCTTTCAACAAATTGGTACAACCTTTAACATGCTCGATTCAAAATCTAAACATCACACGTCAAATTTAAACAACACAAATTACACTTACAATAACATATCCACAATACTAAATAGCTTGGTTTCAACCATAAACAACATGGATAAAAAATCTATATCGCATGGATCAATATAAAAAAGAAACATGTTTTAAGCTTGAAACAACACGTCCAAAAACTCAACAACACCCTTTTATTTCTTGTTTAACCAACAATTATACACTTTCCCTTTATATCCTCCACCATATATCTAGACCTGTCAGTTGAACCTCATCCTTAAGGTTAACCCTAACTTTATTTAGAACGAGGCCCCTTATTTCTGACCCATTTAATAGATGATTTTTTTGAAACCCCAGCCCTCAAAGCCCATAGGAAGTGGGTGGGGATTGGGTTAGGGTTGGGTTGGCCCTTAATCTGAAATTTTTCTTCTCGCTCAACATCTTTCGATGATTATTCTCTTCCACGACTCATCCACGAACCACTCAGTTTCTTCGTTCTCTCCATCCCACAAGGCCAAAGGGCTCACCTTCTCCATCATTTTCTAGGACATTAACAACTAAATAATTGATTTGCTATTCATAGCTACTACGGACTCCATTACGTTCTTCAACGTTCTTCAATTGTATTCTTCATTGTTGTAATAGGTTGGTCCTTTCCTACAATCTTTCCTAACTTCACTCTTACGTAATGACTTTCACATGACACAAACAAAACATAGCAACTATACACCAACTACACCCCAATCTACTATATTATGTACACTTTTTTATCTATTCTGCAAAATGTGTTGTTTCAAAATCTGAATGGTCTCTTCTTAGTTACATTTTTTTTCGTTAGTTAAATTGGAGATATTATTTGACATGCTCCAATTTCATAACTAGTATTTGATTGTTTTTATAAGATTTTATAACTTCCTCAAATATAGTTAGTTTGTTCCATGTAGAAAGACTACTCATTTTGTAACCTGAATTGTGAGTCAAGTCATTGATTTGACAGAAGCACAAATGTCTTGTGATTTTTTTCCTCGCTTTCCTTTATATGGTGTTTTGCTTCAATGATGTTTTAGAACTTATCTGAGTTTGAAGATATTTTTTTTCATGATACAAATTTCAACATCCAACTTCCTTTCAGTGTTAGCTCACAGGCTGAGTATAGGAATTCTTGTAGTGTTCAGAGAGATTGATAGGCTTTTAATTTCTTACACAGACAATGTGTTTTTGTATTCCTTTTTAGTGTGGAACACTTTTGTAATACCCTATCTTCTCTTTGTGTGGGTATAATTTGACAAGAAAAGGGAAGAGATTGCTATCTTGGAACAAGTTATTGATGTTTGCACCACATAGTTGGAAAGGTTTTTGACATTTATCAGGTACATGCTTGTCTTTGATATTTCTCATGATTTAGCTTTTTTGTATTTATTGTTAATAATCATTTATTTTACAATTTATCCATAAGATATGGAAGAGAGTTGTGTATGCATTGTAGGAGACATCAATATATGCTGCCAATCAGCCTAAACAACATAACTTGGGCTCCATAGTTTTATAGTTTTTATTATTATATTTTTCTCATGGTAAAAAAAGCCTATGGGCTAGCCTTGGCCCATAGGGATTTAGAGATATTTGGTCCAGTGAACTTTTTTAATGAGATTTTTTTTATCTTATGGATCTTTTTGACACCAACCCACGTGGATAAGAGCCAAATCTTATAAAATAGGCTGCTTTGACAGGTCTACATATATCAACCATAAATAATCATGTTTTGAATAACAAAACCCTAGCCAACAAGATTATACATAGTAATTCAATATGTATATCTTGTAATCCAATAATGAAACAAATTATTCTAAATCATCAATTACCTAAATATTTACCAATAACAACTCAAAACCAAAAGTGATTATCAGGAATAATTCCAAAAAAATTTACAAGCCTTCCGAAATTCCTTCACATGCAAACAAATCATAGTACTTAGGTAAACTCACGTAATTCCTAAACCCTATAATAACAAAAAATAATTAACCTTTCGCAACAAGATGACATAAAAAAACAAGAAGAAAAGATCACCACCAAGTTGTTCCAAGTATTCACAATCATATTGAGGCAACAAAAAAAAATAAGGATAGCGCTTATCTTATTTCCTACCGACAACTTCTTTCCTGTCTTCGGCTCTTGTTTCTATAGAGCAATATAAGATTTAAGATTATGTCATATGTTATAATGTAATTTGACACTATCACAACTTTTATCTTCAATATCTATTACATATTTGACATTTGAGAGCAACTAATATAGGTAAAATATGTATTCCAAAAAGTTATATAAAAGTAAAATATGTATTCCAAGTTCTGAACTCTATACAAAATTCCTTTGCTCTTATACATAAATCTGGTCCAAAAATCCACAAGGCTTTAACAGATTTTGCAAGGTTATGCTATTAGCACCGGCATTTTTACTTTTTGTATTGTTTGCTTGTTTTTGTCTGTAGTTGTTTCCTAAAAATATCGTTCACTTATACTAGTTTCATGCAATATAATTCATATCAATAAAATATAAAAATTATTTCCTATTTTTTTTTTATATTCTGTATTATACCGAAATGTATATTGAAACGAGATTAAATTTAAGAAACTAATTTATGTAAAATCTGCGAAAAAAAGGTAGGTGCAAAGGTAAGAGAAAAAAAGGAATCTTGTGAGAATGTAAAGAAAAGTAGGTGGTGTAGAGAATGAAATCCTAGGAGTGTGAATAGCGTGAGCCCTTTTTGCAAATGTTAAATCCATATTAGGAATGGTCCCAAATAAAGAGGCCCGTTGGTTCGGAAGTTATGTTGGTGTGTGCCAGGGTTCAAATAAATATTGCTAATCTTTATCTATTTTAGTCTCTAAAATTTTGAAAATCTACTATTAACTTTTAGCTTAATTATAATTTTGGTCTCAAAATTTTAGTCCAATCTTAGAAACCTAATTTAGAACTTTTGTCGTAAAAACAGGTTCTTAATGCTAAAAGCGTTGAGTGAAGGTGAAGCCAATATATATTTGATACCCGAAAGATTGAAAGGAATCTTCCGTATTCGTTTCTTTATCATTGTCTTTTCATTTTGTTTATACACATTTTTTTCAACATTCAACTTAAAAATGTAAATGTAATTATAAATTAGTTTAATCTATATGAATTTTCTTTTATAAAATGATATATTTATTGTGTTGGAAGTTTCATGTAGATTAAAAATAAAATTAATTTGTAATATATGAGTGAATGTAATTATAAATTAGTTTTATAAAATTAAATTACATTTAAAAGTGATTTGAAATTTAACTTCAATACAACTTGCTTCTGATTTATCCCAAATTTAGTCATTATTTAAACTATGAAGTTTTAAGTGAGTTTGTGTTTTTAACTAAAATAAATGTCATTTTTGTTATAAGTACTTTTGAGTTGAGAGATTTTTCGTACTGTAGATGATAGTGTACCTCTCCACCTAAATTATGTATATATAATAAAATGTATTTTAATATTTTATATTTAAACTTGGTAAATCCTTTAAAAAGTAATTATATTTAATTCTCAAAATTTGAAAGCTTTTAAAAACAAGGGTTAAATATGTTTTTGCTCTTTTAATTTTCAATGAAAATTAGAATTAGTCTCTCTTCAAAATTTTGGCCTAATTTAGTCCTCCAACTTTAGAAATGTATGAATTTAGTCCTTTTAACTAAATTTTGTTAGCTTTATTTGATGTTTCAAGTACGTTTCATGATAGTATTTGGATTGTTTACATTGATTGACACTTTTTTGCTACACGTTTAAAATACAAATAAAGTTAACAAAATTTGGGTCATTCATACATTTCTAAATTTGGAAAACTAAATTAGACCAAAATTTTAAAGAAGGACTAATTCCAATTTTCACTAAAATTAATGGACCAAATTCATATCTCGTCACAAAAAAAACAATTTCTATAATCATTTATTAATGAAGTGACATATATCTTAATTTGGAGGTAGATATGTGTTCAAACATGTCATTTCTTGACAACAAACTTTATTAAATATATATCACTTTATAAAAGAAAATTTATATAGTGTTATTACATTTACTATAATGAGGTGACGTATAGCTAAATATTGATGTTAATGTCTGAAAACATGTCACTTCCTATCTTCAACGAAAAAATATGTCATTTCTTAATAATTATTAAACGTGACAAAATTAAATATGTGTATACCAGTTTTAAATAGAGTTAATGGTATAATGCTGCAAACTAAAGAATAGTTGTTTAACAACTGAAAATGTTTATGAACATTTAAGCATTGTTAATTTGAATAGATTTGAGAAAGAGTAATTGAGAGGATTTGATGATAATTTTTTATTATTATTTATTGGTTTAAATCTTTTTTTGGTTCCTAAATTATAAACGGATGTTCAGTTTAGTCCCCGTTTTTTAAAATGTAAATCTTTGGTCCCTAAGTTATAAAAAATATATTAAATGAGTCATTTTTTGACTTGAAATACTGTTTTTGGTTGTTTCTTAACAACTGCTACATTTTTAGATTGCTCTGATTTGTTTCTTAATAATAACAAGACTTTAGATTGCGATTTGTTTCTTAATAATAACAAGACTTTAGATTGCTCTTTGTACTCTGACCAAGAACATCAAAAAAAGACTCATTTGATACATTTTTTATAACTTAGGAATCAAAGGTTTATATTTTTAAAAGCGAGGACTAGACCGAACATCCGCATAACTTAGGGACAAAAAGAGGTTTAAACCTTATTTATTTGAATAGATTTGAAGGTAAATAAGAATGAATTTAGAAATAAATTTTTTTAATGTGTCACATAAATTAAATCTTACACTAATTTTCACGGTTAAGTGAAGTCTTAATAATAAAATCAAATTAAAACATTTTTAATTAAGAAATTGAAAGCATATTTGAATTTTTTTTTTCGCCATGAACAAAGATGAAAATATGTTCAATTGAAAAAGAAAGTCGTTGCAGTTGAGTATGGTTACAGAATTGAAATTGACTTAGTATACCCTGTTCATGGTTTTCTTTTATTAAATTTCTCTTTAAATAGTTTTTTTTATCGATTGAATATTTAACATACCCTCGTGAATGAAAAATAGTAAAGGAAAAATGTAATAATAAACAATTTTATGTCATAAAAATGACTTAAAATTGAAAATAAATATTTCATAATGAAATCTAAAAGTCGTGATTTGGTAAGATGTTGGGAATGAAATATACTAAACGTGTTATTTTATTCCTCTACCAATAAAATATAATTTTTTAAATAAACACTCTAAATTAATAGAATTATTTTACTAATTAAATCAACAATATAATTAATATTTAGCATTTGAAAACTTTATTTGTATTACATTATTCTTCAATAACTTACATAATAATTTATATAAGAATGTTCAAAACAGTTAAAAAAAACTCTGTGCATTACGAAAGAATATAAAATAAGTATATTTCACTATTTACGTTCGTATATGATTATCTTAATGTTGATGTCTCTCACCTATATTATATTTTGTTTGCATGTAACATACGATCATCTCATATAGATAAAATCACAATAAACAGAAGGATAAATTATTAAACTTTTACTAACAGTTCTATATTATAGTCATAATAAAATATTATATACATATATTTTTATAGATTTACACATTATGACAATAATATAAGATTTATCATATAATTATATTTTTACATAATTTTATAAAACAAGGAATATCTCTAACCATCACATAGTGTCAAATTATACTTTTAGAGTCTTTCATATTTATCACACTCATCATATATTAGACGTCACTTTTGAAAGACTTTGTGTTTTGATTAAAATTTAAAACTATACTTATCTTCATCTTTCAAGGGTTCTCGTCATTTTATGACTTTCAGAAAGTATTACAAGATGAATCAATTATCTATAGATTTCACAATAAATGTCAAATCTACCAATAATGACCTCCTTCAACTCTTAACCTAAATATCTTCTTTTATATAATTTGAATATATAATAGAGTTGAAATAATCTAACTGTAATTCTCACGTCAATACACCTCACACAACAAAAAAACACTAGAATTTACACCTTTATTACCTATATATTTGTTAAGTTAAAATGTTTCACATTATCTAAAATAGTAATGAATTATGTATACATCAAATTCCTCGTGTTACCTGTACTAACAATATATATTACTATATAATTACAAACGCATTGATATGATAAAAAGAGTTTTAAAAGTAAACTAAAACTATTTCATCGTTAACATAAGCCAAATACAAATAAATATACTTTCAAGAACTTAAATTCAAATTTATATAGTTTATTAGATAAAATTAAATTTTGTTTCAAATTATTACTCAAAATAAAAGTCCATTAGAGACAGTGAACTTATCTAAACTTAGATATAATAAAAAATATACCTTTTATTTATTTATATATATATATATATATATATATATATATATATATATATATATATATATATATATATATATTAAATCGTTAAATATAATTATATGCTTAAATTTATTTAAACAAACATTATTAAATAAATATTTAATATATGTATGGATCAGAATAATTTTTTTTTCAACTTTTCTATCTCAATAACTTTTTAATGTACTGAACAGTTCTATATAAGTATGTTTAAGAAATCTAAGAATATATTATATTCTTAATTTTAGTAATTAGATTAAATTGATATATTATTATTTATTCATGATGCTAGGCATCAATTATATATAATATATCTAACATCATAAAATATATTTACCTATATAATAGTAATCACATCATTCATAGACAAAAATATAAAATAGTATTTATAGTTATTCAAAATAACTATAAAAATTAAACATTGTATACATACTAGCTCTGCAGCCAAAACTATATACAAGGACTACTATAAGAAAACAAAGAATCTGCAGCATCACCGTCCAACACCTGCTCCAAAGAGATCTCGTCTTCCTCTGCTCACACCCATCAGATGATCATAGCAAAGAGAGAAAACAAAGTAAACATAACACAATCACAAACAAAAGGGTAAGTTAGGTATCAAATAATACATCATAAACTTAAAACATTTCATACAAGAGTCATATGTAATATATATCAATCCAAACATCTTAATATGCAAAGACTTATAATGAACTGTCTAGACTTAGAATCAATGTCGAGCTATGGTGAGTTGTGCACTTATGGTGGCTTCTACTACTTTGCAAAGTCATTGCCAATGGGTTTCATCCTATCACACTCACAAGGTTAGTTTGTTCCACGCCTTGGATCATACTAGAAGCATCCAAGACTAAGACCTTTTGCTATTCTCACCACATGTGTTAATCCTCTCTATTTGAGAATGAATGATAATTAAAGTGTCAAGATAATCCCCAAGACTAAGCTCACTGTATTCAAACTAATGATACTTGAAACTACACCAAGAAGTTCCACCTTGGAACTCACTTTCACCACTTTGAAACCACTTGAAACTTTATATGTATTACTTTACTTTTACATTGCATACTATCATATAACATCATATATCATACTTATAAAGAACCATAAACAACTCAATAGATCATCAGAAAACACATAAAACACAAGTATATAAACATACAGGGTGGCGCTCAGGCACCCAAGACCGACGCTCAACGCCCCAAAATCACTCCTACAAGCAAGCAAAACTCAATTTTACACTTTCTAACCCCCATATCAGTTTACCAACTACATAACCCAGTCTAAATACATTAGATAGCACACCCCAACAACTCAAATTGCTCACAGTCCTTTTGTTTCAAGTTATCACCTTGCAAAACCTCTAATTTAGACTAAAAACACCTAAGAACACACTCTAGGATGCCCCTAATAGTTCTACACCAGATTTTTCTCATTTAAAGGCCTAGAAAAGTCCTAATAGGTCTAATAGCATACCTCTAACTTCCCAAAATAGTTTACACTCATTGCTTCATAATCTTACTACTCAAAATCCCCTTTTTTACACTAAAAACACTTCTAAACTTCAACTATGAACCACCTATTTCCTACATATTAGATTTCACACATAAAACACTTATAATAAGTCTCAAATTACTTCATGAAAGCTCCTAGATAGTTTCTTCCTCACCTCAATCTCTCTTTCTCAACCTCACCCATAAAAACCTCCCTTTTTAGCCTTAAAACTCAAGAATTTGACTACCCCTTACTCCAAACACTTGAATTCAGTTTCAAACCAAAACCACTTTATCATACCCAATCATGACAGTAAAAAAAAAAAATTAATAACACACCATATCAAGTATACAAACATCACACAATCACTTATCATCATTTAATCACAAAGAGTATTAACAACAACATAACAATTCTTCTTAAATCATCTATCAATAATAAAATATTATAAATTCAAACTCAAAACATATAACTAAGACAAGGTCTAGCTTCCCTGACCTCACAAAGAACTTCCTAATTCTAAAGATGTCTCACCGATTATTTGAAACGCAAGGAATTTCTAGGAACACCTACAAAACATCAAATTGAAAACGGAAAGAGTTCTTAGGACTTTAGATTAACCAATAATGATTAGAAGAAGCAATAGACATAATGTTGCTAGCTTCTTCCAAAAACATATTAAGAACAAGAGAGAAAAATGAGTTGAAACTACTTGTTAATTATATGACAGAAATTGATCGGATAAATGTGGAGATAACTCAAATGTGATCTCCTAAGAACTTTTTGATTATCAAATAGATGATCAAGGGATAAAAAATCTTAAAGATATGTGAGAGAAAAAAGAGAAAGAGTTTTAGAGACGTAGACAGTGTTTTAAGTAATGAGTCGAGTTTCAAAAATTCCATTTATATTATTTGATTATTTAAAATAAAATAATCGGTCTCATTGTTTTAAAACACCTACCAATTCCAATACTCTATTTTTTAGGTTTTTACAATATCAAAACATAAATATTATTTTATTAAGTTAATTTAATCTTAATGTGTTGAGAGAAAACCTTATTTTATTCAATTAATTTAATAAAATTGAGTTATACTTAAACACATTGTCTTAATACCTTACAACATCTTATAACCTTTACTCCTTACAACTCTTACATTGTGTTTAGGCAAGGACTTTTTCCAATTCCAATAAATTAA
The DNA here is from genome assembly GCF_000741045.1 of Vigna radiata var. radiata. NCBI lineage: Eukaryota > Viridiplantae > Streptophyta > Magnoliopsida > Fabales > Fabaceae > Vigna > Vigna radiata. Next base: position 10,062,621 of record NC_028354.1, read on the forward strand.
AACGCATGATATTTAAATTAGTTATAATTAAATTTTATTTTCCTTTTGACATATTTTGTTTAGATAACATAATTAAAATATTTTACATTCTAATTTTTTTTCATTTTTTATAAAACAATTAAATTTCTCTCTTAAGATAAAATTTTATTTTAAAAATGTTTATTTCAAAACTTTAAGAAAAAATATTAGATAAATTTAAAGAATGTTTAAGAATTTAACTATTTTAATATGTATGTATGTAAATAGAAATTAATTAATTAAAAAATCAATTTTTTTTCTTTTTTTAATGAATTTCAAAATTTGTTATTTTTGAAATATAAAATATAAAAGATAAATATAAAATAAAGATAATATATCTAACACTCCTCCTCAAGCTAGTGCACATATGTACCAAGCTTGTTACTAATATAGTCCATAAAGACTTAGTGAAAATATCAGCTTTTGCACTCAAGTGACACCAAATTGCTAATGATTTGCAAGACGACATAAAAGACAAAATATCAACCCAAAAGACTCCCCTTGAGCAACAAATCTGGAAGGTTTCTCCATGTAAATCTCTTCTTTCAAATCACTGTTGAGGAATGCATTGTTGACATCCAGTGGATATCATTGTTGGAGAGCCACCACAATTATAAATAAACTAACAAAAGTCATCTTTTCCATGGGAGAAAAAACATATATGGACGCATCAAACACAATGGTGAGAAAAAGGAGATTAGAAGAGATGACAGTGGAAGAAGCCATGAATGAACAAGAGAGAAAAACCATAAAAATCCAAGATTCTTTAATCAAGGCACCTGAAAAAGGAAAAAGAGCAACCTCGATGCTTTGAATAGTTTCCTGAGAGGAGATAGGACATGCGACGATGCATGATGAACCTAAAAGAGGAAAACGAGTGACCTTAACGCTCTAAATTGCTACTAGACATGCCACCATGCACGATAGAAAAAGGTAGCAAATCCATAACTTCAAAAGGCGATGATAACACATAGGATCTCCGATGAAGGCGTAGTTGATGTGTGGTCGTCTGGCCGAGACGATCAAAACCATGTAATCATTAGTCGAAACTAGAACTTCGATAGTGGTAGTGGTGGACGATGGTGCTGCTAGCCGTGGTAGATAATGTCGTCGTCGGCAGCAATAGATAGCGGCGCCGTCGGCAGCGGTAGGTGTAGCGACAGAGGCAACCGAAATTTTTTCCTCAAAAGAACCTTAGACTTTAGATACAATGTTGAATATAGTAAAAATTATCTATGAAATTAATCTCCCTTATGTTGAATATAGAGGGTCCTCTATTTATAATAAAGAAAATATAAACTAAACCCAACATATAAATAAGAAATAATAACAAACTAACTAAAAATAAAAAATAAAATATAAATATAAAATAAAGATAATATATCAAACATAAACCATCTTAAGATCTATGTCATGCAACACTTGGATTAATGATTTGTATGTTGGTTAAAAAGAATAGTTGGTATATGAGAAAAATCTTTTTGTACTAATCAAAAATAAGTTTTTTATACAAGTTGTTAAATTTGAAAAGAAAAATAAAAAAATATTTGATTTTCTATATGGTTCTGAAATCAATATAAAACCATTATAAAAAGTTTTAGAAAAAATAAATAAATTTGAATATGATACCAACTTTTTATTCGTATTAGAAGGGTTGAGTTAAAAAGTGAAGGTAAGAAAATGGTGGTATGAGTTAGGAATATGATGGTGGTTGTGGGAATATTAAGGTAGAAATGAGTAAAGTGAATCCAAAGAAGAGAAAGGAGAAGTTGATAGGGTTCTGAAAAAGGAAGTGATGTATATAAGAGTCAGATCATTAAAAAATATTAATGAACTAACTTCAGATTGCTTTGAGACCCTCCCTCACTTATTGCTTTCACAGCTTTGGTTAGACAATTGGGGAGACCACTCTAACTCCTTTTCCAACTACCCCATCTTCTCTAAGCTTGATGGAACATCTTATGCTTTGTCTCTTCTTTCTTTCTTTCTTTTATATGCTTTCCCATTGAAAAGATTGGTGGGATATTTGTGGCTCATCTCAACTCCTGCTTCTTCTTCTATCCCTCATTTTTATGCTTTCTCTCTATCTTTTCCTTTTTCACATCTTTTCTTTCTTTCTTTCCCATCTTTACCTCATTCTACTCACCCATTTACAATATATTCTTTATAACACTTCTTCTCATAAATCAAAATTATTAATAATAGATATCTTCAAAGAAAAGTATAACAATTAAGATAATAACCCAACACCATCATAAAAATTTAGATAATCTAGTTTCAAATACCAATTCCAAATTTCCAAAGGAAATGGGATGTTAAAATTAATCAATCTAGCTCATACATTTATTGTGGGATAAGCTAAAAATAAATCAAACTAATTCCCTTAGTCAAAAAAGTTTAGTGAATTATATATAAATAGAGATAATAATATTTTATAATATTTTTTTACAATATTTTTTTATATTTCATTTTGTGATTATTCTATATTAGTGTTTATAATAATTATTATTAATTATAGAGTGATTTTAGAACAATACGATGTTAAAAATGTTAAAAAAATGTTTTAAAATATCATTATTATATATATATATATATATATATATATATATATAACTGTATTCGGTACCATCAAATTTTAAACGATAATTTCAATTTACTAAATAAAATAAGAAAAATATTAAAAGAAACAGACTTAACCATTTAAAGCTTTACCCCATGAATGGCGTGAGAAACAGAACTGCAACCGATCTGGTATGTATTAATTATATTTTTAATTTAATTCACAGAAGTACTTATCCTATTGGTACCAAGCCTACCATTACCAGTCTCCTTTAATTCTTCTTTTCAATTTATCTATCCCACTATTAGTTCCTTCATTTAATGTTAATTTTCCATGCACTCTAACTAAATATTAGATTAAATATATTTAGGTTTTAAATTTTATAATAAAATTTGATTTGTTCATATATAAAATTTTGATATAATTTAGTTTTTAACTTAATTAATATTATTTTAAATTTATATTTAAGTTATTTATTATGTTTGACACAATTTAATTTAAATAATAATTTTAATTTAACTTAAACAGTTAATATTCTAAGATTAAAAAATATTTGTTTATTTATTAAGTTAAAGATTAAAATATATTATAATTTTAATAAAAAAAAATTTTAATTTCAATTAAAATTTAAAAACATCTTAATTTAATTAACTAAATGGGATTCTAAATTAACATTTTTGTTTTCTCTTTTGATTAGGCAGGTAAAGAAAAATCATGAGATTACTAAAAAAATCATTGAATTACTCAAAAAGGTAAAGTCGATGCAAACACAGTGGAACATGCATATGGGTGTGTGCGTTATAAAGATTTCTCACTTACATCATTCAACAATATTTTGTACTGTTTATTAAAGTTGTCTTTAATATGATAATGACCTTTTAAATTAATTTTATTTCTTTTTAGTTTCTCAAATTCAAACCAATACGATGCCAAATTATTTATCAAACACGACTGTGTTTTTCCTTTTCAGTTTAAGAATGGAAATTCTGATTTTTGAGTTTTGCTACGAATCCTTAGTAGGAAAATCAATCCAAATTTGAAAGAATAGTTCATTTAAGTTCTATTAAAATGGTTTAATAAAAGAGCCTTTTTCAAACTTTTTTTTTTCTTGTAGAGTTTGATTTTTCTTTTGTTATATAATGGCACCATGTATGTGCTTCTATTATCTTTGTTATATATTATAAATAGAATCTAAAATTTAAAAAAGAAAAATTATGAAAAGTTGGTTGCATAATTTACTTTGTTGTATATGATTCTCAGATACCTAATTCTAAATTGAAACAAAAACATGTTACATTTGATAAATAATTTGACATTGATTTAGTTTTGAGATTTTTTTTTTCAAAATAGTTGTTTTGGAGAATTTTTTTGTTTCAAATACTTATTTGTAATTTTTTTTTCTTTTAACATTATTAAAGCAGATAGTATATTGACTCTATGTGTAGGTTTTATCTTTTAACTTAAACATGAACAAAGTTACTTACAATTCAAAACTCATTAAAACCTTAAGTTTATTCAAAGTTGTTGTAAAGAAAAATTCGTTGTAAGCAAAACTAAAAATATATTAATGAAATATACATTATGTACAAATGAAATATAAAAAATTAGATTAATATATATGTCATTTATCCTAAAATGTTATAAAAGTTAACAAAATAAGAAGTCATCTAAATATTTTTAATATAGTCACAAACATTTCAAATGAATACATCAAATTACTTATCAAATTCTTTGAATTATCAGTTAGACAACGATTATCAATACATAATGTGTTTCGTATACCCTTCAAAATATTATATATACACACTAACAATAAAAGGTTATAGAAAATATACAACTTTATCACATAAGATATTAAATTTATTTTTGTACTACAAATTTATAAAATGAATATTGATTAATAAAACTTAATTATAGTTTTGATATTTTTATTAATAAAATAATGGAATGACATCTATAGAACCATTACTAATTCTAAACTATTTTATGTGAATAAAACGAGTGAAAATAATATGTTAAATATATTTATTTATATTTTTCTTGTAGCCTTTTCAATAATATATTTATCAATGGTTGTTAAAAGTGAAATATCAATTTACTTGAAATGTTATATTCTTAGAAGTTATACTATTTTGATTCATGTATAAATTAATTAATCTCTCTTTACAATTATTTGTAGCTAGATTTCCATCTCAAACAAGAATTATTAAATTGAGTCACAATTATATTTTTATTTTCGGCAGTCAGCAATTATACTTGTCCTTTTAATGGAATATTACAGTTTGAGAGATGACTAGTAGTAAGTTACCATAGTTAATGTATCCACTTCACTTTCACTCATTTATGGTTAATTAAATGAAGTTTAATAGTTGTACTTAATTTATTCACAACGAACTACCTCAATTCATAAATAAAATAGAAATATTAAGAGTTACCATTACTTTTAAAGATGACATATTTATTATTCAATTTAATATAAAGTATATTTATAGCCATATGAAAACGTGACACAAAAATTTAATGTAATATGGTCAAATGTCCCATCACCACTTGCCAACCATAAAATATAATTTGGAGAAGAATAATTCTAGCTTTATATATTATTGTCTTAAACCTGTTTTCTATTTCATAGTTTTATTAATGTGCATTATTATTTTCGATAAACATTAATAGTAAATTTAATTATTAAATTTTGTAGAATTAAGTAATTTTAATCCAAAAAACATATCATCCACTTTAACAAAAATTACTAATATATTATGTAATATTTCATTTTAATAAGTACTAAAATAATACGTTATTAAATTAATAATCATATATATTATTATTACAATATAACATTAAGAGATATATAAACATGTAATTTCAAGGAGACTATAATAATAATAAAAAAAAAAAACTTAGAGTCTTTCCTAAAATTTCAAAAACAATAAAAAAAAAAGCCTAAATTGAGACTGCAGCAAAAATACATCTCTCCTAAAATAGATTAACTTTTCTTTCATCATATAAAATACAAGAAAACACAAAAAAAAAAAAAAGTTAATTTACAAAAGAAATAATCATATAATAAGTAGACAAGTTTCATTACCATAAAATACATTTTGAATAGTCACATAGAAATAAAACATACAATTAGAGACTCATTCAAATTCAATTATTCAGATATATGTACTAATATCGAATTCATTAGAGATGCACTCTTTGTGGTTGCCTATACTAATTTGCAGAAACATTATCAATGAGTTTTACTCTATCACTCTCAAGCTTAATCCCCTTTATGTTTTAGGCCAAGGAAAAACCCCTAAAATAGGATCTCTACTCTTACCATATAACTTATGTTACTCTATCTGAGTTGAATAGTTATTAAAATGTTAAAATAATGCATACACTAAAGAATCATACATCAAAAGTATTTCCTCCATGGAATCCCCTATATTATCATCAGTTCATATCCTCAACATGCACATTTTACACTTCATACCACATTTTTTCAAGTATATTGCACAACAACTTAACAATACATACACAAAATGTTTAGGATTTTAAAAATAAAATTGCAGCTTCCATAAAACTCTAAAAATTATGTTCTTACATTTAAATTAAAGATAATTGATTCAAGAATGCAATGTAAAAAGAATAGTCTTAATTGGATAATTGTTGAAAAAGTTATGTAAAACCCCAAAAAATAGTATTTTAGAAGTGGTGGTAGTCTAAAAATAGTGAGACTCAGTTATTTTAATATCAAATAGGTTATTTATAAATAATTTTGTTATAAATGAGTTTCATTATCTTAAAACGTATCATCTCTCTAGAAAGCACTTTTCTAGAGTTCTCTACATTCTCTCTAAGAGTTCCAACTCCTGAGTCATCTGTTTGATGATTAGCAGGTGTCTATGAGATCACAATAGAGTAATCTCCACCTCTACTTGATCAATTCTTTGTTTAGAGCAAGTGAGTTTCTATCCTTTTTTCCTTTTATTTTCGGTCCATGATCATGCAGAGAAACCTGTTTTAGCATGTATCTAATGTGCTTCTTCCTTGACTCTTGGTCAATTTGAGGTTCTAAGGTTTGATTCCGATCACCAATTGGTGAGTTGTAGGGTTTCTTGAATTCCTTGCGATGGAAGCAATGGTCGAGAGTTTTAGATCTATAGGAGTTCTTTCTAAGGTAAGGGAAGCTAGTCTTATCTTTTGATTATGTTAGATTGTATGTTTGATATTGTCATAAATAATAAGATGAATTAAATGTTATTGTGATAATTTTCTAGTACTTTTGTGTGTAGACGAAGATCATTGGTATTGTGAGGTTTGAATTCTTTGGTATGATATGATTGTGAAATATCTACTATAATGATTGTGTAGTGAAGTTGTTTTGATGGTTGAAATTAGTTGAATGATACAAAAGTTAATGGAAGGTCAAAACTTATGTACTTTATAGATGATTTAGTAGGTTTGGAGGGTGAAGTACTGAAATCTACATTTAATGTGGCGATTGGTAGTGTAAGATAGTTTATTTGGTCTTTAGAAACTTAATTATGGTGAGAATTAGGTATATGTGGTTTATAATGAAAGGGAAATGAGTTTAACATGTTTACAAGGTTGCTGCAACGTGATTTAGGGTTTTAAATAGGTAAAATCTAAAGGAAGGGATTATGATCTGAAATAAACATTTGGGGTTGTTTTTGGGTGTATTATAAACCTTTTTAAACCTCGAGTATGTTAGGAAATTCTGATATAAAACCAGTTGATAATAGAAAGGAAGGATTTAGCTTGGATTTGGCTAGTTTTAGGGGTTTTGAGGAGTGAGAATTTGAATTAGATGTTTTGGGCTAACTGTGATGGTTGGAAGTCTGTTGTTAAGTCTATTAGGACTTATTCAAGCTATTAGTTGCAGAAATTGAGTGTTGCAAGTGATAAAATTGAGTTTAGGTATTTTTGAGTTGTTAGTACATCTAATTACTATCCAAATGAGCAATGTAATACTCTACTTTCATATATAAACATGTTTTTGTATCAATATTAGTGTTACAAATTCAAAATTGATCATTTGGATATGTCTAAGATGCACCAAAATCAGAAAAGTTAGGTTGTCAAAAACTTATAAGAATAATCGATTATCTCACTTGATAATCAATTATTCCAGTCAAAGGGTCATCTTTTCTTCAAATCTCTCGGCAATAATCGATTATCACATATGATAATTGATTATTACCATCCGAAAATCATCCTAGGTGCTACTAGGCGCCATTACACCAAATTTGGATGGTTTTCAGGGTTCTGGATATTAGTTTTGGACGTTCTTTAGGTCATTTTGGGGGGTTTTAGACCATTGTGGAGCTGTTTGTGAGAGTTTCAAAGCTGTTTTCCTTACCTAAGTGTGAGTATCAAGTTGCTATGAAGAAAATTATGCTTTTGTGTGATTTTTGATGACTTATATAGGTGTTTCTATTTCTTTAATGTATGATCAGTAATATCATGTATTGGTATACTCTGTGAATGTGAAGTAATCTCAATGATTTCAAAGGTATGGAAGAGATTTCCAAGGAGGAATTTCTCAATGGTGGTTTCAAGTATTGTAAGTATGAATATGAGAAGCTCAGTTTTGAAGTTCATCCTAACATTCTAATGGTCACTCATTCTCAAGTAGAGAGGAGTGAGACATGTCGTGAGAATAACAAGGATGTCCTAGTCTAGGGGCTTTACCTTGGCCTAAGACAAGTGATAATGGACTAACCTTGTGTGGTAGCTTGGGGTGGGCCATGTATTTCACCACAACAAGTGCACGAATTTAGCTCAATATTCATACTAATTTGGATAGTCAAGCCAAAGGGTTGTCATGCATAAAGTATTTGATTGATGTGGTGTGAGATATGTATCATTAAGTAATATGTTTTTGATGTATTATGAAAATTTTTTGTATCACTAACTTACCCATGCTTTTGTCTTTGTGTATTGCTCTGTGTTTTCTCCTTTGCGATGATCACCTTAAATGGTGTGAGCTTAGGGAAGATGTCTTTCTAGTCGTTCAGTGTGAGGTTGAGAATGAAGCAACAACATAGATAAAGTTTTGTTCTCCAAGTGTAAGATCTTTTTCACTGATAGTCTGTAGTTTCTAGTAAGTTAACATCTATGTAACGTTCCATTTTGGTAGTTTATACTATTAAATTTGTATGTTACAAGTTATGCACCAAACAAGAAACAAAAGTCAAAGTTGTCAACAATATAAGCTACATGAATCTTATGTGAAATATTGCTCTAACTGCAAACCTCCATTCAAAGATCCGAATTGTCAAAGAAAATACCAGAGGATATTCAAACCAGAATCTTGCTCTAGATACTTATAATACAATTCAAATACCAGATGATACGCTCTGGTGCCAAATTATACGATTTTGTCCAAGAAAGAGTAAAATCACTTTTGAATTTGAATCCTCAAGAGACACAAATAAAAATAAAAAAAAGAAAGAAAGTAGAATAAGACAAAGATGAAGATGCCACAATCTAGCAAATTGATTAGTTAATGAAGATTCACCATAAAGATTTCCATCATTGATAAGAACAGAGTTGGAGACGTTTTAATTGCTTTAGTTATAAAATTAAAATAAATTAAAACTCTTTAATTGCTTAAAATTTATTCTATAATTGTGTTTCAAGTCATGACTTTCATGTCTTTAACTCCTTTGAATTGTAAAGACTCATCATTAAGTTCTTCTTGTATTTAATAAGGAAGTAGTCCTCAATCACCTCAATTCCGAAAACAACAAAACACCTTAAGCTCATAAAAATAATCAAGACATACTATTATGACTACGGATAAATAGAGACTCATAGAGAAGACTAAAACCACAGATGCAACCAAGAGGAGACCACATGGAAACTAGAACAAATTTGACCAAGAAAAAAAAATTCAAAACTTATTTAAGAAAAGAAAGTAATCAACCAGAAAGAAAGAATTAGTCAGGGAGATCACTCTAATAATCTTCGAGATAAACAGAAAAAAAAAACACTAAAAACAAATTAAGAAACTGTAAATAAAAATTTTTAAAAAAATAAAATGTTTTAAAATAATAATTTTTTTTTTATAAATTTCCTATTTATATTAAAATATTTTAATTTTATAATAATTGAGTTTCATTTTAAATTACTATTAAATCTAAAATAATGAATTATACTAATATTAAGATGCATCATTAAATACATTATTATTTTACATAAATATAAGTAATTGCTTTTATTATATCTCACATATACGTTAATATATATATATATATATATATATATATATATATATATATATATATTACAAAATATAATAATACAAAATGCAAGAGGGTTTGTAGAGTCCTAGTATTTGAATGAAAAATCTTATTTGTCGTTATGAAAAAAGAAGTTCTAAAAAAATATTTTTTTAAAAAGTAATTCTAACTAATTAGTGATATAAAAAAGATTTCTAAGAAAATTATTAATTATACAAATTAAAAAATAAAATAAATTTTCAATAAATTTTCTTTTTAGTAAAGATGATCAAAATTGAGAAACAATTAAGAGAAATTTAAAGATGAGAAAAATATATAATAAAAAAAATCAAACAAGAGACAATTTGATTAGAAAGTAATAAAGAAAAAGAAAGATACGTATATTTAATATTTTAATGGTATTTTGAATTATTTATTTTCATTATTATATGGGTTTTATAGAAACAAACATTTAAACTAACATATTTGACAACATAATTTGATCGGTTTGTATTTTAAATCATTTTAGTGTAGAAACTTCTTCGTATATCAATTAATGAAATCACCATCACTTATCCTCCAAATAGATTCTCTCTCTTCAATATATAACCTATCTTTGCATAATATACATTTTAGAAAAAGAAATTGCAACTCTTTTGAACGAGAAATTTTATAACTTTTACAAAGTATGTATATTTTATATTAACGAGATGAAAAGAAAAGTATCTTTAAAAGTTATTAAAAGCAATAAAGATCAATGTCTGAAAATTAAGAAAGATTAATAATTAAAAATAATCAGATTAATTATTTTGAATTCTACTATAATAATATTTTAAAAAGATGAGACAGAATATTATGATGATAAAGAAAAAGCTCATGATTAATTATATGATGAAAGGAAATGTTAATGATGATTGTTTCTAGAGTACTTTGGTATTGCAAATCCTAGGAATCTGAGATTCCAAGTTTATCTAAAACTGCTATCATAAACTCAAATTGGATCTTCAAAGTCAAAATAAAATAAAAATGGTCCCCCTTTAATTCAGATATAAGATTATAAAAGGAGAATGGTCCCCTTAATCTCTCTCAATTCGCCATCAGCAATTTATCTTTATTATTATTATTATTTATTTATTTTGAAAAATGAATGTGTCTCATTAAAAGAAACAAAGTCTTCGATGTCTCTCTATTTCCCACTTGTTTGATGATAGGAAGTAGCAGTGTGGATGGAGTACACGTGTCAGAGACCCAGCATAGTTGGAGTTTTCTACCTGCAACAATTGTTGCAACTCATGTTTGGTAGTGAAATTTTAATTCTGTGTGTGAAGAAAAAGTTAAAAAACAATCAATGAAAAGGTGACTCAACATGTTCCCGCAAAGCCAGAGGTACCGCTCTGCTACTCTGTCTGCCTCTGCACCATCCTCACATACTCACCGTACACGTGGCTTTATCACACCGAATCAACTTTTAATCAATGAATTGGGTCCCATCTCACGCCCTACTTTACCTAGCTTTGTACAGTAATAATTTTTTTTAATTGTGTTGTGTGTACTTTATTTACCCTTTTTACTCCGGCAGAACTAAAATCGACTCTAATAAAACAAATTAGGTTTTCTTTGAATAAAGAGAATGAAGAAAAAATTATTCTTTGCCGACTAAAATTAATATTAGATTCACTACTTCTTCATGGATAAAGAAGAATAAAATAAAAACAAAAGAAGCTTTATATAGAAATCAGTTCACATATAAGATCATTTGCAGAGGTTTTTTATTATTAAAATTAATTTAATGTATGCATAACTTACTTTCATTTTATAGTTTTTATTTTTAAAAATTATTTATGAATAAATTTGAATAAAAAGCTCCAATTACACCACTATGTTGAAACTTTAAGAGTCCTTTTTATATATATTAAAGAATTTGGTAAAGCGTATCTCTGAGTGAAATTTGTTATGGTTCGTAAGTAAAGGGTATATGTAAATAATGAATAGTAGGTAGTTTAATACTCACTTGTTAATGAGTTGGGCTCGAGTCTCGTTATTTTTACTCGCAGGTATTTATTACTTGTTTAAAAAATGAAATAATAAATTTAATTAATAAGTTTTCTTTTCTATCTGTTCAATTACGTTTAAATTTGTTGTAAAAATAGGTCAAAGCCCAAATATTCTTTTAGAATTTTCTTCCTCATATCATAATAAGGAAAAAGGAGGTATCCACATTCCTTCTTGTTAGTTGCAGCATCGTCACAAAACCTAAACCCTTGCTCGATCATGTGCAACTGCCCGGCCTCAATGGTCACCAAAACACGGAGGCGCCGAAGCGGATCTGAACCGAAGAGATTCCTAAGACAACAAGTGAGTCCCCCAGGAAAGTGAAGACGGGGACGAAGAAGAGGAAGACGAGGCCAAAGAACGCCGTGGTGACGATGTCCAGCACCAGAGAGGGCCACCTATGTGTTTTGAGGCAGGGAGGTTCATGTGACCCATCAGAAACCGTATTGGATGGGATCAAAAAGACATTGGGGTTTGGCGTTTTGGAGCATGGCACACTGATGAATGCAAGTGGAAATGAATGAAAGTTTGTTTGATGTAAGTGAAGAAGGGTTTACTGGAAGAAGGAGAACGTGATGAAGGGCAACTACTGCGAATGAAAGAGGTGACAATTGCTCTCTTTGAAGTGAAGACCCTAGGGCTTGTGGGTTCTGATTCTAAATAAGAAAGGATAATAGAGTATTGGACCAGAATTTGGGCTAAAATAAGTTGGAAAACGGGTATCCACGGGTTAGAAAAAATTCGCAAGTTTTTTATGCAGGTATCCGATGAGTAACGAGGAATGTATGAATATAGTTTTTTACTTGTAAGTTAACTTGTGGGTGCACTACCTAACCATTGTCATCCCTAATTATAAAATTATGTAGACCTTGTTTATGAAAAAAAAAATACAATTATTATAAAGAATTCAAAATAAATAAAGTTCACTAAAAAACTTTTAAATAATGATCAATTTTAATAGTAAAAACATGTTTAAAGATTAATTTAAAAATTAATTTAGAGACTAATTTTTTAATAGTCAAAATCTTGATATTTATTATTAGTAACTAATTTAAAATCCAATAATTTTTAGGTTATAAATTTATATTTAAATTAATTATTTAGTGATTGATTATTTTTTGTCCTTAAAATTAATTATTACTTAAGAATTTTGTTATATTGATCGATCATATGGGTTCAGATGATTAGACTTTGTACCGTTGATGTTAAGGGGTTAATTAAATATTTTCCATTTATATTATCTATTTAACTGATTGAAAGTAATTTTGTCATATTACAAAGATATCAAAACTCCATTAAAAAAAAAAACAGTTGTACCAAGAAATAAAAGAAAAGGCTTTGGAACTGCTGTCCTTCTGTTGCTGTAATTTATGGGTCAGTTTGTGTCCTTCTATTTCCAAGAATCAGATATTTTAACTATATGAAGACAGTCATTTGTACTGGTAACAGAAAACGATAAAAAATATTTTTAATAATAAAAAAGTCTTCAAAATATAAATAGATGATGTGGTACTATTATTAATTTTGTTGAAGGTGTTGTAAACATATATTTTATACTATTATTTCAACACTTTATTAAAAATACTCAGTGCGATCAAAATGGGTTGAAATATGTGAGTTAATCCGGTTCATCACAAGTTTAAATTGGGTTGGGTGAAAAAAAAATGAATTTTTTTTTATCCGAACCAATTTTGATTCAGTTTACTAAGAATCCGGCTCACATGAGTTGAACTCGTGGTGGGCTGGGTTGGAGCCAACCCACCTTTTTCTTTAATTGAATCAAATTATTTAAATTAATTATTCAAAATGCACAACCTTTATTTGGGCTATTTTTACAATATTTAAACATCCTATATATACAATATTTTTACAATACTTTTAATAATTAATAACACAGAAATATATATATATATATATATATATATATATATATATATATAATATTTTTACAATCACTTAACCACTTCATCAAACACTTTTCATTATTTAATATACACAATCATAACAATATAAAATCATATAAAATATCCTATATAAAAAGCATAATTTATGTAACTAAGATTTTTTAGTTTTTTATATTAACTATTTCAAAATAAACACATGTTAGTTATGATAACTAAAATTCTTTAATTCTTTTTATTAATAATTTAGATTCTTCAGTTTTTTTAGTTTCTTTTATATTAATTGATCTAATTATTATCCATTTCAGTTTGATTGATCAAAGTAACATGTGAGAAGAAGAGGGTGAAAAAAAGGTTAAGTGAGTCAATGAGCCAACCCATTTAACCCACCAATCCATGGTGGGTCGGGCCAGGTTCAAATTTTTTCAATTCGCTAATAAATGAGCCAGATTGGGTTGACTCTCTAAGTGACCAACCCGTGATGGATTGGATCGGATTGGATCGGATCGGGCCGGATTACCCGTTTTAACTACTCTAAAATTAGTAGTTGTAACATAAAGTTGAAGGCAATCAAAAACTATTTTAATGGCTATAAAATCCTTTTGTAAATAGGGGTGGTATACGATTTTGCCTAAATCGATTAATATTATATTAATTAATTAAATTAATAATAATGAATTTTTTAATTAAAATAAATACAAGTTAATTTATTTTAATACACGGTTTCTAATTTTACTATGTTTAGTTTTATTTTAATCATGCTCTTAATGTTATTTTTAAATCATTTTATATTTTAATTGCTTAATGTACAATAATATTAACAACTTACTCACAATTATTACTTGATTCATGAAATGGATTTTAATGTTGAACAAAGTTCTAATTATATTTTATTTTTAAATAATTAAATCTTTTGATTATAACACGCCCAAACATATCATTGTGATATGAAATCATTTTTCTATTAACTTATTTTTGTTTTAGAGTAAATAAGTTTTGATTTTTTTTTTTGTTTTCAGTTTGAGATCATGTATGACGATTTCTTGTTGCATGTGTTTTATGATCTTTTTTCCTAATTCCTTGTTAATATGAGATCTTAAGAACTCTTTTCTATCACAAATTAATGATTCGTAGGTGTTTCTAGAGTTTTTTGTGCGAAAAGCAAAGAATATGTGTTTTTATAGTTCTATAACTTCGGTGTAAGGTAAGGGAAGCTATATGTCTAACTTTAAATTATGTTTGTGATCATTAGTGCAAAAACAACGTATAACGTTACACGTTCAACGTTAATAGCCAACGTTAAAAATGACCAGTGGCATTTATGTAAATAAATGCAATTATTAAACATCGTTTATAATTGTAATTCGACGTAAAAGGATATAAAACGTCGAATGCCCCAACGTTAGACGTTAAAAGGTTAGTGAATTCAATAAAAATTTAAGCGAGAGATTGAAAATTCATTCACTTTATCTTAGCGCACGATACCCTCTTCCCTTCTCAAACTTTTCTTGAACGAAGTTTGATAACCATCACNGGTAATCTTTCTTTCATTTGATACAAATGCATGTTAATTAACTACTTTATGTATGATTTTTGTTTGTTTTGACCGATTATTTTCGTGCTCTTGTCCTTCATAGACGCATTCTGCTTTCTCTCTCACGGGTGACGACACTTTATTCCGATGAATCCATCTTTTGAAGGTTAGTTTTTGTTTTGAAGAACTTATTTGTTGAACTTATTTGTTTTTTTAACTTGTTTATGGTTATTTTTTGGTTGAACTTGTTTGTCGTTGTTGTTTGGTTGAACTTGTTTATTGTTGTTTGATTGAACTTGTTTGTTGTTGTTTGTTGTTGATCAAAGTTTATGCTTTATAAAATACCAAAAACTGAAATTTGTTATTTTTCTTCTTTTCAAATCTCGTAGAGTTGTGAAAAAGAATCACAATTTATTAAAAAAAATAAAAAAATTTGATTAACATCGAATATTGACAAAATCGACGTTAAGTTTACATCATATATTGACAAAATTCGACGTCAATTTAACGTCTCCCGATATGACATTGTTCTCGAATTCGTCGTTAAAAGCCTAAAATATTCGATGTTGTACACGACTTTTGTACTAGTGGATGTAAGTTTGATACTTTTATGTATGTGAAACTGATTGAGATACACTTTCAATAATTATGTTAGTGTTAGTTCATTTAAATGTGTAGTTTGTTATTTGATGATTGAATTCCGATGTGATGTAATTTGGATGTTAATGTTGTCATGAATTGTATGTATAAGGTTGTTTTGATGTCTGAAATTGATAACAAGGTTTAAGGATTGTTGAATTGTCAAAGACCTAGGTTTTTGGGGTAAAAAATGAGGTTTGGGTAGGCAAGTTGGTGAGAAAGAGTTTGGATTGAGAAATCTGATGTTGCAAGTCAAATTATACGTTATTTGATACTTGGTAGCACCTTGAGTCAATAAAAATCTTTTAAGGAAATAGGTTTAAGTCAAAATGGTGGTTTTAGAAGGTTTTAGGTTCAAATTATGGGTTATAACATGTGAAAATTGAATGTAGAGAATCTGTGAGGAAACAAAGTCTTGAGGTGTGTTTTTGGGTTTATTATGTCATTTCATGCTGTTATTTCACAAAATTTGGTGTTGGAAGGTATATAATTGAGTTTGTGTAAATTTAGAATATTCAAATTGGGTTTGAGGTAGCTAGTTTTAGTTAGAAATGTATTTTCAGATGTTTCTCAATGCCTAGAACGTTTTAGGAGTCAGTTATAGATGTATAAAGGGTGGAAAAAATCAGTTTTAAAGCGTTTCAAATTCTAGTGTGACATAGTGCCTATGAGCACCCTTTAAGCCCCCTTTTTGCACAAGGTCTGGCGTTGAGCACCCTTGAGCGCCCCCTAAGCGCCCCTTCTGCTGAGAACTCTAGCATTGAGTGCCCCTGGATGCCCCTTTCCATTGGACTCTAGCGTCTGGGCGCCCCTTTTTGTCGCTGAGCGTCCTTTTCAGGTCTTTAACTTAGCGTGTTTTATGTTTGTTTGTGAGTTTTGTTGCATTGTTTTTGATACTTTAATGAATGTTAATGATAGTCTATTGGGTTTATATTGTTGTAAAATATTATTATTTTATTGCAATAGAAAGTTGTGCAACATCCATAATGGTTTCAACGTTCATTTGCAACATTAATATTATTATAATATTGCAAAAGAAACTTTTGCAACGCTAACTTTTGAAACGTTCATGAAGCGCAACGTTACAATTCTTTGGAACGACTCTTTTCCACTAGCTCTATAAATAGAGCCCCTCTTCCATTCTAAGAGAGCAGCACAAAAACATATTTTCCAATCTGTATTTTCTCTATCTTGATCTCCTATCCTCCTATCTTGTTTTCTAAATCTCATATCCTAGGTATATACTTTATAGAGTTTCGTACTAGTTCTGTGACCTCAAATACATTTTGAGAAGTTCCTGTTGTATCTTGGGGGACTTGCGCAATACACCACGAATAAGTCCTTAAGGATAGTGACTCTACACACCTCAGGAAATTTTGTTCATGTTTCTGTCAGCTTTTATCCAACAATCTTAAGGACTTATGGCTGACATCAACAACTCAATCCCAGAGGATCAAAACTTTGTTTCTAGAACTCAGACGGGACAGCAGATGAGGATGAAGAAGAAGGAAATGAGGAGACAACTTATAGTTCGTTGGAGTTAGGATGATGAACCCTAATTTTCATTTGTCATGACTTTGTAATGTAAGGAGGAAAGGTGGAGAAGATTTTCTCTCTAGAGAAAGACAAAGAAATAAGAAGATGAGGTATTTAAGTAATTTTTCATATACTTTACCTACAAATAAGAGAAGCACAACCATGTATTTTCTCGTTTACCAATCTTAAATATTTTAAAACTGTAGGGGTGTAGGTAATTTTATTAACTGAAGAAATAAATTTAGCTTT
The DNA here is from genome assembly GCF_000741045.1 of Vigna radiata var. radiata. Classification (NCBI taxonomy): domain Eukaryota; kingdom Viridiplantae; phylum Streptophyta; class Magnoliopsida; order Fabales; family Fabaceae; genus Vigna; species Vigna radiata. Next base: position 10,080,345 of record NC_028354.1, read on the forward strand.
TCACCTAATAATATTGATAATATTCTAAATTTGAAAGTAGAGAATATGTCATTTTGTATGTGAATGACATGTTAATTTCTGGATCAAAATTTGAAATGAAAGACATGGGTGAAGCCAATGTGATTTTAGGTATTAGAATCATAAGAAAGGGAGATAGTATATTACTATCTCAAGAACAATAAATTGTGAAACTTATTAAGAATTTTGAGTTTTATGACCTGAAACCAGTGAGTACCCCTTATGGTGTTAATTCTAAATTAATGAAAAAGAGAATAGAATCGTTATCTCAGCCTCAATATGCCCAGATAAGTGGGAGCTTACTACAGTTGATGAGATTTTCTAGACTTGATATTGCTTATGCAGTAGGTAAACCGAGTAGGTACACTCAATGTCTAAGTCAGGAACATTGAGATGCACTTGCTAGGCTTATGAGATACTTAAGAGGTTCAATGGATTATGGTATTGAATACAATAAATTTCCCGTTGTGCTAGAACGGTACAGTGATGCTAATTGGATCTCTGATTCAGATAAGACAAAATCCACTAGTGGTTATGTATTCACAATTGGGGGTGGTACGATTACATTAAGATCAACCAGACAAACAATTATTTCAAGATCAACAATGGAATATGAGTTTGTCGCTCTTGAGATGGCTGATAGTGAGGCTGAGTGGTTGAAAAACTTCTTAGCAAACATTCCACCAGGAATGAAACCAAACCCATCGGTGTCAATACACTGTGATTTTCAATCGACAATAGCTATAGCTAAAAATAAAAATTACAACGCAAAAAAATAGACATATTCAATTGAGACACAATTTGGTGAAGTAGTTGCTAAATGGTGGAACTATTTCCATTGATTATGTGAAGTCAGAACGAAATCTAGCAGATCTTTTGACAAAACCCTTGGAAAGAAATATGACCTTAGAAACATCGAGGGGAATAAGACTTAAGCCACTAGCTAACAAACAAGTGATGGTAGCCCAACCTTTGTGGTTGGAGATCCCATGAATAAGGTTCATATGGGTGAAAACAAGTCACTTGTTAGTTCTGATAGCACTAAATTGATTTTAATCAATTATGTCCCTTTTTATGGTGTGTGTGAAAGTTCTAGAGACTACATTATTGAGAGGCTAAAATTTGTTATTAAAATTCTATGTGGTGAAAGAATTTTAGTTTAAACAAAGTTTTTAATGATTTTTATATCCCTTATGGGCAGTGTATGATTTGCAACATACACTTGATGAAATCACCTATATGAGTGTTGAGTGGGGCTGCTTGCATGAGATCTTGGCATGATCTCTAGAGCTATCATGAATATCGGGCACACGCATGGCTTATGTAACACATCATAGCGATAACAGTAAGAATTGTGGAGGTGTATTGTGATTGATAAACCTCTAACACACGTCAAGTGTCTTTGGTTCATATAGCTTGCTATACCAACTACATTGTGTGCTAAGTATCTCAATCTAAGACGGGTTCATATAGCTTGCTAAACCAACTTTGATGGATTACATCATATGAGACCTAGGATAAAAGTTTCTTATCTTTCTTTTAATAATGTTTGAACTATTTGAGTCAAAGACTTTTTTCTTTCAACTTTCTTTTGCAATATGTGGGGGTTGTTGTAAAATATTATTATTTTATTGCAATAAAAAGTTGTGCAACGTCCATAAATGGTTTCAACTAGGGATGACACGGGTCAGGTCGGGCACGGATAGTGTCTACCCGCAACCCGACCCGACAAAAAACATTCTACCCGCTACCCGCACGAATACCCGCTTAAAAAATATCCGCAGATATTTTAAAACTCGCGGATACCCGCAAATATTTAAAACAATATATTTTTATAAATTATAAAATAAAATTTAAATATAATTACAAAAAATATATAAAGTATGATATAAATTAAATTAAATTAAATTAAAATTTAATTTTTGTTTCGGTTGAATTGGTTTGAGGGTCGGTCGTCCTTTTTTGCTTTGTTCTCTTTTGATCTTCAATCCTTCCTGAGAATGTCATCCACTCCGATGGGTTGTTGACATGTAGAAGACACTCTAACACTTAAGTCAGATATGTTTCATAAAGAGGTCTATATTTTATTAGGATAGAAGAGGATGATTGTACCTAGACATCAATTGTATATTTATAGGGCATGTGGCAAACAAGCCCATTGATTAATCATTAGTGCAATATATTTTTAGGTAATCAAACCCAATAATCAATAATCAATACCGTATATTTTTGTAAAGCGTAATGCAATCTGACCTATTAATACCTGTTAATTGTCCATAAATGACAATTAATTTCTATCGGTATACTTCATATAGTACATTTTTAATTAAATTTAACCTTGTAAAATATAAATTAATGTTAATTTTAATTAAATTTAACTTAATAAAATAAAACTTAATTTTTTATTTTTATTTTTTGCGGGTAGCGGATATCCGCAGGTACGGATAATACAATACCTGCACCTGAGCCGTTTATAAGCGAGTATTAAAATACCCGTTATCCGCGGGTTTCGGGTAGTAAATATCCGTGGGTATCAACTATCCGTCGCGGATTTTATCCGCGGATATCTGGGGTGCGATTTTTTTTTTGCCATCCTTAGTTTCAACGTTCATTTGCAACGTTAATATTATTATAATATTGCAAAAGAAACTTTTGCAACGTTAACTTTTGCAACGTTCATTTCTTTGCCAACATTCATGAAGTGCAATGTTCCAATTCTTGGGAACGACTCTTTTCCACCTAGCTTTATAAATAGAGCTCCTCTTCCATTCTAAGAGAGCATCACAAAAACATATTTTCCAATCTCTTTTTTCTCTCTCTCGATTTCCGATCCTATCTTGTTTTCTAAATCGCATATACTAGGTATATAATTTATAGAGTTTCTTGCTGTTTTGTGACCCTCGAATAAATTTCGAGAAGTTCCTATTTTGGGATACTTGCGCAATACATTGCGAATAAGTCCTTAAGGACAGTGACTCTACACGCCTCAGGAAATTTTTTCGTGTTTCTGTCAACTTTTATCCAACATATATTAAGTCACTTATGTGAATGAAAGGTTGTGGAAAATAGTTCCAAGGACGAATTTCTTAATGTTGTTTATCAAGTTTTGAGTTTATGAATGTATGGAATTAAGTGTTGGAGTTTATCCTTACACTTTAACGGTCATACATTCTCAAGTAGAGAGGGGTGAGACATGTGGTAAGAGTAGTAGGAGGTTCTTGTCTAGGGGCTTTAGCTTGGCCAAAGACATTTGTAAAGCATTAACCTTGTGTGATAGCTTGGATTGGGTCAACAGTATTACCATTACAAGTGCATAAACTATCATAGTTCGACATTCATACTATATCCGGATGAGTCAAGTCTAGATTTATTAAATGTGTAGCATGTGTGATTTACATGGATTGGAATCGTGGTTTTTGTTGATGTATTCATTATTCTAGGATAATTTTGTTTATACTAACTTATCTTGCTTGTTTTTTTTTTTATGCTTGTATTGTGTGGTTTGTTCGTGCATCAACTATGATCATCTGGTAAGTATGAGTAGAGAACGATGAGGTATCTTTGGAGCAAACATTGGATGGAGGGATAACAAATGTATAGTTTATTTTAGACTAGCTATTTGTATATAGTCTTGGTCTTAGTATCTTGTATATAAAGTTTGTTTTATGGTTGTCTTAAATGATTGTAAATTGACTTTATATTCTTGTTTATTAACTGATCTTTCTTATTAATTATGTGATGATCCTTTTATAGTTTAATATTATATTTTTGGAATGTTAGAGTGTTGATGTTTGTTTTTTTTAGGATTCAAAATAATTTTTTATTTAATTTTATTTGCTTTGATTTGTTATAATTTTATTTTATCTGTTTTAGTTTTGTTTTATTTACTTTGATTTATTTTAATTTTATTATATTTTCTTTGTTTTATTTTTTTAATTTTATTATATTTTTATTTTCTTTTATTTTGTTTTTTTATTTTTTATCTTATATGTTTTTACGTTGTTTTATTTTGTTTATCCTAGTTTTTTTTTTTCTTTTGTGTAACATCTGAAAAATATAGTATATTACTATATAAAAGTGTTATCACAATTTCAATATTAATAAGAACAGTTAAGACAGGTAGGAAATAAAATAAGTTTTACAGTCATCCCAAAATAACTATAAAAGTCACTTTATTTACAAACTAGTTTTTAACAAAACTATATACAATAACACAATATAAGGAAATTACACCAGCTGCTCCACCATCTAATGCCTGCTCCATTGAGATCTCATCACCTTCTACTCACACCCACATGATGATCATCGCCAAACCAAACCAAAGCAACAAAATAGCAAATACAAACAACAAGAAAAAGGTAAGCTAGATTTTGAAACAAGTTATAGATCATTTAAAATCAATCAAGCAAGAACCATTCAAACATTGGTTCCAGACCCCAAACTTTCGCTCAACGACATAACTCATTGTACGAATAAAACTCCCAATGATCCTAGACTCCAACCTCTCGCTCAAGGACCCAACCCGTTAGGCAAGAGCAAAGACAGTGGTCCAGAACCCCGCAACTTACTCGCTCAGTGACCCTACTCGCTAGGCAAGAGCAGAAACAGTGGCCCAGACTCTAATTAAATAGAGCACTAGAAAGACCCATTAACCCATTGCCTTAAGGTTTTGGGTAAAGAGTGGTATCAATCTCTTATATAGTTGAGCTCATATCTCATTTGGTATTGTGTCTTCCCGGTGAACCCCCTCCTTGATAGACCCAACAATGGTATCAAAGTCGATGGTTTGTCTTGGTGACCAGCTCAGACGAGTATAATGATCCCTATACCGGAAGTATTCTTGGCAGGGTATTCAGGTAAGTAAATTCTGTTAAGATGAACGGTGGTTGGGAATGGCTACTCGTGGTTGTGATTGGTTGGGAATGCTTCTGCTGGAGAAGGGAGTGTACCTATGTGGAAGGGACACACCCTTGAGGGAGAGATTGTTGGAAATCCAAGTATGAGTCTAAGTCCTACATTGGATACAAATAAGAAAATAGAGCACTGTATAAATATGAAAGACTCATTAACCCATTGCCTTAAGGTTTTGAATAAAGGGTAGTATCAATATCTTATATGATTGAGCTCTTATCTCATTTGATATTGTGATAGACCCAACATATAATAGGAATTATAAGTTACAAATGTATTATGAAATATCAAAAGTAATATCTTATCATATTTTTAAACATTAATTTATCAAAAGAAGAGAAGATTTATATTGTCATGGGATAAAACAGTTATGTTTTTCAAGATATAATATAAAAATTGCTTTTTGTGAGAAGTTAATGGTATAAAAAAAATCTTTAAAAGACTATCTAAGATATTTTGTAATGTTATGTGTCTTTATAATCCTCTTAACGGTGAGACAGATGAATATTCCCTAAATAGTATATAATAGGCATTATAAGTTGCAAATGTATTATGAAATATCTAAAGTATGATCTCATCAAACAAAAAGATAAGATTTACATTGTCATTAGATAAACAAATTATATCCTCTTAACAATATATATTACTATATAATTACAAACGCATTGATATGATAGAAAGAGTTTTAAAAGTAAATTAAAACTATTTCATAGTTAACAGATAAAATTAAATTTTGTTTCAAGAACTTAAATTCAAATTTTTATAGTTCATTAGATAAAATTAAATTATTTTCAAATTATTACTCAAAATAAAAGTCCATTAGAGACAATAAACTTATCTAAACTTAGATATAATAGAAGTGTATCAAATTTTAGTTGACAAAATATTTTTATTTATAAGAAAATATATACTTTAAATACAAGAGTATTTTAATAATTTTTATTTTTAATCTAAAATAAAAAAATAAAAAAAATCAGAAATTATTTAAATACTTTTAACGTTAAAACTTAAAATGCATAATATATTAAAATTTTTTATCAACTAAAATTTGGTACACTTAAAATATTATATAAGTTATATATATATATATATATATATATATATATATATATATATATATATATATATATATATATATATATATATATATATATGACAATGCAACAACGGTGAAAAGATGAGAATGTCATTTGCGTGGCTTCCCGTTTCTTTGTTGTAGAAAGAAAATAATGGAGTTCACAAACGGCTAATGAAAGATTTGTTTTTGGCGGGATATAAACTTTCTAAAAAATTAACCTTATATCAAAAGGTTTTTAATTTCGTTTTTAAGCCAACTGAAGTCATAGTCCTAACATTTTAATATATGATTTCGGTTATTTCAAAGAATTAAAGTTGCATATTCAATCGTCAAAATTATAACTCTAGTTATTTTATGACTGAGATATAAAGTTATTTCATAATTTCAAAAATAACATCATATTTTTAAAGAGTTTGTTTTTCTTGAAAATGAAATGTGTAAAACAATTTCGAAAGCAATTTATGCCCTAATGTTTTCATGTTGTTTTTTTTTTTTTTTTAAATATAATAGAGTGTGAGATGACTCATTAACTACAAATGCATATTATATGTAATTTATGACCTAATAGTGAGATAGTATAATTTGTTTTGAAGCATAAAGACATAGAGATTATTGGAATATACTTTATTTCTTTAACAAAGTCTTTTCAATCTAAAGTTTAACACGTTGGAAAAGAATGGCAGAGCATGCTGAGCCACCAATTTTATGTGGAAAGCAGGGCCTAGTTCAACAAAATCTCATCCTAGATTGTTCTAATGTAAACAAGTAATATTTGCATCCATGATAGGATATCTTTTCTCCATCACTCAAAATCCACCAAATTAAATAACTTTCCCTCAAGACAAAACCTAGATAGTATATTAATCAGACATTAAAATAAATATTTTTTTAAAATTATGTTAAACATCAATACAAAAGTTAACATTATTATCTCAACAACTTTCATTAATTATATTTCATCACATAAAAGTAAAAAGTAATTGTTGAGAGTCTACATGTATAATATATTCGTATAATATATAAATAGATACAACTCTCATCTTATAAACTGATTTTACGGAATAAACATCTAGATAAGTTAAACAAAACAAAAATTGAAACTTGGATAACTCTTTTGAAAAAAATTAAACTCTTAACATAAGATAAAACATTAACCTACTAAAACTCAGCAATTTGGTCATTAACGGTTAAATTTATACAAACTAAATAGTTGTACCAGAATGTTATGAGCGGAATTTTTTATTTAAATGGGAGCAGCTTAGAGGTGATTATTACTTATATAATGGAACACTTATTTTAAATTTTTATTTAAAAAATTTGGATTAAAAAAATGTTTAGTATAAATAAGCTAAAATAGATTTATATGAAAAATCATACAAGATTTATGGTTTATTTTTTATTTCTTATAGATGATATTCTTGCTTACTTTTATGAGCATAAAAGTCCAAGATATACCTGACTTAATAATTAACTTAAAATTATTCTGAAGAAAAGTGTGGTACACATCTGAGCATAGATGTCAGGTTAATTATATGGGTGGTTTGGTAATAATATAAAGTGAAGGTTGTTGTATGGTTGTTGTTGATATTTGGCGTTGTGTGTCTGAGATTATGCAGATTTGGAAGAGCAAGTTGTGGCGGTGGCGTAACCATCTGTGCCTGCTAAAGCTAAACCCATGCATCTTCATTCTGATATTGTCACAACTTTTAACAACTCTTGCTTGCACCATACCGTCCAATCGTCAGAGGTAAAATCAATGCCAGAATTTTGGTTTTAACATATATATTATTTTAACATGTAAATTTGTGAGTAGTTCAGTTTAATTATCAAAATTTCAAATAAATTATCTAGTTTTTCAAATTAAAAAAAAAATACAGCTTTAACATCTCAATTTTTTTCCCTAAAATGATAGTGCAATGTTAAATTTCACACTAATTAGGTTTTGGTATACTTTAATTTTGATACAAAAGAGTAGGCATGGTTCGGATAATCTAGTTCATATCCGATCCTAAAAAAAAATTGTCTCAATACTAATTTTATAACTTGCTGAATATTCATGAATAATATTCACATGAATATCCGTAAATATTTATATTAATTTTAAACAAATTTATTTAACAAACATAATCTTTAAGATATAAAATTAAATAAAATATTACTTTTAAAATATAATTAAGATAAATTATTTACTAAAAAAAAAAGAATTTACTCACGGTTAATATTTATCATAATGACCAAAAGCCGTTGATAAAGTGTATTTACAGATGACCTTGTGACGGCTAAAAAGTCATCAGTAATCTGCACGTCAGAAACATTACCAATGGATTTTTGGCCTTCGGTATTATCGATAGTCAAAAGTTCTCGGTAATACCGAAGGGCAAATGTCCTCGGTAAAGCTAGGTCAAACTCGATCGTTTTAGCGACGGCTTTGTTTCATCGGTAATGCAGGGAGAAACTCGATAGTTTTAGTGACGACTTTAGGCCGTCGGGAATGCAAGGCATGCATTGCTTTCTTCAATGTTATTTTGTTTCTGCATTATACCCAAAACCTACAAATAAACAATCAATAATCCCAAACATCAATTCTGCCAACCAATTCAACCAAGCAATTCAAATGCAATCATTCAACATTCATCAAGAATACTTCAATCATTTTAACTTTCAAAAGTTCCCAAATGCTAAACAAAGTTTGATAATAAAAAAACTAAAAACTTCAATATAACTTCAAAGTTTGAAAAGTTTCTAATGTCAAAACAATTTCTAAATAAAAACCCTAACTTCCAATATTTTCAAAAGTTCCTAAATATCTAATTTTCATCATAATCATCAGAATCATCACGATCTTCTTCTTGTATAGGTGTGGTCTGGGAAGGATGCTGAGGTGGACATGGTTGTTGTGATGATGATGGGGTGGATTGTCCTTGCTGAGGTATCAGTGTCTTGACCAGATTTTCAAGATTGTCAAATCTGGCTAGAAGTGAATCATAAGCGTCTTTACTAACAATATTGTTGTGGTCAAATGTGCCAGAGGTAGATGGTTGATGTCTGAATATGTCTCCTCTTCCAACACTGTAATAGGAGGCAAGTTGTCATACCCCATACAGTCGTCCTTTCTTCTTCCCCCCGACAACATCAACCCAACATTGAGTCTTGATGATTTCTTCTTCTACATCTACTCTAGAGTTAGCATCAGGAGCATATCCCCCCTCTGATCTCGCCTCTGTCAATCTCGTAGAAAAATCTTCCTGGTAAATAAGATAGAAAACGTCAGTAACATGAATTTAAAAGTGTGAAACAAAAAAAAAAAGAGTACAAAATTGAATGTTGTTAAAACGTTTACTTACAATGGTCTTGCGAGACCTCTCATCAACATATTCGCCAGTCCCCTTGCGAAATTGAGTCTGTATAAATACCTCATCAATATGAACAGCTCGTCCAAGCTCCACTGCCTGTAATATTTTAAAACATACGATTGACACATATATTAATTTCAAAGTACATGATGTTATAGAGTTATTGATAAGAAAAGAATCAAGATTTTTACCATACGAATAACATGTTCATGTGTAGTGATTGATCCTCTAGTATGTAGTACACCACCTTCTTCTGAAACCTTATTTTTCTGGGCAGTAGCACATTTAATGTGGTACTGTGGCGAATTCCAATGTGCCAGCAACGAATTCCATATGTGCTCCCCCACCCAATAAGGGCATCGTCATGCGATCCTTGCATCTCTAAACATTTATGACAATCGGTGAAATGCTTTCATGTTAAAGTTTTTTTGAATTTGAGCTTCATGCTCAACTACCCACTGCACCTTTTGTTGTTACAATAGATAATGTTAAAATAAAGCAAATGAAATTCCTATTTGAATATGGTGATGCAAGATGATTAAGTAACACAATGTTTTATCTTAATTCTCTACCAGAACAGTTTTTTGTTGTCGTCAGGGATTACTCCCCATGATGCCTAAGGCTGAAGAAATTGTTGCATAATAGGCCTAGTGATGGCCTATGAACCAACTCTACAAGGAAGAAACCTGAAATATGAACGTAAGAAAGTTATGAATCTACAATCATAGTAAGACCAACAATTTAATGCAAAATACAAGACTAAGAAGATGTGCACTTACTGATAATTTGCAATATATTATTACATGACATGAATTTTATATAAAAAAAAATGATTAGCCCATACCGAAGTAAATCCAAGACAAAAGATAGAAAATGTTAGTAACAAGAATTTTTACCTTAAATATCATCATGCTTGTTTAGGGTCAACAATAAGTCAACCACTTACTAATAATTTAGAACTTCATTTAAATAACAACTTTATAATTCTACACAAAAGTACTCCAATATTTAGTTCCATACAAACTAATTTTACAAACATTCTTTTATGATTTTTACATAGAGTGACTTGTACCAATCCACATTTCAAATTCTTGAGCCAATATAAGCAATACATACACAACCTTTCACCAAATTCATTGGTTAAGCATATAACATTAGCCCGTACCGAAGTAAATCCAAGACAGATGTGCACTTACAATCAAACAGACAAAACCAGACAAGCATGTCGGATGCTAACAAAACATGGCACCTCTCAAAATATCAATGCATAAATTATACATAACATTAATGATAGTTTGACAACTATTCTTGCGGTTCCTCTTGACAGGTACTACAACAAATAATTTTTATTCACACAACTTTTCCCCAAAATTTATAGAAAAAAAAATCCCTCCATTTGAAGTTCCAAAACATCAAGTAAAGTGATAACAAACATCAGACTCAAACTAACCACTACATCCACATGCCCAAGTGCTAAAGGATTAGATATAATTCCTCATTGAACAATTAAAGAAGAAACTATGCACTAATTCACTCAAAACACCAGGAAATCTAATTTGGAGAAACACAACGTTGCAGAAAGAGAAAGTTGAGCTCCTGGAGAAGAACAACCAACGGAGGACTGCATGGCCAATGGAGAAGAAAGAGCCAATGCATCAAAGTCCAAAGTGCCTACTCTACGTGCAGTGTTAATTGATTTGCAAAGAACAAATTAATTGTTCCAAACTAGAGTGTTATCAACTTCTCAATCAAGAAATAACAAGAAATGGCTAGGCTAATCAGGACCAAAAAGTCAATATATGATTGACAAGCAGAACAACCACTAAAAAAAAATCAAGCAACAAGGTAATGAACAACACAATAAACTAACTCCTAAAGATTAACTCTATATCAAATGAAGAAAGCAATTAAAGCTCAATTAGGAACAACTAAACAACTTCCACATATACTGGAGACAATTATTCCAATATTGGGTATAATTAGAAATACAAGGGAATAAAACGTGGACTGTTTTTCACTTGGATGTAAGTTTAATTATATATGTTTGCTTAATTAAATATGGTGCAACAATGTGAATGAGATAATTACATACTTATAATTTATTGGTTATGTGATTCATATATTGTTCAACTGGTCGTGACTAGGGGAATGAATTAGAATGAATGGTCATGGATATTGTTAAAAATAAAATGACTTAGTTTCAACACCAAGAGGGGGGGGGGTTGAATTAGTAAAATACAAAAATCAGAGTCTTTTTAAAATCTTTTTCGTAAAAGAGAGAACTTTCAACAGTTTCTTGAAACACAAGGAAAAAGATAATTCAAGTGTAGCAGAAATAGTTGACTACATGAAAAGTAAAGTCCACTTGAAATGTAAAAGTGCGGGGATAGAAGATTCAAACGCAGTTTTTATACTGGTTCGCCAAACTACCTACATCAGTGTCCTTCCTCTACCCGAAACCAAATGCTCTATAATGATAAGGATTTTTACAATAAGGTTTCTATAAAGATCTCCACGTCAAAATATAAAACACATATCTAAACCTCTAACCAAAATATAGACATATACAAAACAAAGACATCATCAAGATATCCCCTCTCCTACAGTCCTCACTACTTTGAACAGTCCTCAAAGTCTAGAACGCATCATGTTCTCTTCCTGTAGTCACGACAAGGCAACCACAATCTTCACAAGATTGAGAGAAGAAGTTGATCATGTATCAGAAACACCTCAATGTGTAATATGATCAATCTGTCTTGAGCACAAATTCTGACTCAGCAAGCAACCACCAAAGAATGAACACCACGGTCTTTCTTGATGCGTTGTTGGAGCTTTAGCACGTTCTACAAATCTGAAAAGAATCAATGAAATCGTTAAAATCACAAAAGTCTTTGTAGAAATCAAATTTGCGTTTATATATAGTTTTTCACAAAACTGACGCTCTTCAAGTTGGCTATGCTACTAATAAAGTCGATTAACCTCAAACAATTATAACAGTTATAACAGTTTAGTAGTAGTCAGACCAACTTAAATGATTACGCATTTAATATAATTGACTAACAATTAATGCTTGGTCAAAGATATAAAATATAGTCGTTAGACATCACAAGCATCAACGGAATTTCAAAACATAACTAACTAAGTCGAGTAGCTTACGCATACAGTCGACTTCATAACACTTCAATGCAGTTTTGAAAATCTTTCTTTACAAAAATACTCACAACACTGTTTGAAAAATGTTATGCAAAGTCATGAGTTTTAATCGACTTGCTTCACAGTGAAGTTAACTTAAAACTACTGTTTTGCTACACAATATAAGTTCAACCAAAGTGCATGTGATTTTCTTTTCTAAATCAAATGTTATGCAATCACAAATGATATCTCATGTAGAACACAGTGAATTTGCACACATAGACAGAATCAACACACACATGTTCTCAAGTAATCATAAACATGAAAGTAATGAACATGTAACAAATATGAACATGTAACAACATATATGAACATTTAACAACACATGTTGTTATTAATAATGTGTTGTCATCATAAAAAACCAGAAGCTATCTGAGATTGTAAGGTTTAGCTAAATCAGTGTTTCCCTTATCAACAATCTCCCCCTTTTTTGATGATGCACAACCATGTTTGTACAATATACCAGTCAAATTGTATTAGAGCAATCAAATAATGTATCAATCAATTTGTATCATTTCAATCTGTATCAGAGTAGACAAATGCTGAAATAAACTCATCTTTGAAATCTGTTTCAGATCAAGAAAAGCTTATCACTTCATATTAGAGCAAATCAGAACATATTGTATAAACAATATATCAGAGTATTCTCCCCAATGTATATAAGAGCATTTAAAAGAACATATAATAAAATGTATATAAGAACATTTGGTATCATTCTCCCCCTTTGTGCATTAGCAAAAAAAATATGCTCTATGATAATGATATGCAGTAAAACATTTAATCAGAGATGCACCAGTAAAACATATTAATCAAACAATGGTGTTCCCCCTATCACAGATAATCAGATGATAAAGTTGTAATCTCCTCCTTAAGTGTAAGCATGTGAAATATCTAAACTATCATGCAATGCTCCCTTGCCATTATGCATGTTTTATAGTAAAAACCTAAATGCATAGTGCAATTATCAAAGAACATTTCAAAGCATGAATAAACATGTGACAACATTGTATCATATTAGAAAATTTGCAAACAAATGAATGAAGCATAAATACAATGTTAATCAGCAATCTCATAATATAATCTCACAATTAATTTTAATTAATCAAAAAAGCAAATATATATTAAATGAGAAACAGTATATGATTAATAATCATAATAACCAAATTCCAATAAATGGAATCTATAATCCCTGTAAATCAGTAGTCGATTGTTCTCTAGTTGCAATCGTTTTCATTACCTTCCAATTGAGTTGTAACTCCAATTGTTTATCCAGAAGCAATGTTCCTGCAAAACCTATCAAGATCTTTTCTAGGTCAAGTAATTTAGAATCATAGTAATGCAAGAATGTATATAGGTAAGAATTGAATATGCAGAAGTATTAATGTGACAATAAACAACAACATAGTATATTTCATTCAATACAGAATCAACTTAAATCTATTTTATACTACTGTCATTCAGAATTCTCAATTCATTTCTAATAGTATAAAATATTTCCTTGTTCAAAGGTTTCGTAAAAATGTCAGCTCATTGATGTAAGGTATCTTCATATTCAACCTTAATTTTAACCTTGAGGATGTGGTCTTGTATGAAATGATGCCTTATTTCAATATGTTTGGTTTTCGAATGAAGAACATGATTTTTAGTCAAATTTATTGCACTTGTGTTATCACATTTTAAGGGAATATGATCAAGTGATATATCGTAATCTTCTAGTTGGATCTTAATCCAAAGAGACTGAACACAACAGCTACCAGCTGCTATGTATTCAGCTTCTGTGGTAGATAATGCCACACAAGCTTGTTTCTTTGAATGCCAAGAGACTAAAGAAGATCCAAGTAGAGGACAAGTGTCACTAGTGCTCTTTCTATATAGGTTACAGGCTCCAAAATAAGATTCACTATAACCTTCAAAGAAGATATTTGTACCATTTGGATACCACAATACAAGACTTTTGGTTCCTTTAAGATATTTCAAAATTCTTTTTACAACAGTTAAGTGTGATTATTTGGGTGAAGACTGGAATCTAGCACAAAGTCATACAATGTGCATTATGTCAGGTCTATTGACAGTAAGATATAATAGAGATCCAATCATACCTTTGTACATCTTTTGATCGACATCCTTACTAGTTTCATCAAGATCCAAGTACCAGTTTGTTGCTATAGGAGTTGCAACTTCCTTGCAATTTAGCATTTTGAATTTCTTCAACAGATCAATACAATACTTGGATTGGCGAATGAAAATTCCATTTTTGGCTTGCTTGACTTGAAAACCAAGAAAATAAGTCAGTTCTCCCATCATAGACATCTCAAACTCATCTTGCATAGTCTTAGAAAATTCTTTGTATAAAGTAGAATTAGTTGATTCGAAGATAATGTCATCAACATAAATTTGAACATATTGTGTATCTTTATTTGAACTTTTAATGAAGAGAGTTGAGTCAACTTTACACCTGGAGAATCCCTTTTTTACTAAGAATTCACTTAAGCGCTCATATCATGATCTTGGCGATTTCTTTAACCCATATAAAGCCTTTTTGAGCTTGAAGACATAATCTGGATGTTCAAAATCCTCAAACCCTGGTGGTTGTTCCACATAAACTTCCTCTTTAATATATCCGTTTAGGAATGCACATTTTAAATCCATTTGGTATAGCTTGAGTTTCATCACAGATGCAATAGCAAGAAGAATTCTTATTGCCTCTAATCTAGCCATAGGTGCATATGTTTAATCATAATTGATTCCTTCCTCTTGGCAGTAGCCTTTTGCAACAAGTCTTGCTTTATTTTTTATGATTTCACCCAAATCATCCATTTTATTTCTGAACACCCATTTTGTGCCTATGACTTGCAGGTTATCTGTCCTTAGTACCAGTTCCCATACATTATTCCTTTTAAACTGGTTTAGTTCCTCTTGCATGACAATCATCCAATTTTCATCCACAAGAGCATCTTCAACCCTTTTTGGCTCAATCTTAGACACATATGCAACATTCATGCAGAATTGATTCAGTTGCCTTCTTGTAGACGTACCTCTTGAAATATCACCAATTATGTTGCGTGTAGAAACATTTTTGGGAACTTTCCATTCCTTAACCGATTTTGTTCTAGGAGAGTCGATTACATCTTCAGAGTTCTCTTCTTTTGGAACTTGCTCATTTTCTTCCTCCTCTCCATCAGAATTATCAACTTCTATAGATTTTCTAATCTATTCAGGATTGCTAGCAGTTTCAACATACTCATTAAATGCCATGTGAATCGTTTCTTCAACACACATAGTTCTCTTGTTGTATACTCTGTACGCTTTCTTGCCAGTGAGTATCCTATAAAGATTGCTTCATCCACCTTAGAGTCAAACTTTCCAAGATTTTCCTTTTCATTGTTTAACACAAAGCATTTGCATCCGAAGATCCTTAGATGTGAGATATTTGGCTTTCTTCCTTTGAATAGCTCATAAGGAGTTACTTTAAACATTGATCTTATTACAGTTTTGTTCAATACATAGCATGCTCTACTTATTGCATTTGCCCATAAATACTTTGGCATATTCCTTTCATTTAGAATTATTATTGCTAACTCTTCCAATGCCCTATTCTTTCTTTCAACTACACCATTTTGTTGAGATGTTCTTGGTGTAGAGAAATTGTGAGATATCCCCATTTCAGCAAAGTATTCATCAAATGCTTCATTCTAAAATTCTTTTTCATGGTCACTTTTAATTGATTTGATTCTGAGTTCCTTCTCATTTTGAGTAATAACAACAAACTTCTTAAACACTTTGAGTGTGTCACTCTTGGCAGGAATGAAAAAGGTCCAAGTGAAGCGAGAATAATCATCCACGATTACTAAGCCATACGAATTTCCACCTGGACTTTTTATCCTTGAGGGAACAAATAAGTCCATGTGTAGAAGTTGTAGAGGTTTGGAAGTTGACATCTTCCTTTTGTTCTTGAAGGACTTGCTAGTCTGTTTCCCTTTTGGCATGTATCACATAGTCTCTCAGAAGCATAACGAATGTTGGGAAGTCCTATGAAAAGATCTTTAGATACTAGCTTGTTTAGTTGACCCATGTTGATGTGAGCTAGTTTCTTGTGCCATAACCAAGCATCATCTTCCTTGGTCATCAGATTGATGACAGACTTGGATGACGTTTCTTTGAAATTGATTATGTAAATATTATTATGCCTTTTTCTTGCAAGTAATAATTCATCGGTTGAACCGTTGCTTATCAAAAAATATTTAGGTTCAAATAATCTTCAATCCTTTATCACATAGTTGACTAATACTGAATAGATTGTGCACATGTCTTTAAGGGCTACATTTAGAAGTTATGGAACTATGTTAGTGGGCAAACTTCAATCAAGGTGAGGGAAGGTAAACTTTACTTTTTGCATGATGATTTTGTTTTAATGTCTTGTTGTGTGTTAATGTTGTGTTTTGGTATCTCAAATTGATTTGTTGATTTTGTTTTTTGTAAGTGTGAGATGAAAAATCCACATTTTCATTTTTGGGAGTGTATGAGATTAGAAAAAATTGGGGGTTTTGTTGAATGCATATGATTTAAGATAAATTTAATGAAATTAAGGTTGTAACGTGGAGTTGGAAATGTTTTTGACTTGTATGAAGCTTAAAATGAGTTTTTGGTTCATTGGCTCTATCGAATTACAAAATTTGAGTTTTTGTGTTATACATACTCTTTGGGTGAGCCCTATATCTCGTTGGGTGAGTAGTGAGTGTCAAAATAATCACTTTGGCAAAGAGGATATCTCGTTGGACGAGCAATAACTTGTTGGGTGAGTCCTATATCACATTGGGAAAATTGGGTTTTCCTATTTTAAATCATCTCGAGAAAACTAAGATTATTGTCCCATTATCCGTCAAATCAAGCTAAAATTTTTAGAACTGATCCTAAACATATCGTGCTTTAATTTACTTTAACCGATCAAATCTTTGATTGAAGGTTTTTAATTAAAGGAGTTGCTCACATAAGATTCTAGTAGCTTAGGTTGTTGACAACTTTGACCTTTGTTGTTTTTTTTTACGTGACTTTTCCCGTAGGTATACAATTAGATTGACTCTTTTTTTTAATTGTGTCCTAGATTCAATTATATTTAATATGAATATAAGAACATAATTTTATGAATTTTAATGGAAGCTAAAAGTTTTTTTTAATCTCAGACAATTTGTATAAATGTTGTTAAATCTGTTCATTATACTTGAGAATATGTGATATGAAGTGTAACGTATGTATGATGATGATGTATGAACTTATGAGAATGTAGGGAATTCCATGGAGAAAATTCTTTTTATGTATGTCTCTTTAGCGTATGCATTTATGTATGGATTCAAGCAAGGATATATCATGACACTCTAATAAGCATTCACATTCATATAGAGTAAATTCAGTTATGTGGTGAGAGTAATAGGATGTCATAACCTAAAGGAAAGATAATGGTCTAATACGAAAGGGGACTAACCTTGTGAGTGGTAGGGTGTAACCCATTATCAATAACTCTCTATAGCACTAGAGGTCACCAGAAATGCATGTCTTAAGTGAATATGATATCAATGCATGTATCTAAATAATGGAGTCTAGTTGTACCTTATCTGAGAAATGTATGGTTTTTTAGCCCTTGGTGGTTGGTTTAGGTTGAATTGTAATAATAATGTTAACATCCAAATCTAGGAGTCACACTGTTTAAAAATTTTCCTTAGAATATACACACAAATAAAATTTCAATCTCTATGGAAATAATACATCATCTAATACAAATTGATTATTAAATAATTAAAGTTACATTTTTCCCCGATTCTCTAACCCACATCTCTCATTCTTCATGCATGCTCGGAGCATCATCAAAATCATCTGTAATAAAACCTACTCTCGTATGACATCACGCATTATACGATCATCGCATTCACATGCACACACATACAAGGGTGAGCTAACGAAAACATATTTAAACATGTAATCACATCATACAACGTACACATCCTAAACATATACAATATGCACATCATAAATCCACAATGTACATTATAGTCATACTACATCACCCTGCACACAATTCATACATCACACATCATCCTATTGCATATACCATTACACTTCACATACTAACTCATACTTCATACACATATGTACATCACCCATTAATTTCCAATCTTAGTAAACCAATATTCCGTAACATATCATAACTATAGCGGTTTTAGCTCTTATAGTGATAACATAAGGATAACCCTCTCCTTTGACCATAATAGGGGCCTCCAAACAAGGACCTCCTACTAACACACAAGGATAATCCTCTCTTTTGACCACAAGGTGGCCCCCAAACAAGGATCTCCTACTACAATTAGAGCTTTAAAAAAAATAAACCACCACAAAACATATCATAATCATAAAATCGACTCATCAAGATAAAAATATAATATTGATAGAAGTCTCGGACGGTCGCACTTGTGGTGGTAATTTAGTTGGCTCAACCCAACTACCACACAAGGTTTAATCCTCTCTTTTGACTACAACTGTGGCCCCTAGACAAGGGCCTTCTGCCCCTTTTACCACATAACTCATCCTTCTCTACTTGAGACTGGAGAGTTATTAGAGTATCAGGATTGACCTTCTTAATCAAGACCCTCAATCATCAATATGTACACTACCACTACAGAATCTCATCATGAGATTCATATCATACTCATAAACTCATACCATATCATATTCACAATGTACTTACATAACATAATTCAATCATACTCAACATATATATAACAACATCACAATACTAGATTATACACATCACAGTTTCCTTGTATAACATCACAATCTCACACATAAGATATAATAATTTCACTATCATCTAATACATCAAAGCACAATAATCATATACAATAGTCTCAAGCAGACTGTACAACATTTTCACACACCTCAAATGCATCAAGAACAAAAATCATTCACATCAGAAAACATCACCAAACAGATTAACACACCAAGGGCAAGTCATTTGGCTCATGCCACTCGCCCAACGAATGACTGCATTCGCCCAACGACTGGGCGCTCAACACCCCAAGAGTAGCGCTCAACACTGGCTGCTCTGGATAGATACGTCCAGAGCATCTAGTCTTGTGAGAACAACCAATCTACATTTCACATACATTCATATTCACAAAAAATCACTTTTCAATTTACTCTAACATTTTGGACTTTAAAATCATACATAAATCCTACCCGGCATACAAAATACCCATATTCAAAATCAATAATATTCGTGTTCAAAGTTCAAACTACCATTTCAGAACCACAAAACGCTTATAAGTTCATCAGACATGAATAAGCATGGATGCCACAATAGAGCATAATCACAATTTAATATTATAACCATACGCATATTCAAAATATGTCACAACAACAAAATATCATCTCAAAACAATAACAGGTTCGAAATCCATCCAAATACGGAAGCATAATCTCGTTCAAAAATCCTTCACTGATTCAAAACTTATAACAAAAACATAATATTGTTCTAAATCCGTAGACAGATTCAAAATCCCCAAAACTAAAGCATTTCAGCAATTCAAAACCCATCACAAAAACACAATCTCATTTTAAACTCTTAAACAGATTCAAAATCACCAAAATAGAAGCATAACTTTTTTTCAAAAATATTTTTCGATTCAAAACACACACAATAGTGAAAAATCTCCATCTAAAACCACAAATAGAATCAGAATCAACCAAAGGACTCAAAGTTAGCTCCCTTTACGGTTTTCTCCTAAGCTTGCTCTCCAAAAACGCTTGCGGACGTTCCTCTGGCTTACAATCTTCTCTCGCAGCTCCAAAATAAGGTTCAGAGCCTCGCTGTCCAAAGATCTTCGCGCCCCTACCTCAGGTTCCTCCCAAGGACCTTTCTTAGCCCTCCGAACACCCTTAAATACCCATAAATGCGTTCTGCACCTCGAACACGCTCGCCCAACAAGTGGCTCCACTCGTCTAGCGAGTGTTTTGGCTCGCCCAAACACCTTTTTCTGATGTCGGGGATTGTCTAGGAACTTTTTCACTCGCCTAGCCAGTTTTACTGCTCGTCCAGCGAGTGGCACTCGCCCAACGAGTGATTCTGCTCGCCTAGCGAGTGGAGGAAACTGTCGCAACTTTGAAAACTCGGTTGAACCCTTTCCGAAAGTCGAAATTAGGAGTATGAGTACTTGAGTCGAAGCTCTTCGAGTCTAGTTTTGAATGAAACAAGAATCAACTCAAAATATTAACTGTACAAAAATTTATAATTAAAATAGTAAACCATTTCAACACTTGACAACATTTTATTTTACATTATAACTTGAAGTTTTGTAACAATTGGTAAATTTTGAGTTTCTCACTCTCTTAATGATGCAATACTTACTTGTACCCTCTGAATTTCAAGGGTCTTACAATGTGACTTATTTGAGTCCAATATATTGTGATACAACTTGATACAACCTAAGCTACGTCTAGTCTCCCTTAAGACCTTTTAAGGGGTTCCACTAATCTTATACAAGAATACAAACCAATACAAACCACTTCCGGTCTACACTGAGTATTATCAACCACTCTTGGTTCCTTAGTCTTATCAACCACTCCTAGTTTCCCTAGTCAACCTGACTAGTCCAAGTTTAACATTCCTCGTATCAATCCTAGAGAACTTGTCTAGAACGTTTAACTTAACTTAGTTAAAAAAAAAATACAAGTGTTTTAACTCACTTCTGAATATACAAACACAATCAATGTTTTTAGAACGAGTACAAATTCAAATAGCTCTTAGAGAGAAGATAAACACAATATAATGGAATCTGAGAACTTGTAAAGTTCTTTCTCTTAGAATGAAGAACTTTAGATGATATGATCTTTGAGGTAGAGCAGTAAAGTCAATATTCAATGATCTGTTGTATATGTTCTCTCTAACTAACATCTCTTCTCTTCTGCGAGTCCTCTTTATATAGCTTTCTTTGAGATATGTCGTTGGACACAAAGTTAACTTCTAGATAGACTTTATAGCCTTTTTAGGTAGTTGGTCTGACTTAGGTCTATGTTGTAGAGTGATAGTGATTTATCAACACTTTCTTTCATAAGTAGCTTGTGTGGTTTTTTAGAGTTCAAAAGCTTTGAGGAAACATTCTAGGAATGTCTTCCTATCTTTCAATGTGTTTTTTATCTTTGTGTAGAGCATATGAATAAAGCTTGGTATTGTCATTTCCTGCACAGTAAAAGAGAGTAAAACATACAAGAAAGAAGCACTTTTATTTTTACAACATTAAATGCTTTAAACATTGATGATCATTAAGCAAATTGGGTGTTTAAAGTGCATTGGCACATAAAAGCATCATTTAAGGTGTTTGATGTATTGGATCGATACATACGATATGATCTTAAAATGCTTGTTTTACAAAGTTGTCTAAGCTTTAATACATCATTTAGTTATGCTTACGAAAGTTATTGTTAAATGTTAACGTGATTAAACACTCTATTAGGAGTTCTATAGCATTTTGTGATATTTATGTCTATGCATTAAACACATTTGAGATATCAGATAATTATTTATCATTTGATGATATTTAGCGCGTCATACTAATATGTTAGATTATTCGTTCTTGTTAGCATAAAGCTGAAGAGTAAAAGTTTTGATGATGTCTCAAACTCAAGTCTAAAGTGTTCTTGTTGCAAGAAGATCTTCATGAAGACTTGCTTTATGTCAAAGCTTTTGTAATTTAGTTGATTTATGTATAGAATGTGGTTTATCTTTGATTCTATGTATTGTTTGCCTTAGGTTGTGCTAAAATTCGTTTTGAATTAGAAAACCTCATTTTATAATCAAGATAATTGATTATCAACTTATAATATATGATTCTCAGTAATCAATTATGACTTACCATAATCGATTATCACGAGAAATTATGAAAAATCTTAAGCAAGTTTTTTACCGTTGTGCATTCATTAAATGCATAATCCATTATCATAAGTGGATAATCGATTATCATACATTAATTAGTTGACAATGGATTTTTTGAGGTATCCTTGAGTGAGATTTTTTTAAATTAGATTGGGACTCTCATTCTAAAATATGAAATACATTGTATTCAAAATTCTTATCTTTTGTGTGTTGTGAAAAGTGTTCTAGGGTTTGTATAACCTTTGTGTTTGTGGTTTTGAGAACTTGGTGTTGACATAGAGCAATAACTTTCACTAGGAATTTGATCGACTGCTTTTACTGTTATTGAGTTAAAGTCTATCATCCTTTGTGAAGATTCAAAGGAGGTGGTCATCCTTTGTGAATCATTCGAAGGATGTGTTCACCCCTTGTGGCTTTCAGGGAAAGTGAGTATGATCTCTTGGGGTAACAAGAGAGGTGTTTCTAAACCCTTAAACTTGTCTTTCTGTGTAATTGTAATAGTTTACTGGTTTTGTGCTAATGGATAGTTAATCTTTGTTTGATATTGGTAACTGGGCGTAGGAACCTTGGGATCTGAACTAGTATAAAATTAATTGTGCAAATATCTCTTTCCCTACACTTTTTATTGTTTTTGATATTATTTGTTAATTAATTTTTATAAACAGAGAAGAAAAATTATTTTCGAAGCACAAGAAATCAATTCACCATGTCATCTTGATATTTGTCTAAACACGCTAACCATTTTGTTGCAACGCTGTGACAGTTCTGTCATATGCTTAGTGGCTCAACACATTTGAATATTAAATCTTAAGCATTAGTGTTTAGCTCTGGGTTTACCTGGATCATGTCAGATGTTGTTTGCTGTTAGACAAAATTTCTTCAAAATGCTTCATTCATTATAAATGTTTATCTCGTTCAATACTTTGCATAGCCAATTATATTTGATAAACACTTATTTCATTTAGTATTATTCTTTAGCTAGTACAATCGTTAAACACTACATTTTATGAGCAATATTTCATGAAGTATTGTTTGTTATGTTTCAAAACATGAGTTGTTAGACAGTCTAGTTTTTCTGGACAACTAGACGATCTTATCTTTACACCACTTTCTTCTCTTTTTATAGTTCTCTTTTTTTTTCTCACACATCTCTACTTAATTTATAAACATATTTCGTCATATTGGGCAAGAAATTTAACACTTAATTTATCAACAGGTTTTCCATTGGTAATCAAAATTATATTTTACTGATAAATTTTAAGAAATTCAATTACTAATGGATTTACCGATGAATTTTATCATGAAATAGGCAAAGATCAAAACGAGAAATGTAGCGTCATTTTACAAACATAATTTTCCAATAGAAAATCCATTGTAATAATAATTCTATATTACCTATGAATTTTATCGATGAATTTTTTTTCAATAATTTAAAATTATAATTTTTTGATATATATATATATATATATATATATATATATATATATATTTCCATAAGTTAAATACGTCAATAAATTCTATTTTTCCAACATATTTATTTTTCTTGGTAAAGTTTTGTTGATAATTAAAGAATATTTTGTAGTTAGATAATGTTATGTGATTGAGAAATAAATTGATGATAAATATATTAGTTTGATTAAATTGGTTCATTGTACCATATTTTAAAATTGAAATGTATCTGTTATGATATGTAAAATGTTGATATTGAAGAAAATCTCCATGGTTTCAAGAAATAATGTTTTAATGTTGTTTAAAGATGCTAATGAATATTCAAATACATAGTACATAACTTTCACTAGTATTGTTCGAGTTTTTCACGCTAGGTAGTTATTAGAACTCTCAAATACAACAAACAACCTGTGGTAATAAGTCAAAACGTTTCCTAAAAACTAAATTAAAGTTTAAAACAAAGTTCATCATTTTAACCAATTACATAATCGATTATTTTATTTTTGAGAGGTTATAAGAGTATAATAATCCATCATCTAAGGAAATAACAGATTAAAACATAAAGCTCTTTCAGGTTTGTTTGAATGGTAATGTGTATTTTGTGAATATATCATTAAAGTTTGGACATAATTATAATTATATAGATAAATATACACTTTAGAATTTTCTAAAAATAAATAAACTTACTCTAATGTCTTGTTTGTGTTTAGTTATTCCATTTGCTCTGATTTTGTGACATACATGTGCAGAGAATACTGCAAGATTGGATAGTACACAATAGTAGATCTTGAGATGAAAAGAGAAAGAAAAGTAGAATTGTATTTTGGATACTTTATAATATATATATAATTTATTTTTTTATTCATTAAAATTAGACAATAATAAAATTAGACAATAATAAATATATAAGAAAATTAAGTAGGTGTAGAAATATGTACGTGTCTATTATAAGGGTTAACGGTAAACACGGAGGGAAGTGTTTTTTTATTTTTGATGTAATTGTTTGAGAAAGGTTTGATTTTGGTGAGTCTGTTTTTCAGGGAAGGGCAGAGTTTGGCGTTATAGTTCTGACGGTGACAGAGAAAATATTGGATGAAGGTGCACATCACATTCACTACTCATCCCTTAGGTGGACCCCATTTATGACATCTGTGTGCCTCTACCCCTACTCATTAGAGACTGAACCATACCCTTTTCTGCCTCAAACTATATTCTTTTATTATTTTCAATTGAAACTCATAAAAAATTGTTAAATTAATAAATTATATGATATTAGTTAAAAATTACATTATGTTTTTCTTATATATTTATTTTGTTTTTATATTTCATAGTTTAAGAATATTATTGTACGAGGGTGATTTTTATTATCTAGCAAAAAAGAGATACTTTTGATACAAATTAATGTAATAATTATCTAGGTTAAATATGTTTTTAGTTCCTTAACTATAGCGTTTTTGGGCTTAGTTTCTTTTTTAAAGTTTGTTTCATTTTCATCCTTCTTCTCCTTAATAAAACTATAAATGTGTAACCATAAATATTTCATTAATCACAAAATAAATTTATCAGAAAATAAAACTACAATCACTCAACAAACCTTGTAATTAGGACAACCCAAAATTGTTTTCCCTCGTTCTTAATAGTTTTTGCCACTCTCAAGACAACAACCTCCCCACAATGACATACTTGTGTTTCTACCAATCCTCTGGATGAACCACCATGAGAGCTCCCCCACGAGCAAGACGAACAACACTGATTCAATGATATCAGAGCAGCTGCAGCGGAATGGTTAGCGTGGAATAACAAACTAAGAGGGGTTTTAATATAAACTCGTGCCTTTTAATTTCTACTCAATTTATCTTACTATGCAAATAATAAATATAAATATAAATAAAAGAGTAAAGTTGAGAGAAATTTAAACAAATGATTTTTATACTGGTTCGGATCTTACTAATCCTACGTTCATTCGCTTATCTCAAATCAAGATAAGCAGTTCACTAACCACAAAACAATTACAAACTACATTCACAAAGAAACAATTTGTAAGAGTTTAGAAACCACCCTTCTTGATACCACAAGAGATGAACATGCACCTCCTTTGAGTCTTAACAAAGGATGAGACACCTCCTCCGAATACTTCACGAAGGATGAAACACCTCCTTCGAATATTTCACGAAGGATGAAACACCTCATCCGGATACTTCACGAAGGATGATCCTATTCCACACACCTCCTCAGATGCACCAAGGATGAACTGACTATTCGATTAGCTAATAGATTAAAATGTATTTTAATCTATTAAAACAGAGAAGTCGGGTTTTCAGCTTTTACTCGTTTTAATCGATTAATACTAGTTTTAATCGATTAATTAATCGATTAATACTAGTTTTAACCGATTAAAACAATGAAATTTTGACTCTTAACATCAATTACAAAGTATGAAAATACATGGAATCAAAACCAATGAAAATCTAAGTCCTANACAATAAAATACAATTACTACAAAAGCTTTCCATTGCAAAATAAGTCTTCAAAGGATCTTCTTGAATATTCATTTCTCTTGACTTGATTTGGACATTATCAAAACTTCATCTTCATCATTTTGCTAACAAATAACATTGCCACTTCCTAAGCCAACGCAAAAATGAAACAACCAGACTTTGTGAAGCAACCCCAAACCACAGAGCACCCAACACTTCTACAACAAACTCCCAACGAAAGAAGAAGAGCACTCCTTAAACCAACCCCCAAAGAGGGAAGGACACTTCGTCAACCAAGACCACCACTCTACTACCAAGACACAAGAGTAAACTTCAAACCCTAAAGAAGAAGAAGACAAAGAAGAAGAAGACTCACCATGCTACTGCCACTTATAAGCTCGTTGGAGTACTTCACTTAGGGCATCCATGCATACCTCTCCCTTTTCCATGTTACCACACTCTTTTGCCACGTTACCTTGCTCTTTTGCCACAACACAAAACAATTAACTTTGTTTGTTCATATTTAACGGAAAAGATTTGATTGAGACAAATGTTACCAAGTGTCAACAAAATTGAAACTTTTTTAAAAGGTATGACCAATTTGACAAACTAGAGCGAAATTAGGAACAAATAAAGCAATTAAACCATATTATAATGACTTGAGCACAATCAAGAACGGGGTAAATTGATTGTAAAAATTAAATTTTAACAATTTCTTAAAAGTTGTTAATCAAAAGGTTTTTAGATGCATTGTTTAACAATCTTTATCAATGCCAACAAAATAAAACTAAAGAAAATGTCAAAGAATAGCACATAAAATTTTTATTAAAATTTGATGTTTTTTTAATCTAAATCCAGTTTAATCTAAGCAACCTTAGCTAGAATTTTTATTAATGATTAATAATTGTCTAATTAAAAGATTTTTCCATTCAAGTAGATCAAGAACAAAACAACTTAATCTTGAAACACCGTTCAAGAGAAAAGAATATTACAAGATAATGAATCTAATTAATTACCTACGGTATACACACCAAACACACGTACACATCTGCATTCAAAATAAAAGAAAGGTAAAATAACAATATCTTTTGTATTGTGATGAATTTTCAAAGAGAAACCTGCAATCGTGAAACTTTAGAAAATCAAAATTAATTTTTTATAACATTACACTCTAAAGTATCTCACTCGTCAGACTTTCTAATCTTAAGAGAGGAAGAATGTGTGTTTACTCTAAGAAAGAAAGCTATTTTAGAAGAGATTTTGTTGTAACAGATTGTTATACTTGATTATTATTTAAGAATAATTGATTAATTTGTTCATTTCAAAGCCCAAAAACTGATTCGATTATATATTAATTGATTCTTACTTCATCTAATTGATTATTTGTGCAGTGAAAAGTTCTAAGAAATGCTTAAAATAATTGATTATTTCTTCATCTAATCGATTAAGTGTGAAAGAGTTTATCTCTAGTTTTACTCGTATTAGTTGATTGTTTCCGAACCTAATTGATTGCATGTGTACATAAGAAAAATTTAGTTATAACAAGTCCTAACTTATCATAGTTTATTATGTACTAATCCTAATTAATTATTTTAGTTATAAAAACATTTTGTCTTCGCAGAAACATTTTGGGAGATAATTCAAACCTTAAAAACATTAAACTACCTTAAGACTCATTTATTGGATAATACCAATTAGGAAAATTTCAGTTAAAACAATTGTTTTGATCTCTAATATACTCCAATAAAGCTAAGATTAGATTCTAAATATGAGTAAAACTATAATTTTATATTGCATGTTGTTAATCCACAAATAATCAAAGAATGATAGTTTTACAAAATCAAGTATTTTGGATAATTTAGATACTTTTAAATAATTTATCTATTAAACTTGAATTTGTGTTTAACTGCATCAATAGACACAACATTGCAACAAATTCTTTATAAATTGTCTATTAAGTATAAACTTTGTTTGCTTGTGTTATTACACAAAGCTTCATACAAAATTCAAAATTCTTAAAACACAATGCAACCCTCCTTTCTTGTGTTTTGACATATTTGTATAGTTCTAGGTATATCTAAGGTAAATGGTTTTTATTTCTTTGCTAAAATGTCACTACACGTTTTTATTAGGGAATGATTAACGTTTATTTTTCATTACATGATTGACACTTGAAGCTTAATTATGATACCTTTCTTATTGTCTTTTTTCTATATTTGCATGTATATATAATTGTATTAGAGTCTTGTAAATAGATAGTATCTTAAATAAAGACATCATGTTAGACTAATTATAAGCTCCTAATTACGTTAATATTGAGAAAAAGAAATCTAATTTGTAGTTCATGGAGGGACTATATTAATTTAGCGACCTCTAACCATCATGAAATTGTGATGTAAATTATGTAAAAGAATTATTTAATTATTTTAATACACATTATGTTGGTCCAAGTCATTTATTTATTATTTCATAATTTACACAATGTACATTAGTTAAAAAAAGAAATGTCATGTGCCTTCTTAAAAGAAGGATAAAATAAAATAAGTGTACTAGAAAATATATTTTACATATATTATTTTTTTTAATTTTTATGTCCAATAAATGTTCCATGGATTCTAGATGTTTTAAATGGACGTCTAAGATAACAACAAACATAATTTTATATTAAATGTGGCTTGTAAAAGATATAAATTAACATTTGTTGTCTAGGTGACCGAAATCAAATTTTTTGTTAATTTAAAAAAAAAAATTGAAAAAATTTACATGGAAGTATTAGCAAGCTTAAAATTAGATCACATGTTATGTTGACTGATGTAATTTTATGTTTATAAATGTCTTAACAAATGTAAAATTCTATATTTTTTTGTTAAAAAAAAAGTTTTATTAGATTTGTCAATCAATCAAACTTGAAATATATATATTACTTTTGTCCCGTTTTCTCTAATTTTTATCTAAATGATGGTTTTCATCCAACACATGACGTAATAACCACATTTGAATAAATATTTATGTTTGTTACACTAAAATGGAGAAAGAAAATAATCAAATGTTAATGTCATACAACTTGTGCCAAAATTAATAACTTATAGATGAAAAAAGATATAACTTTTGGATATATTACTTGAAATTGCCTTCACCTGGCCTATCCATAACTTTAGTTAAATTTGAAACATATGTTAGTAACTATATATACTAATTCGATGATATGAAGAAAGCAACACTTACTTTGTAGAATGACTTTCAAATCATCTTTCATCCTCTTGTGTAATAAACAAAATCAAACAATTGTGAATTTTGGTGGAATGTTAACCATTAGTTGTTATTGAGACGACTTAATAAAATATTACATTACGTAAGACTTACCTATCAATGTATGACGCAAGATATATATACCTTTTTGATTCAGATACTATGTTTGTAAATGATTTTAAATCAAGTTATTTGTGTTTCCAAATGTTTGAATGGTCCTAGGTTAGATAAATCCATAAATGTTTCAGTAGCCTTGCTTCGTAATAATTTATAATAATTGTTTTCATAAACCTAATAAGACAATTAAATATAAATTATATGTAGCAATTTTAAAATTAAAATATAGAAGACAAATTTATACTTAGATGCGATGATTAGAATATTTATCATTTTTCTCGAAACCACTTTCAATACACCTTATAACAAAATGTACAATGGGATGAAATACTTGAGTCCAACAATGCATATAAAGAACAACAAAAATTGGTCTCAACTAAAATTTTATTAAATTTTTTAATAAACTTTAATATACATATTATAATAAATTATGAAAAATAATTTTTCCAAAATGTACAATAACTCCTTTATATCCTTACCACAACTCATATTTCTTTGACTGCATTTAAAAATTTTATCTTGTACAATTAAACTGACTGATTTGAAATTTAATGTGTTGATATATAAATAATGCAACATTGCATTAGCATTTGCATTCAACATTCTTAGTCATTACCTGCAAATCACCATGCACTACTGTAGAAAAAAACGATGGTTAAAAATAACTTTTCACTATGTCTCTAAAATTGTCATTGAACACATCGTCGTTAAACGTATATCTAACTGTCGTTATATGAGGTTGAAAATTTAGCGACAATTAAATTTATCTATCGTTGAAAATTCAAAATAGCGGTAGTGCTTAGACCGTAATCAAATTTTAATCAAAGTACAAAATAAAATAATGAAAGAGATTTATAATGACAGTTATAGCAAAAAATATCGTTATAAACCCAGTCAAAAATTTAAAAAAATAATAAATTGATATATAACAATGATCTTGATAAGAATTGTCGTTAAATGTGAGTTTTTAAAAATGTAATGTCTAAAATTTTTTCTACCTAAACCATGTCACAGTTTTCAAACAACATAAACAGTTCAACATGTCCAGTATATGAATACTCTAAAAAATAACTATGAAACTATTGTAACAAATAACTTTAAGTCTCATTTTAACATCTTATAATTTTATATTTTGATAATAAAGTTTTCTTTCCATGCTTGTTGAACATATTCTAATGTTGTTTGACTGAACGGCTAAACATTGTTAAAATTACAAGTGAATTGAAGTTAAAACTAGAACATATTATTGAATTTGAAACTAAAGTTAATATATAATGAATTATAACATTTTACATCATCCTAGATACTTAGCCAACTTGCACAATAATTGTTATCAATTGCATGAAGAAATAATCACACTCATAGCTTTTAGTTTGTTTATTGTACTACATTCATAATAAAATTATTTACATAAATTAAATTAGGGTTAAGTCAAAATGTAAATGCAAATATAGGAACAATTTGCGGAAGGATAAAAAATTATAAATATATTTATTTTGTATTTTACAACTGTTACAAACTGTGGAACAAATCATAAATTTTTAAACAATGCGAATAGGAAAAATGGCTAAGCCAATGTTGATTGTTTCAATTGGGTCACCGTTTTTATTAATTTATGTTTCAAGTTTCTTTATTTTGCCTAATAATTTACTTTCTCACATAAGTTACTTTGGTTTAGTGTTGTTTTTTCACACTTCCACCAACCATTGTGTCCCTGTTTGTTATAATATATATGTTTCTCTGATTAACTTTTACTTTTATTACCACAAGAATTCACAACCCAATTATTTTAGTTTATTTATAATAAAAAATATTTTAGATACTAATAACATTTTAGTTTATAAATTAAAATAAATTGATTACGTGATTAATTATTTTTTATCTCTTGATTATTATTTAAACATTTTCATATTTGGATAACTGTTAACTTTCTTATTTCTTCATCGTACTCTATTTTTATTATTGATGGTCTCATAACTTGGCAGGAATCTCCTATATACCCCATTTATATATTTTGCAAATAAAAGAAATATATATATCTTGCTCAATTTCGTTACTAAGTAATAAAACCTCCTACAATATATCTAAGAAAAATTGTATATGGAACTTTTTAAATATATATGTTAGAAGTGGGTTCTAGACCTAACTCAACCCCACAAAACCGGTTTGTCCCTTACGTCGAGGTATATAATACCATGTTAGAAGTGAGTTCTATGCCTAACTCAACTCCACAAAACCAACTTGTAAAGTGAGGTTTGAACCCACTTATATATTATAAATTGACCTTATCTCTAGTCGATGTAGGAGTTCCAACAATATAAGAATACTGTACTTACGAAAGAAAAAGCTTACTGAAAGTTTCTGAAAATCCACGTTGCATTAAAAATGAAGGAAAGTGGTCCAGAAGTAGGGTTAGGGTTTTTAGGTATCATAGAAAAGTGGTACGTTATGGAAAAGTACTGTATTTAGCTAACTTCTATAATTCCATTCATGACTTCCATATTAGGAGGAAGCTTTGAACCACCAAGTTCCTTTTATTTTATATAACAAAATCGTGAGATCATAGTACTTAATAAGTTTTTGTTCAATGTACGATTTTCCTGCAGATATAATAATTGATCTTACTACCATGCTCGCCAACAACCAACACAAATCAATTAAGAAACCCTCTCTACCACCACACCAAAACCAATAAGGAATTATGATTTATATATACTTGTTTAAATATATGTAAATGTCTTCAAACAAATAAGATTTCAATATATCATAAAAGTTTTATATGTTTTTTTTATGGAAGAAAAGTTTTTTCTTTCACTATTAAAAGATATGTTGAATTATTAGCTAGGAGTGATTAAGTATTTAAATAATACTTGAGATGTTTAGCCAACGACGATTGCCTTCAAAAGAATACTTTGTTGTATAGTGTTGAAACTTGGTCAATAGAACATTACACAGATCATGAGTGAAAGTGGTTTATGATAGAACTACATGACTTCGGACAAGGAGTTTAATATATCTTTCTCATATTATGATAAATAATAATAATAATAATAATTAATCAATTAATTAAAAAGAAAAGAAAAGGATGGAATAAGATTGCACGTAGGCAAGCCTTATCCTCCCCTACTACAATAAAGAAAATCTTGAAGAAGAAATGGTAAACAATGACCAAAGATAATTAAATTAAAACTTAACTAAATGCAACAATGAGGGAGGTAAAGATGAAAGTGAAAGAGGATAGGCACTTAAATGGTGGAGGGAGTGAGGATATCTTGAAACTTTTAATCTATCCGAAGTAAATCGTTTACCATAATTAAGTAAAAGAAATTTATTATCTTATTTATTTTATTTATCTATTTATAATTATATGTACTCAGTGTCTCTAACCTCGTTTTACATAGTTATTTAATTATCTATATTTATTTTCAATATCCTAATTATTTTATTTGTTTATATTTGTAATAATTAAAATTTAAATCAACAAACAAAAATTATAGGTTTAAACCTCTTTTTGGTCACTAAGTTATAAGCGGATATTCAGTTTAGTCTATGTTTTTAAAAATGTAAACCTTTGGTCCCTAACTTATAAAAAATTTATCAAATGAGTCCTTTTTTAACATTGAAATACTGTTTTTGGTTGTTTCTTAACAACTGCTACATCTTTAGATTGCTCTGATTTGTTTCTTAATAATAACAACACTTTAGATTGCTCTTTGTACTTTGATCATGAACATCAAAAAAGGACTCATTTGATACATTTTTTATAACTTAGGAATCAAAGTTTTACATTTTTAAAAGCGGGGACTAAACTGAACATCCACCCATAACTTAGGGACAAAAAAAGGTTTAAACCAAAATTATATTATGTAAAGAATATAATATACGCATAATAATTAAAATTTAAGTCAACAAATAAGTCAACATAGAACTCTAGAAACTACCTACACCCATCAGCTGGC
The DNA here is from genome assembly GCF_000741045.1 of Vigna radiata var. radiata. Classification (NCBI taxonomy): domain Eukaryota; kingdom Viridiplantae; phylum Streptophyta; class Magnoliopsida; order Fabales; family Fabaceae; genus Vigna; species Vigna radiata. The sequence continues at coordinate 10,114,067 of NC_028354.1, forward strand.
TCCATAAGACTTACAAAACTTCATTGGACTACTAATTCCAAACAGCCATTACCTAATGACTTCTTCCATATATATATATATATATATATATATATATATATATATATATATATATATATATATATATATAGCACCAGCATTGTATTTAACAAGGAAAAAAAAACAACACTAGACTAAGGTTATTCTATGCACTAGACCACTAAATTGCCGCAACAACCCAGGCTCCAATAAACTTCCTAGTACTTAGAATTTATGAACCAAAAACACAAGCAAAAGTTCTGCCAATTCACTTCTTCTACTCTACTGCAAATATGAAAAAAAAAAAAAAACTAAATGCTATGCTAATTCATTGCACAGAGCAATAATCAAATGTTCTTTACGAAACAAGAATGCACAAACAAATTCAGAGTACATGTCATTGCATACATTTAAAACCGTCGCAACACATTGTTCATCAATTTTTAAAATTAATGTAGAAATTGGTATTGCACAACGGAACATTTAAGAATGTGAAAACAGTCAAAAGGAGAGGAATGAATTGGTTCTTTTAAAAAATTATTATTTTCTTTCAATACTTTTATCGAATAGTTTGTAACCAAAGAGTATAAGGATAGAAAAAATCACACAAGGATTTTTTTATCCTGGTTCGAATCAACAGATTCTATGTCCAGTCGTTAATCACTATAAAGAGTGGTTAACCTTTTCACTATAATTCAGTTTCAGATTACAATCAAAGTAATGCAAAGATTATGAACAAAATACACCTTCTTTGACACACGATGGAAAGAAACCAGTCCAATCAACTTGAAGAGAACCGCTTGGACCTTAGGTGCACTAACCACAAGACTTGATTGAGCTCACACTTAAACTCAGAGAACTTCCTCAAAATTGATACGTGCTCTCAAGTTTTTTTTTTTTTGGTTTTTTTTAAAGGTTTAGGAAGGGTGTGTATATAGGCCAGGGGTCAGGAAATAAAAAGTCAGCTCCCAACTGCCAATGATAATCGATTACCATAAGTGATAATCGATTATTTCAGGCCATTATGGGTTTTTAGAAAACATGATAATCGATTATTCTTAGTGATAACCGATTATTGTCAAACCCCAGATAATATTAAACTTAGTGATAATTGATTACTGTAGTGACCAACCCTTTTATGTTTTTGACATGAGATAATCGATTATCCTCTGTGATAATCGATTATTTCCGTAATGAAACACTAATGAAACTTCTAAGTGCTTTATAATTGCAAGAATGATTCCTATACAATGAATTCTACAATGTATGTTTTTAGCATTTACAATACAGGTTCTTCAAGTCTTCAAGTGTATCGTCATCAAAATCTTTCAAGGCATCAATGTTCCTCATTGGTAACAATCTCTCCCTTTTTTATGATGATAAAAAATTCTTTGTTAAAAGCATTTTTGTCTATCTGCATAGTCTTATACTTACAAACAGCATAAAGATGTTAGTAGCTTTAAATAATAACAACACTTATTATAATGTTTCTCCCCTTTTTTATCATAAATAAAAAGGTCACAAGAAGAAGAGACTCCACCTCAAATTTTGCTCCCCCTCAACAAAATAAAGATGCAAACCAAAGATAATAAAATTTTATAATTCATAAAAGCAAAGTCAAGTACATCATAAAATAGGAAATACAAGAAAACAAGCATTCAAAAACAAAGATATATAAATTTAAAAAGTAAGACTAGGTGGTTGATCAGGAGGTTGAATGTTGAGACGATCCTCAATGTTTCCTAACCTAATATTGAAATCTTTAAGACGCTGAGTAACATAGTTGTAATGAGATTGATGCATCTCAAAGAGTTCTTCATTCCTTGCTTGATAAAGCATAATCATCTCTTCCATTGCCTTGAGAGATTGGAAAAATGCTCTTCAATGGATAAAGATGAGGAGGAAGGAATGGCTGAAGGACCAACTGCAGATGGATCGACTATATTTACTGGTTGCACCATGTGAGCATCAATATCTTCATTTGCATCATCTTGATCAGCTTCATCTTTATGGAGAAAAATATTACCACGAGCCACAAAACCCATTTGACATAGTGTAGTTTCTCCAATTTCTGAACCAACAACTTGAATAGCACGAGTATGTTCGCCTTCAACATAAGGAGGGCATAGGGAAGATGGTAGGCTGGGTACTTTTGTGCCTTCAACATGGTGTCTATGATAAAAGAAGGTCAATCAATGTGAATATGATTTAAAAGACCATCGATGATGAGAAGGTCTTGTTCAAAACACTGAGCATGGTTTGTGGCACGAGGGCAGAGAACTCAAACTATCAAATAGTCGATCAATCTTTCTTCAACCTTAAATCCTCCCACCAAAAGTTGTCGGCACCCATCTTTTGATTATTTAAAAAAATTATTTCCATCATTGTTTCATAAATGCAATCGTTTTGATTTTCTTTGTGAAACTTGTGTTATGGAAAAAAGTCATTGTGTTGTGTTTTCTTTAAGCAATAAAAAACCTGATTTTCCTTTTTCATTAATCCACACAAATGTTTGGGGCTTTGCCCCACAATCTACACATAATGGAAAAAAATAGTTTATCAGTTTTGTTGATGATTGTAATAGGGTAAACTAGTGTTTTTTCTAAAAATAAAAGTGATGTGTGTGATGTGGTTCGTTCCTTCTATTATATGATCGTTACACAATTTAACACATCTATTAATGTTATTCGATCAGACAATAAATGGGAATATTTTAAGACTGAAATAATAAAGTTCATGAACTCTAAAGGCACCTTGCATCAAACTACATGTCCATATTCACCACAAAAAGATGGAGTGGCTGAGAGGAAAAATAAACATATATTAGAGATGACAAGATCACTTTTGATATATGGTAATGTCCCATCTCATTTATGGGTTGAGGTTGTGAGCTCTGCAATTTATTTAATTAATCAAACTTCTTCTAGTGCGCTTAACTTTCGAAGTCCTTTAGATGTGTTGTCTGATCATTGTATCCTTCCTTCCATAATTTATTTACCCCCTCATGTTTTTGGATGTGTTATATATGTTCACTTACACTCGCATCAACATACAAAGCTTGAAGAACGAGCTATCAAATGTGTTTTTATTGGGTATGGATCAACTTAAAAAGGTTATCGTGCTTACCATCCACCATCAAAGAAATTTTATATCTCTAAGTACGTGACATTTAATGAGCATAATTTTTTTATGTTGATTTTACACTTTATGGATGCAATGAAAGTTAAGTGCATAATCATGATGTTAGTATGTTTGATAACTCAAATATAAAATTATATTGTGAAGATAAATTTTTATGTGAGGATTGTTCTGCAGGAAGTGAACTAATCCTAAATATGGACACTTCTTTTTTGGATAATACAATGTCTTCTGATCATAACCAACTAGCTCAATCTTCTCCACAGGTTCGACTTGACTCTTCAAAAGTACCTTCTGATCGTATCTCTAATTATACTAATGTAGATGAAACTAATCATGAACTTGTTTCTCTTTATCCTACCCTTGATAATAGGAATTTAGATGAAACATATATGAAATTGATTCTTGTCTGCATGAGACCACCAACACACCAAACACTGAGTTGAGTCTACTACTATTCAATATAATCTTTCACCCCATTCTAACCGTAGTCAACCTCTAGCTAAATATGAACTAGACCTCCAAGCCAAAGTTAAATATCTCATTAGTAAATATATATGTGTCATCTCACAGGTCATGCAAGTCATATGCATCATTTGTATCTCAATTATTATCAATTTTTATTCTTAGTAATATACAAGAAGCTTTGGCAGATCTTAGATAGACCAAAGCAATGATTTATTAGATGGCAGCTTTAGAAAGAAATAACATTTGGGATATTATGTTCTTACCAAGAGGGAAGAAAACTGTGGGCTGCAAATGAGTATTTACAATTAAGAATAAAGTTGATGGAATTATTGAGATGTATAAAGCACGACTTGTAACTAAAGGTTACACTCAACTTATGGTATAGATTACCAAGAGACATTCACACCGGTAATCAAGCTCAACATTGTGAGAATACTTTTATTGAAAGCAGAAAACCAAGATTGGTCTCTTTTACAATTTGATGTGAAAAATGTTTTCCTACATGGAGAAATTTTAGAAGAAATTTATATGGATTCTCCACCAGGTATGACAGATTCAATTGGAACGAGGGTTTGCTAATTAAAGAAGGCTTTATATCGATTAAAACAATCTCCAAGAGCATGGTTTGGAAGGTTTACCAAGTTTATGAAGCCTTTTGGCTATAGAGCAAGTAACTTTGATCACACCTCATTTTTTAAGAGAGGAAAAGGAAAAAATACAGCTTTGATGATATATGTAGATGACATGATTGCTACATGAAATGACCACGATGAGATTTCTAGTTTAGAACAATACATTGCATCAGAATTTGAGATGAAACAACTTCAAAACCTCAAATATTTTTTGGGTATTGAAGTAGTTAGATCAAAACATGATATTTTTCTATGCCAAAGAAAACATATTATTGACTTACTATCGAAAACTAGGTTGTTTGTGAGTAAACTAGTTGGTATACCAATTGAACAAAATCATAAACTCTTTCAATGCTCAAATTTAGCAAGTATAGACAAAGGGAGATAACAAAAGCTGGTAGAAAAATTAATTTATTTATCCTATACATGTCCAGATATTACCTATGCAATGAATGTTATCAGTAAATTTATGCATGACCCACTATGGATGCTCTTGAAAGGATTTTGAGATATTTGAAGTTCACTCCTGAAAAAGGTATTTTGTTCTCAAATCATGGAAACTTAAAGGTAGAAGGGTATACTAATGCAGATTGGGCAGGTTCAAAAGATGATAGAAGATCTACGTCTGATACTTTACTTTTGTAGGAGGGAATCTTGTAACTTGGAGGAGTAAAAACAGTCTGAAGTAGCAAGACCTAGTGCTGAAGTAGAATTCAGAGGCAAAGCACTAGGTGTATGTGAACTTTTGTAGATTGAAAATGTGATATATCATATTTGAGCTTTAAACCAAATGAAACTATGAGTTTGCACTGTAGCAATACATCGGCTATAACCTTGCTCATAATCTTGTGCAACACGATGGAACAAAGTATGTGGAGAATGATAGACATTTCATCAAAGAGAAGCTCGAAGTTAGAATAATTTCCTTTCCCTTTATAAGATCAGAATGGTAGTTAGTTTATGTTTTCACCAAAAAAAGTGTCAAACAAAATGTTTAATAAATCTCTATTCAAGTTGAGAATTTAAGATATATCAAATATTATATTAATTATAATTTAAACATTATTATAATTTGTACAAATGTTATTCATTTTATAGATAAGAAATCATAAAACTCTTTATATATATATATATATATATATATATATTAATTTTAAATTAATAGAGGTTTATTTTTATCTTTGAAGAACCACATGCAAAACTTTCTATCCGTGTATAAGAAAACTAAAAATCTAACTCTAAGAGAAAAAGCAAAGAAAAATTTACTCTAAAAGAAATTTTGAATAGTCTGACTTACTTTATTATTTATCACGATCTTTATTGTGTGCTCTTATTTAAGAAAGGATAAATAAATTCTTCACAAATATAGAAAAAGAAGTTAAATGAGAAAATACTTTTAGAAATATATTTTTTTCAATGAAATTTGAATGATCAACTTTATCTGTTTATAAGTTTTATACTTAAATAATAAAATATTCATATTTTATCTTAGTAAGTGTTATAAGTATTCATCCATATTTCTTTTTATCTTTATCTTACAACCTAGATGTCTTTAACAAGAAAAGTCCATGATCTTGAGCCATCACTGTAAATAAAATTTATAACAATCGAATTATTCATCTAATCAATTATGTTAAAGTACTAATTATTTATTTATTAATTTAAATAACTTTTACTTTATTTTTATTATGCACATATTAATTATATAATGAGTATTATCTATTATTATAATTTATTTAGTATTTACAACTTGAATTACAATAAATTTATTACGACATTCATTATTCAAATAGGCAATAAAAATAGTAATTTTATTAAATTTAATAATTTAACAATATTTATTAATTAAGTAATTGTAATTAAGTTATAAGTATCTATTAATCATAAAATATATACTAATTAAATAATTAGCAAAACTAACAATTCATATCAATAAAATAATAGAATAAATGAAATGATTAACAAAATTATATACTTTTTTTCTAAAGAATTCAATAAATAAATAAAAAACTACAAAAGGACAGCGTCCATTCGGTTGTCCCAATCCAACCGGAACACGAACTGCAACAGTAAAAGTTACCAGATATGTAAATCTGGGTGCTGCAAAATGCTATATCGGGAATTCTTTTATTTTTGTTTATTAAATAAGAAGAAGAAATGGCATGAGAAAGACAATAAATTGAAGGTATTATAAAATGAAGATAGAGAAGAAAAGGACGAAGGTGTAAGAGAAAAAGGAGGAAAAATTCAAATATTTCATTGTTGACTTCATATTAATATATATATATGTATTAATCTTATTTAATTCAGTTGATATATATAAAAGTGTTAAAAGAAAAAAAAAAGAATTTATTATTGTGGTTTTGAAAGAGAGGAGCATTATTGAGCCGCGAAACCCAGTTCCATAATATCTGTGGGGAGGGCTTTCTGACCCGCTTGTGTCTTATCACTCTTTCACACACTCTCTCATATGCTTTGCTTTAACTTGGATCCGTTTACTATGATGACTCGGTTTGTTCTTACGTGTGGTCTTCGGAGGACTCCACCCATTAACTCAGTAACTCAGTCTCTCTCTAGGAATGACTAGGCCTTGCAGCTTTCCTCATGAGGGTACTTTAAACCCACCCATTGTACAAAAACAACACAAGTTGTAATCTCTCTCTATCTCTTTCCTCTTTTCATACCAACAACAAAGGATCTCACTCAGAAATGCTTCTTCATCCCTTCCACTTCTGTTCCAACCCCATCATCACCAACCTACACCTATTCTCATAGCTTTCCTATTTTCTTCATTTTTTCCTTTATTCTCAAATGGACTTCCCAGGGAACATCTTCTGCCTCTCCAACAGAGACCAAAATGGGAATACTAACGCCAACACTTTCGCCTGGGATTCATGGCAAACAACCACTTCTAATAATAACAACACCACTTCCACCTTCCTCAACGCTTTCAACGCCCCCGTCACTGCCCTCACCGCTCCGGAGGGCTCCGCCGCCAACCGCCCCGAGCCCGCGGGCCTCGCCAGCGCTCTCATGTTTCTCCCTCAAAACGCCGGCGTTTTGCGACACCGCCACCAGCACCAGCAGCATCCGTACGGAGGGGATGGCTCCCACGTGCACCCCGACCCCCACCTCATGTGCTTGAAGCTTGGGAAGAGGCATTACTTTGAGGACGCTAGTGGAAGTGGAACGGTCTCTTCTTCTTCTGCTGCTGCTGCTGGTACTTTTGGCGGGGGGTTGGTGTTGGGGGATAAGCGTGGGAAAGGAGGGTATTCCGGCGGCGGGGCGGCGGTGAAAGGTGTCGGGTTGACTACGGCGACGGTGCCTCGGTGTCAGGTGGAAGGGTGCCAGGTGGCGCTGGTGAACGCCAAAGACTACCACCGGAGGCACAAGGTGTGTGAGATGCACTCCAAGGCTCCCAAAGTTGTGGTCTTAGGGTTGGAGCAGAGGTTCTGTCAGCAGTGTAGCAGGTCACCACCTCTATCATTTTTTCAAATAAAAAAAAATAAATTATTTTTGTCTTTTCTCTAACTGTATCGTGATCGTAGCTGCAGCCAAATCAATGACATTTGTCTCAAATTTCCTATAATGCGAAGAATTTTGACAAATTGACACAATCTCAAACTTTAAAGCTACAAAGAGTGAAAAGGGTGTAGGATATATAGATAGAAAATACATAACCTTTTTATTTTTAGCACATGAAGAAACCAAAACATGTTTTATTTGTCGATTGTTAAATTTTTCTGTGAACAAAAACATCGGAGAGATTTATTCTGAGAGATGTCCGGATTAGAAAAATGTCCGATATTCATTTTGAAAAGTGTGGTGAGGTAATATTATGTACGGACGTAAAGTGATTTTCATATGGATTTTGTTGTTTTTGGGTGTCTTTGTGTTTTGGATCTCTGAAGAATGAAGGTGTCACAAAAGCTTTTACTCACCCTTGTTTGGTAACTTTCTCTTTAGGTTAAAATTCAAGAATATTGTGTTGTGTAAAGGTTACGAGAGTATCATTTTCTGGTCATAATTTTATTATTTTGCTGTACATACTTTACAAATCTAGCATATTTTTGTGTTAACTCTCCGTTAGGAAAAATCATTATTTTTTATTGATTTTGTTAATTATATAGAAAATATTGTAATTGGACTTGTAGGTTTCACGTGGTGTCAGAGTTTGATGATTCAAAGAGAAGTTGCAGGAGGAGACTAGCAGGTCACAATGAGAGAAGAAGAAAGAGCTCCCACGATTCTGTTGCAAGAAATTCTTCACAAGGTACACTCTTGCCTTACTTTTTTCTTTCAGATAACTCACAATGAACAATAAAAACTTACTTTCATCATTTTCTATATAAACTTTTACAAATTTATTATTTTTTTTACTTATTCTGTAGTTATTTATATCATTCTCTGGCAACAAGTATGCACTTATATATCAATCGGCCTCCAGTCAAATCTGTAGAAATTAATGCAAAAGAAAAAATGAATTTTGCTATATATATGAGAAATTTGGATAGAACAAATTTTCAAGAATTAATTCTTTGTATTATATTTTGAAGCAGATGTAAATGACCATGATTCACTTAGAATATTTTGAGCTCAATTTGTAAAATAATAATATAAAGTTCACCACTTATAATACAGCATTGTGAAATATTATGCATAAAATGGTTTGTGATTAATTTATAAGCTACAGTACTTTCAAAAAATTTGGTGATAAAGAAAAATAATAAATATTCCAGTGAGGTGCTTTAGATGGAGCCATGGAAATTGTGAAATTATGAAGAGAAACTAAAATACTGATAACATGATATATCTATAATTAGAAGATTGACTTAAGTTTTTAGATTTTTAATTTAACAAAACTCATTATAATTATCAGCTATGTAACCCTTGTTCTTGTCTAAATTTTCTGTTAATTCTTCCTCATTAATACATGCTGGTGTTCTATTTTCTTTAGCTTCACCAATGGCATAACTTATCAATTACACTTTTGAGATTCTTTTTTAAACTTCAAATAATTTTAGTTTTTTAAATTGTTTTTCTGAATATTGTTGGGACTTGGGTATTACTTTGAGTAGTACCAGTTGTTTGGTAGAGTATTTAAGTGCTTATTTTACTTACTTCTCATAGTTTTTGAAGGTTTTACCTTATTGCATATCAGAATATTGAGATCATTCAATATTTTCTCTCTTTATTGATCGAGAATATGCGAAAACAATATCTTAGATAACTTCAGCTTTACTTTTTTTCTCCTTGTTCCCACATACACTTCCATAATTTTGTATTAGATTACTTATAAAATTTAGGATAATGATATTTAGACAACATTTTTTTGACAACATTTGAACATTGAACATTGATTATGTGTCAATATGTGATTGGTCAAAAATTACTCCATAATCAATAATAATAATCATAAACACTATTGTGGAGTAATTTTTGACCAATCACATATTGACACATAATCAATGTTCAAATGTTGTCAAAAAAATTGTTGTCTAAATATCATTATCCTAAAATTTACATGGTAGCAGTTATTAAATGTGTAATTTCTGAAACACTTGCACTATTATTATGCGTATATCAATCATTAAGCTTAGATTAACCAGTTTTTAGGCTCTATATTTGTTCAGTAGTAATATCAAGTGTCAACCAAGTTATATTTTCTTGTTCCTGCTAAAACTGAAAATTAGGGTGTCTCAATGTTTTGTAATTACGGTGTATAAATATATATATTTATAAATATAGAATCACTTAATATCCATGTTATTATATAGATGGAAGAAAATTAGGGTTTGGTGTATTAGTGTGGTAGGAAATGTTGATGATGTTGTGTAAATTTGTCGGTAATGGTTGGAAGGTTTTTTCCATGTATAGGAGGGTGTGCTCTCTCTCTTCTGTCATCTAGAAGTGATTCTTGGCTTTCACCTTCTGATCTGTCAACAAGATGCAGTGCAGCATTGCGTGAATTGATAGCAGAAAACCGTGCAGCCATAATGGCGAGACAATTTGTATCAGACAGAGATTGGCATATTCAGCATAATGAAGTGGAAGACTTGAAGGAGATCCAACCGGAGTCCAATTACTTCCCACAACAACAGATGTTTCCACAGACACAGTGAACAACAACAACAAGAACAACCATTTCAGAGTTTGGACATTTATGCTGTTTCTGTCTCAACTTTTCAATTCTTTAATTTGCTACAAATAAAAGTTAGAACTACCTAGCTAGACTAGTTTATTTCTTAGGCTAATAAATCCTAATAGCTTCTATTTGCATCTCTGTTTTCTTTTTAAGTCTTTGCAGGGCTGTTTTATATCCAAATCATTCGCTTCACTATAATATTTTCTATTACTAATTTTGTCTGCGATTTGGAAGGAATTTGAGTGTATTTATTTATATTTTAATTTTTTATTACCAAAAAAAAGGTATTTGGTGCAATTGAATAATTAGTTTTACTTAAAAAAATGTTATAAAATGTGGTTTTAGTTCAATTGAATGATTAATTTTAGTTAACAAAAATGTTACAAAAACCACATTTTGGGGTGTAATGATGATTAAAAATAGTGTAAAATACAATTTCATATTTTATACAAAGTTAATTATGGACAAAACTCGCAATGTATTAATTGTGTATGTCGAATGATGCAAAAGTTGGTTCAGTTGTACACAATGTCAAACAATGCAGAAAGCAGCCATTGAAGCTACTTAATGTTTTATATGCACTAATTTGGAGAACTTCATACAGTGCTTAGGTTCTCTTTTCATTCTTTCTTTAGTAAACATGCTTTTTGGAAAGATGAAGACTTAAAAAACAATGAAGTTTAATAATACTTTCACACACATGTTTTAACTTCATTTCATACTATTTTCATTATTATTTTTCTCTTTCTCTTATTTTATAAATATAAAAATTCAATTCTTTTTACTATTTTAATTTTGTAATACATGTTAAATGAATATCAATATGTGTAATCATACAATTATTTAATAAGAAATTAGAAAAAAAAAATACATTTAAAGATTTTGTACTATAAATAGTGAAAATTAAAAATATTTTAAATGACTAAATAAATTTGTAAATATGTCAGAGAATAAGATTATAAAATCTTATATATATACGGATTTTGACAGATAATTATAGAAAAACCAAAATAATACATTCAATTTATATCTTAATTATTTATACGAAACTTTTCATCTATAATGATTTAAATAATAATAAAAAAACTAATTGAACAATTAGATAATTATTATAATACTTCAAAATATGTGAAGAAGTTAATGTGTTGTTTTTATCTTTAGGGGTAACTTCTCTTATATCAATTTAAAAAAATTAATCTGTTTATATTTTTCATCAATATACCAATTTTTTAAAAATAAAATTTAAAACTGAAAAATAATATATCAAAATCTTATAAAAATAAAAAAAAAGTAATTATTAATATATATATATATATATATATATATATATATATATATGATAATTGAGATACAACTAAAAGTCGGTTATTAAAAAAACAAATAGTAGATAAATTTTCTTTTGATCTTCATAAAAAAATATTAGACAAAGGTTCATTAGATAACTTTTTTTATAAAACTAATATTTCATTATCAAATGAGATAAGAGAGTATCTTTTAAGAATGGAAAAGAACAAATGAGAAATAAGAACATAAATAATAAGTTATTATCTAAGTTTTTTTTTGAAAAAAAAAGAGAATGAAAGATGAGTTCAGGAAATATTTTTATTTAATTTTCTTTTATTATTTTATTAAAATTAAAGGATGTATTTTGTAAAATCCTAATTTAGGATGCCGTTTATATTTAAAGAAATTATTTAGAAAAACAGAACTCTAACATAATCACATTATAGTTAAAATTTAAAATTTTATTTTGTTAATGTGAAATAACAAAACATGCAAGAGTAATAATTAATCTAATTATAATTTGAAATAACATACTAAAACATAAGTTATTTAATTGTAATATCATCAATATCATAGACAACCTTATCTGTAATGTCATCTATTCTCATAAAAATACAATCATCGCAGGTGGAAGTCACTAATGTATGGGTGAACTAATCGAATAAACATCAGAACAACATATAATAATATGATTATCAATTACTATCTAAGCTCATAATACTTCTAGTCAAATCAAATCTGCCACACAATAAAACATTACCAATTCATATTTTCATCCAGACAAACCATGTTATCACCATCACCCACTATGTTTTCTTCCGTCCTTTGACTACTCGGCCACTTTATCAAACCAAGGTTCACTTACCAAAGCAGGACTTCCACGATCCTTTATCAAAACAGGGCATACTTACCAAACTAAAACTCTCATGTTTACCAAAATTGGGTCCACTTACCAAAGCAGGACTTCCTCGATCCTGTTTACTAAAACAGGACCTACTTACCAAAGTAAAACTTCCTCGAGCATGCCACCATGAGCACATATGAAAAAAAAAATTTAACAATCACATGCAACCAACAACACTATACTACGATTCATCACATAAACATCATAACTTATTCACCATCAATTTGTTGTTCCACTTTATAAAATAAATATGACCAAACTCAAAAGTTCATTCGATACACACAACACATGTGCAACCTCTCGTGTCCAAAACTCGTTATCATGCGCAACTCTCAAGACAATGTTTACGTCATGATACACTTTAAAATATAATCTAATTAACATTGCAAATACTAGAACAATTCAACACTTAATCACAATAACATGACAATCACATCAAATACCACAAAGAACATCTATAACAACTCAACTAACAACCAACTAAGTTCATACATAACTCGATAACCAACTATAAGCATGTCAATTCACCTTCGCAACTCATACCATATGGCATCATATAAAATAGTATGATAACAAATAGTGTATTATAACTTCATAAAGAAACACCATGATCTCATATAAAACAACACATCATCATATAGCACCATAACCTTATATAAAAATACTACGAATTTCTATTAAACACAATGACAATATATAAAAATATAAAACATTATATATAACGTCACAATATCTTATAAAAATATTAGAGCTTTTTATAGAAGCTCACGACAACGTATTTTAAATCACCTATGTAATAATACATTTATCTATTTATATCCATACTATAGTATAATATAATATTATATAATATTATAATATATATATATATATATATATATATATATATTATTAAAAAATATATAATATTTCTTACTTTATAATATTTTTGTATCATTTAATTGATAACTTTTTTTCTACCAACGTGATAACAAAAAAATACTGCATTGCTTACCAAAACCAACCTACCCGTACTATACATCTAGACCTAGAGCAATGGAAATTAAAAGGAAAAATTGAACGACTATAGCTATAGCATAAGGTGAAGAGCATTTAATATTAAAGAAGTCCAAAAAAAATCTGCACCCAATTTTTGTACTTTCCTCTGCTACTCTCTCACCTATCCTAAATAAACACGTCCTTCATGAACAGTGATCATAAGATATCTCCTTTTGAAATACACATATTATGTAACTATTGGGTTTAAGTTTATTTTAATAGAAAACTAGAAAAGTTATTGGTTACAAATAAAATAAAGAGATGGATAGTAAGAAGTTTATTTTGTTTCTGTCTGTTGAGTGCATATTTTAATGTTATGGGTTATGGATTTGATCTTCTACTTTTATTTCATATTTTAGAAATTTTTTCAAATTTAGGAAAAGAAACGTAACTTCAATATATCGATCCAAATATCAAGATATTAAGATACATTTTTCTTTAAAAGTCATAAAATCCAATTACATAATTAAGGGTTTAAATTAGATTAATACATGTTGTAAAAGTCATGAGTGCGATAATGGAGTTAAAAAGTTTTTAAACAAAATGTAATTGACATAAATAAAAGGTAATAGTATCCTAGTCTTAATTAATGGTATTAATGAAACATTTTTACATGTTTATCAAGACTCTTTTAGCATAATAGAGTCGATGTATCTGTAAGGTTTAAGAGATGAGATGAAAACATGAATGGTAAACTCTGAATTATGATAACCTAGATACACTCAAACGTATAAACAGTTAGACGTGTCAATTTGGCCAATGGCTAATGGCTTAATCTTAGCTTATTGTTAACTAAGTCTTTTTTAGGGGTCCTCGAAAGAAGAAGTAAAAAAAGTTTTAACTTTGAAAGCTTTATTTAAAGGGGATTAGGATTAAAGTTAAGGTAAACTTGCTCACACTAAAATATTTTAATTAACTTTTAAAAATAATATTGTGAGTCTTGTTAGAAGTGAGTTTTAGGCCTAACTAAAACCGACTTGTAAGGTGAGATCTGCACCCTACTTATATATTATAAATTGGCCTTATCTCTAGTCGATGTGAGACTTCCAACAAATCTAACTCAAATTTGGACTAAACAATAAGACATACAGGTCAAACTGTAGGTCAAAATGAGCGGTCATTTTAAGCAAAATTTTTTAGCAAACCAAAGGAAAAGTCGGACTGATCTGAACTAAAGTTCGATAATGTACTAGCAAAAGGTCGAGATGGACCGACCTAGACAGAAGATCTAGATGAGTCGGTTTGAATTGAAAGTGAGACGACCGACTTAGGTAGAAGGCAAGAAAAGTGGGGTTAGACCAATGGTCGAGATGAATTCGGCTAGGTTGAAGGTCAAGGCAACCCGAACCAAAGGTCAAGCTGAATCGAACGAAAAAACGAGACAGATTGATGGCCAAGATGCACTAGGTCGGGACGAAGGTTTTGATGGGCCGAAGGTCTAGAAGGGTCGGCCCATATGTCAAGAGCAATCAACCTAGGACGAAGGGCAAGACAAGCTGAAGGCTTCAAAACTCAGACTCTGACGAACCGTCCACGGTCAAAATTTAGCATAATTTTGTTGTGTCGGCCATGGAAGAAATTTGGCCCACTTTGGTTGGGTTGGCTCGGGAGAAATTTGGTTGAATTTGGCAAAGTCATTCATGAATGAAATTTGGTCGAATTCGACCAAGTCGGTCATTCCATAAATTCGGTTGAGTTAGTCTTGGTCAAAATTTGGTCAAATTGGACACCCTACAAAAATTTAACCCAGTCGGCACCAACAAAAATTTGGCCAACTTTGTCTTGATCAAAATTTGGTTGAATTTGGCCAAGTCGACCATGTGGGCCATAACTCTCGACCATAGATGGGGAACGGGGAAAAACATTCTGCCTTCTTACTCCTACGCCGTTGTGGAGAGAATGGAAGCGTATAACTCTCGGCCATGGATGGCAGCTTGAGGAGTTTGCGATTAAAGCTCATATTTGTGCTTGCCAGGAAGAAAGAACTCTTCCGCTTCAATGAAGGTAGGCACTATGAAAATGATTTCTGATTTTTGAGTTTGGTTTCTACGATTTTTGAGTTTCTAGGTGAGGAAGATGAATGATGGAGCGAACATTGTTTCTATGATTCTGTGCGTAGGTTGGGGTGGAGAAGATTCAATCATGGAGGCGCGATTTGATTTCTGGTTGCGTCAATTGAGGAGGACGAACTCGCGAGGAAATCAAATATGGTTATGGGTTGCTTTTATGGTGGTCCGATTGCGGAGCGAAAAGGGAAAGCGTTTTGGGTTTTATCAAATTAGGTTTCTAAAATTGGGAAATCTTGGGTCTCTATGTTGATCCCGGTTCTTCACTACAAGCCTAGATCACGAATTGAAATCTTTACAGAATGGGAATTAGAGGACAACTTCATATACGGAAGCTTTTCGGATTCAGAAATCATGAAGGATGCCCAATCTGAAGGCTCGCAAAAGGAATGAGATGTTTCTTCAAATGAAATTGTAATGAAGAAGAGTGTGGCTAGATCTTCGAATCGAGTCCTGTTAAGGAGACTCTCATGGCAGGAATATTTGGTGAAGCAAAAGATGTGCCAAAACCATGTTTCATAGTGAGAGCAAAGGTTGTTGCTCTGATTTTACTTCTTGCAATTTTTTTTTTGTCGATCTCAGTCATATATCTTCCTGTAATTGATCGAACTATGTTTGAAGACCTCTACAGGGTTTATGAATCCTCTAAATTTTCAGTGTTTCCGAAAGATAAATTTTATCAACTCACCTAGTTTTCAGAAACAAATTTTGATGAGATAGCTCAAAATTTACAAATTTGGTTTACCAAGTTGCTGTCATAATATTATAATTTGACATTTCAACAGGATCATTCAATGGTGAATCAATATCCTAAAGTCTGAATAAATTTAAAAAAATACTTTACTCCCTTGGTTACCTAAAAACTGAGGCATAATCTTACCCCTTTTACCTCAGTTCATAATTGAGGCATAAAACCTACCCTTTTTTATCTCGTCTGTATATGTCTCGATTGTAGAATCGGTACCTATAAGAAAAAATAACCGATGCTATTTGCTCTTACTGCATTAGTGATACCATGTAAGGTTTAAGAAAAGGAGGTTGAAAGTATGAAAGACAAACTTTGTATTATGATACACTAAATATAGACAAACATATATAAGCATGCATGGGTTAATAGAACGATACTTTGACACACATAAAAATTTTACATTAATTCATTTGACACTACTTTATTACTTTTTACTTTTTTCTTTCTTGAAAAAATACAAAAATTCACTTTTTTTTTATGAAATTTTAATCTTGAACTTTGTGTAAAATGAATATAAAAATATATCAACCTACCATTACTCTTAAACCATGTATACGTAACAAACTGCATAATAGACTGTCATGCATACGTATATCTGTATTAAGATTAAATAATTATGTTATTTATATTTTCATGTTGTGTATGCTTGCGTATGCTTTGGTGTCATGCTTTAGTTTTAAGTTTGTTTTAGTTTATGCATAACATTATCATTTTATGCTTTTGGAAAAAAATTAAATATTTTTTTTTGAGTTTTTAAAAAGGATTTTTAGTAATGATTGATTATATTAAAATGTCATAAATGGTTAGATTAAAGTTTTAGTTTTTTATTACATGCTTAACAATAAATTGTAGAGCATACTTTTGTAAATATCAAGTTTTGTTTGAAACAAATGCCTCATTCGGTCGAACAGATCGAAACAAGTTATTTATTATAACTTTTTCTTGGACAAATGAAAATGTCTTTACTTTTTTTTTTTATAAGTATTCTTTTTTGGACAAATCAAGTTGGCGTGCTTTGTCTAATATAGCTAATGTATGGATACATGTTAAGTATATTTCATTTGATAAACAATAAGCCATAAACACTTTATAGTATACATTATAATTTCAAATTTCAAATTTAATATATTTTAAAGGTATTTAAAATTCTTCTATTTTATCAATTTAAAGTACCTTTCAAAATTTATTAAATTTCAATATTTTCTTAATTTCTTTATTCAAACAAGTAATTTTATTTATATTTTTTTATTTTCGCTATTGGTCCAAATTAAATATAAGGCATTGTAAATATGTAACGAGTTTGAAAAAAAAAATATTAGTCTCTTAGTTCTCAATATTGGCTTGCCATTTTCTTTCATACAAACAAAATTTATCATATAAATAAAATAATTTCTTTTCAATTTTTACTTTTAGTTCATAATTAATAAAAGGTAATAAATAATTATTTTCTAGTTAGTATAGACTATTCCAAAATAGGATATAAAGTTGGTGGACATATGGTGTATTTGATTGATAGGTAATAATGTCTTGTGAGTGTACATAGATATAAGTTTAATGTTAAATTCACATGCGCAAAAGAACATTGATAGAAAGAGATCAACCCCTTATTTAATTAGATTTCAATACTTACCAGAAAAAGTATATCTAACTCTTTCAGCATGAAGATATCATATTTAAACATGTTCTTTTAAAGATTGTATTTTGTTTCTAAACTAAACGTTATATCTATTTAATTTTTTAATTTTAAAGTAATATAATATATTCTCCCATATATATAATTTGTACTGTTATTACATGACAAACGGAATTTTATCAGACTATTAGAAGCATTAAAATTTTCTTTTATAAATATATACAAATTTGATAAGGTCAAATACATCAAATTTAGTAAATATTGAAAAGAAATTATTTTATTTATATGATAAATTTTGTTTGTATGACAGAAAATGGGAAGCCAAAGTCATCCTATTCCATGATCAAACTCCACCACTGAAATAACTTCACGTATTGTTTGTAAGAGATGATATTTATATAATTTTTATAAAGAGTGAGCACAAAATAAATATATAATATTTGTTTAGGGATGAAATACAATTTTTGAAAATAGTTTGAGAAAAAAAAAAGTTTAACCTAAATTATAAATAGGATAATTCTCCAAAAAAGTTGTAAAGTGTGTTATCTTATATAACCTATTAGTTAGAAAACTAGTTTGTATGAACAACCGAGACACAACTTTAATACGATTACTTTAACACGATTATTTTAATTTATTTTGGGGAACATCTTTCACGTTTAAAATTGGATAATGATATTTTGACAACATCTTTTTTATAACATTTTAATATTATCTACGTGTCATTTTGTAATTGGTTGAAAATTATTTTACAATCAATAATAATAATAATAAAAATTACCAAGAACTAATTACAGAATAACACGTAAATAATGTTAAAATGTTGTTAAAGTATCATTATTCTTTAAAATTTTTGTTTAAGACAGCAGTATATGAAGATGTCTCCATCTTGTAATGATAAGATTAGGTGTGGTATCAAATTGAAGTAGTTAAATCATATTGTGACATTAAAGATAACTTTATATCTCTTTATTCTTGTAGCTAAGATGCTTGCCGAAGTATGAACAGTTTTTTGACAGTAATAGTTAGGTGAACATTCAATTCATGGTTGGAGTTGGAAGGTGTAAGAAGTGTCCCATATATCAGTGTTTTGGTATAACTAAAAGTAAGTTGAATGATGATAAGAAAGGGGAATTGTTTAGCTGTATGTCAAAGATATTCGATGAAAAACCCTTTTACCAACAATTCAAGGAACAAGACAATAAGAGATGTTTCGTTGTGTGAAGCACACACATCTCTCTTTGTTTTTTCTCCATATATTCATCAATTCAAGGACTTATCAAAGACTACAGTTCCAATTCTAACATAAAGTAGAGGCTAATATTGCTTTCAAGTCGCATCAAATGCTTTGTTTAAATCCAAAAAGAATATAAGTAATAGATTCAATAAAATAAGTATTAATATATATTGTTTTTAGTGTAATAAAACAATACTTGATGTATTGAACTAATTATTTATCAAAAAAATATAGTTTTTATTATGTAATTACAAAATAGATTCTTTCATTTATGTAAAACTAGAATACATTTATTTTACTAAATTACATCAACATATTCTATGGTTTTTCCTATAACTACGCATATATTTCCAATTTTTTTTTTATCATTGCCCCTCCCCTACATCTCATTAAGTTTTTGTGAAAACTTCAAGCCGTCATTTTTAAATTTTTAGATTAAACTTTTAATACTCACGTATATTCTAAACTTATAGAAGTATTGCACGTAAACTTTTTTTTTCTTTTAACAAAATACACAAACCAATCTATTTTCTAGCCTTGCCAACAATACTTATTTGTTCGGAATATTACATATGAGAAGGATGTGAATACTATACAAATGGATAAATTTTTAATTTAATGAAGAAGGTTTTAGAGTTGTACTTTAGGGTTAGTAAAGTTAGACATGTTACTTTTAAATTATGTTTTGTACATAAACACTACTATATACAATACTTCCAATAATAGTTAAACTAAACTTTTAATAATTGTCATCAATGTAACTATTGTAAGTGAAAAGAAGTAAAATTAATTCAAATAGTCGTTATATGCATAAGAAATCCAGAAACATATGCTAATTTTGGTTGTAACCATTGTTAAAAGTAAGTTTTTATGTAACTTTCCATTTATGTACAATCCATCATCTTAGACAAATATTGAGAAATATATTCATTTTACAACTGTAAATTGTTCAATAAATATATAATTAAATACTAATAATCTAAACAAAGTTTTATATTAATATAAAATATCACTGAATTAATATAAAGTTTTTGAATGACAGTGCATCAGGATCATGATCTACAGTAACAGACAAAAGACGTCCCATTGATTAACAGAAGAAAGTGATGTGAGGTGAGCTGTGGAACCCCAAAAGCTGGGTAATGCAATGGCCCAATGAAAAAACAAGCATCTCGCATCTCATCTTTACTTTCGCACTTTTTCGGATAAATATATGATGTTGTGAATGTATAAACACTTAACCACTTTACAATCTTATTATATTAATTAAACTTAAATACGCTGATAAGACAATGTGATGTACAAATATGTGGGAGAGTAGCATATTTTAATAAATTAATGGAAATTCATGCTGTTTTCTCATAATAATATAAATAAACTTATTAAAATAGATAACAAACTCTTGAATTATTTACCAAATAAAATTTCTAATAATTTATTATGAGAAAGTATGTATTTAGCATCGATCAAAAATTGATGATAACAAGCAAAAGTTTGACGCTAAATAATTGTTAGTATCGGATTTGCTTTGAATGTATACGTGACTTCGAAATTATAAATTGTTTGTGTCAGCCTTTAACTCGATTTAGTCAATGGTAAGTCATCATTAACAAATTTATTTAGTATCGTATCCACTTGGTTGATGCTAATGATATTAAATAATAAAAAAAAAAACACTTTCAATACTTTCATATTTAACAAATATAAAAAAAAATAGAAAAAAAAATATAATGGATGAAAGATATATATATATATATATATATATATATATATATATATATATATATATAAAAGAAAGTAGGTTTTAAACCTAACTCATCCCACAAAATCGACTTGTAAGGTGAGGATTGCATTTCACTTATATATTATAAATTGACCTTATTTCTTGTCGATGTGAGACTTCCAACGCACCTCCTTCACGCCGAGGTATAGACATCTCGTGCATGATAGTAGAAATTGGATCCAATATTGGCCCTACAACGGGTGGAATAGAAACAACAATGTCCACTTAGAACTCACTAAGATAGGCTTTAGTCATGACTCTGATACCATATTAGAAAGTGGATTTAAGGCCTAATTCAATTCCACAAAACCAATTTGTAAGGTAAGAATTACACTTCAGTTATATATTATAAATTGGTCTTATCTTTAGTCGATGTGAGACTTCCAACAATATATATGAAAATGAATATGTATGGAATAAATAAGTATGAAAGAAGAAGATGAAGAGAAGAATGTGAATGAAAGAGTAGAGGTAAAAATGAGTGTGTTGAGATAAAAATGAGTGTTGATGAAAGATACACTTGTTACAAAATTTTTAACAAAATTTATGAATATGATGGAAGAATATGAGAATCATGAGACTTATATAAAAAGTAAAAGAAGAAAATTATGAGTTAAGAGATTTGACATTTTTAAATTTGAACCATTAGATTAAAATTAATAAGTCCATATACTATGAATGATGCACACAAATTTAAAATATATAACTTAGGGTCAGTTTAACTATCCTAACTTAAATAAATTTAAATATTAATAGAAAATGTTGGTCTTGCTTATTTTACTTTTTTTTATAATTAATGTATGTTAAGTTAACATTAACTAAAATAAACAAAACATTAACCCTATATATATTTTAGATTTATTTTTATATGTAACGTCCGTTCGTTTACTTTAGTGTTTTATATAGTTAGTTTAAACTTAGTCGACACTAAGTAAATATAAATATGAAAAATAAATAATGTTGTTAATTTTATTTATTTTTAAAATTTGTTTTAATTACTATATCTTAAAATTAATACAAATAATTTTTTTTTAAAAAATATTTTACAGTTGTTTAGTTTTTTTTTTTAATTAATCTTTTGTGTTGTACCATAATATAATAAAGTGATAATAGCATACGACAATATTTAAAAGTTAAATTTATGTTTATCAACTCCATCCATCACATACAATCTATTGACAAAGTTTTGCAACCATTTCTTGATTACATGCATGAAAAAACAAGCAATGAACTTCAAAACTATGACTGGAAAAACTATGAATCAAGTTCAATTCAAATGATCGAAGCTAATCTTATATGAATTTCTTTTAAACTTGAAATTTGTTTCATAAAGTTGAAATATAATTCACTTATACAATAAAATTTGCATCCATACCAACATTATCCAAAATAGAAAACAAAAACTAATTAAATATACCCAAATAACTTAACAAGTTATACATAATATAACAAGATATTCAAATATTTTAATAGTAGAAATCTCAAAACATAAGAAACAATAGTCCAGAACAATGATTTAGATATTAAGTAATATTTAGATGTCAAATTCAGCATAATCTAAATTTAACAATTTGACAAGTTATATCTAACTATTTGATTATTGGGTTAATAAGATATAAATTATTCTGATTATAGGTTAATTGGATGGTTATTCAAATTTATATCGACGGTCATGCATAATGAATAAAAAGGACAATGCAACATGCATAATGAAGGAGATAGAAAAATGGAAATATTTGGGTGTCCATACTTCTCCCTCTTTCCAAACATGTGATGGTATACACTTAAACATGGAAGGCTTGATTGAGAAGGTGAAAGAACTCACCCCAAACATGTTTTGCTCCATGAAAGTTATGGTTACTAAGCATATCCTTGAAACGGTAATATTGAGAGTGATCAAGAGAGAAACACCACACATTGCTTCAACTATAAAATCATATAATAACAAAATTTATAGTGACTAGTTGTGGACGAAGATGTAAGAGTTAGACGATTGAGTGTGATCAAAGGGAGTAGTAAGTGTTGTTTTATAATAAGTGTGACATGACAAAGTTAAGGTTTCACAAACTTTTACAATATGAATATGAAACATTACTCGGGTTGGGATTAGATTCTCACAAAGACGTAATTCTCTTTTTGAATTTGATCGTTATTCATTTTACTTAATTTTACTCATCAATATTGAAGGAGATGCTCCTTTAACCTTGTTGATGAAACTCCATGAAAATGAGATAGCGGAAGCTATGTAGAAGAGATGAAGAATGCTTGAAGGTTGCGTTTTGGTAAGGTTTCCTTGAAGGAGGTTGGCCAACCTTGAAGGAAAAGGTGAAAGAGGTATGGAATAGAAGACAACTTCAATAAGAACCAAGAAGAGATGCTTGCAATTGTGGAAAAGTTTCTCTAATATCATTTAAGTTCTATGGCTCTCCTTTTATAGGTGAAGGAGAAGGCTAGAGTATATTAAATCCAAAAGAATCTAGAAGCTTCCTTTTGGTAAGGGGGACGAATGGGAGCCTCCCTGTAACTAATTGGTCAAAAGCATTAAATGGAAGCCTCCTTTGATGTTGATCGGCCAAGGCTTCTTCTCCATGTGCAAAGACTCTTCGAAGCCCAAAAAGAAGCCCATTTAGGCGCCATTCCCCTATTAAGGCCTTATTTGATGTGTTAGTACTCTTAAGGGTACCAAACCTTCTAAAAAAAACTAAACAAGGTTCTTGGCCAAATACAAAACCTAAAATTAAATTATATTACATATTTACAAAAGTGTTTAAAAGAAAAGAAGAAGATTAATAATTGATCCTCCACAAAAGTAGAGTCCATAAAACTCCATCTTCCTCTTTTATCCTCGACCACAACTATTGTGAGTGGTCGAATATGTTCTCCAGATGGTCTTCTATCAAACATTATCTACTCATTCAACTTAGACTAATTGTGAATATAATATTTTTCTTTTTCTACTCATACCTAAGCAAGACAACATCAACTTTTAATCTTTTTAAAAAGTTATTTATAATTAGTACTTTTAATAAAATAACTAAACATTAACAATGAATTATAATAAAAATAATATTTTTTTAAAATTAAGTTATAAGAGTGACAAAACGAGTTTAAAACTTTTTAAAATAAGATAAACTCATTCACTATAATAAATTAAGTTAAAAATGATGGATTTAAAAAAAAAGTAATTAGTGGATTAGAAAAAATTTGAAAGTAAAGTCTATTGTTTATTTTAAGAGATTTAAAAATAAAAATGGAGAGATTTAAAAGTAAAGTTTTTTAAAAATTTGTTAAAAATTTAATAGATTAGATAAAATAAAAAAAAATGTTTTAATAGATTAAATATAAAATTACTATTTTATCCCTATAATTAAAATAAAAATACTATTATTATTATTTACTATTATTATTAATATTATATTAATTAGGGAGAAGAAATTGATTGGACTACTGAAAATCCATCATCTATAAATAAAAAGAAACAAATAGATGGAAGTTATTAGATACATAAAAGCATAAACAATATCTTCAAATTCCATTCCTCAAGCCATAATAACTAATATTTCTTTATAAATCTACGCTATTCGGTTAAAGTAAACACAACAAATCTTCTCAAATCCTCGTTCTTCATCTCTGCTAAAAATCATCAAATATGAACACAGAGGACCGATAAGTTCATTAATAGTCTCGTCCTTTAATATTTTAGATTTTTTGTACTTTTAACATTTGTTATATATATATATATATATATATATATATATATATATATATATATATATATATATATATATATATACACACACTAAAGACACATGTAGTCGTATAATTAAAAAAAAAACTATTTAAATATTTAACTAAAAAATGGATTAGCGGGCTAATAAGGGGTATAAAAAAATTAAGCAAGCTCACTGTTCATGTACGTCCAGAAAACATACTGTAGTGACATTTTAGATTAATTAGGATTTTCCAATCAATTACAGGCCCTGATTTTATCATAAAACACACTATTTAGGTGAATTTTTTTCAAAAGAAATTCAATTTTTTATAAGTTTTTTAATTTAATTACTTAAAACTCTACAATTATAAATTTCACAAAAAGAAATAAGATTTGAAAATTTTCACTTTCTCCTCTCACATCTATGTCCATTCTTTTCTTGTCCATTTTAGCTCAATCTCCATTGGAGTGTAATTCACTTAGTATCAATCGAAAAATTGGAAGGACAACTTCACTTAAAACATCATTATCTCGACATAATTTTTTTTTTTGTAATATAAGTAGGGGATTATTTTAGGTGAAAGTCAATCAAATTTATTTATCTATTGACATCGTTGTGTTAGTTTTATTTTTTAACTGATATTAATTAGAGTTTTTTTTTGTCAATATTAACGGTGTTTTTTTAATTGATATTAAATATATTTTTTTTGACTAAAATTAATTAAGGCTGTTTAATGTCAGTCAGAATTGGATTCAAAGTTAATTTTTATTAATATAGATTATGATTGTTTACCAACGGATTTGGTGATAGTTTTATTAGCCAAATTCTGATAGAATTTTTTTTTTCTTATTTACGTTAGTAAAATTATGTTTTGAATCATTTTTAGATTAAGGTTTTTTCAGTCAATGCCATAAAATTGATTCTCGATTTGATATTTTTGAGATTATTTTTGGACTGATATAAGCCATAAATATTTCTAAGTTCTAAGTTAATATTACTATATAAAGCTTCTTTTAACTAATGTCAATGAAATTATTTAATGGTAAATACCGGCTAAGTTTTTTTTTTTTTTTTTTTTTTCAGTGGACATTTATCACAGCTACTTTTGTTATTTTTGTCTTTTAGGATTGTTTTCTGAATCAACATCAACAACATGTTGATTTTTATAAAATATTTTGTTTTTTACTCCAATGTTTAATAGAGAAATTTTGGACTATGTTTGACTAACAGGGGTTTATACTTATCAATCAAGGAAAAATTTCAGTTAACTTTGATTGAAAATTCGGTGAATAATTAAATTCAATAAATTTGAATTTTGTTTTCCCAAACAATCATTTAAAAAGTAAAAGAACTTAATAAATTAAAAAAAAAATTGAATATTATTTTAATTTTCTTTAAATTATAAAAGTCTCCCTCCAAAGATAGTAAAATATGGAACTTTAATTTTGGTTTCCCTACAGATGGCCCCATGAAAAGAAGAAAAAATGAGAGTTTGGAAAATGACTCTTCTCCTACCCAACTTGTACCCATGAGAGAGACGTGTTGGATCACTCAAGATTTGCTTTTCCATAGCTGTTAATCAAGTTAAGCTCATGCTCTCCCACGCTTGTCTAAGTAAACAGAGGCAAATTGGTGAAACACCGACACACTTAAACCTAAGCAAATCCATCATCCCATAGCCCAATAATTGTACCCTAGAATGCCAACCACTCAAACAAATTATCCTACAACACTCCTCCACAATTTCTTTTTTATATGTAAAACCACTATGTAAGACCTTTACTATAACAATAATTTATATACTGTTAAATTAAATAAAAATAATAGATTTAATTAGTAATTTAATATTTATATTTTTGTTTTTATATTTTTTATTTAATTGAGCTTTTTTTTTTATGTTAAATCAATGTTAATGACATTGAAAGATATACCTGTTCAAACCTTATTTCTCTTTAATCATATTTTTCGACAACACAATTCCCACGTCTAAAACTACCTTCAATGGGGTTCACTAGCACTGAGCGCTCCCTAACTAGCACTAAGTGCCATCGATGCTGAAAATGCTTTCAAAATTTTGGTTGGTTGGTCAATGATTTTTAACTTTATTGCATCCTACAAAAACAAGAATTACAAGTATTTAAATTCCTTCTAAGGCTTAGAGTAAAACAACAAGAAAGAGCTTTTTAAAAGTCATTTTTCTAGTTTCCTTTCTTAGTTTTAGTTTAAGTTGATGCTCCTTTGACTGTATTTTCTTAAATAGGTTTTCATCAAAAATCTTCCCCATTTCTCTCACTATGAACATGTCTCCATTTCTATCACTGCTTTGTTTCTTCTCCATTCTTCCTTTGTTTTCCACCATTGTGAGGTTTGCTTTTGTCACCATAGTTTTTTTTTTCATAAAGTTTTGTTAATATCTTCTTAAAGCACATGTTTTGGCCTGCCAATCATCTCTAGGGTATTGCATTCTAGTGACATTATGTAGGTCTCGTTTCATTGCTTCTAAAATGCGCTCCATTGTTGTGATTCCTAACGTCTATGCTCCCAAATGCTTTAGTTTTTATGCCAACAAATGAGGTATATATTGTGACATGCATTTTAATCTTTCCTCCCCTGGCCTAAACATCTATCTGGTTACTTATATTAAATAAATGTTTTGTGTTCAGGTATATGTTTGGTGTTAGTAAGAATGCGGGGTTGAGAGATATATATGAGTTCATGGACCCCTAACTCATTCATTATGGGAATAAGTTTGATGACACCCAAGTATACGTCATTAGTTGTTTTGAACGGGAAACCAATATATTTAGTCCTTTATATCTCTTCGTAAGTGTACTTTGCCGTATTGTATTTATAATCCATCATTTTAAGGTATAACAATGATTGCATTTTCATTTCAGGCGTCATTCGAAGCTACTTGTAGTTTCTCTCAAGGAGAACATTGTTGTATGGTTTTGGTCATTGCATAAATCTCCGCCAAGCATTTTAAACAAGTACTAGATTGGTAAGAACCTCAATCTTATGAACTTTCTTTGTTATTTAAACATGTTAGGGAAATCAACTACTACAACTAAAAAGCTTCCATGGTTGTCCCTCCAGGTTTGTTATTTTGATCCATATATAATTTTTTTTTTAATTTCTTTTCTTCCTCAATTATTTATAATTATGTTGATTTAATTTAGTATCACAAACAAATAGGCTCATATGAATGTGGTTACTATGTTATGCAATGAATAACAACCATTATCCATGCTCGTATTACGAGTGCTTAGGACACGATAATAATTTAATTGAATCAAATACTTTGCAACCTTTTATTTTAATATACTAATTGAAATTATTGTCTTTTATGTAGAAATTCAACAATCTCACACGAATGCATGAGAAGTCAATAGAGTATGTAAAAAGAGCTTTTACAAAATATACATTAGAAGTGTACAATAATGTGTAATGTGTAATATACTTTGTATATTATTTAAATTGATTTGATTAAAAAAATTTATCTAAATTCCATTGTATATTATTTAAACTATTATATCTAGGTTGAGTCCGATTGTTTTTGGTTGTTTTTGTTTCTGTTTAGGTTCATTATGTATGCATAAAGAAAAATGAAAAAATATATGTAAAATATATTATAAAATAGGGTTCAGTTATAGCGTAAACCGAAGCCTTTGTTGTTGATATCTACAATCTTGTAATGCATTTAAATTTTCACTATTGCATTTTTCATTTTCTAGTTCGATTCTGACTTCTCTATTTCAGGATTGTTTGTTGGTTGAATTCTTCAATCGTGTGTTTTAGGGATACCCATCATAGGTTTAGTTTTCATTGCAATCTTTGATAGATCATGCTTAATTCTAGGGTATGTTTCTGTTACCATAAATTCGTTTTTTGAGTATTATAAGATGATGATTTTTACATTCTAATTTAGTCTAGAGATTATACATGGCATTTGCATTAGAATCATAGTTGTAATCTTTGATTTAGTTGGAGTTAATTTTTTCAGCATTTTTATAAATGTATCCAATACCCATTTAAAAGTTTTTCATCCTTTTCATTTAAAAGAGTGGCGAGTTAGTTAATTTCACAGTGCACACCTTCTTATTTGTTTTCTATTCATGCTTCAATTTCAAAATTTTGAATGTCTTATTGGTCGTGGTGATAATGTTGTCGTTGACGCGATCAAATTAATACTACTAAACTATAACAACTTCAGTATTACTAAGGTAGTAGCCAACAAAATAGAAAAGATAAATTCAACCTTAGGTCGTCTCCCAACGACCACAAAATTGATTATTAACAAATTAATTCTTAAAAGAAACTATACAAAAAGGTTAGTAAAACAAAAATAATAAAGAAGATAAAGATCAATAAAAGATTAACAAACAAAATAACAAAGTATAGAAAGAAAGAATTTTATAAAAAGATTTAATAAATAAAAATAATGATAAAAAATAAGTTGACTTCAATACCTTTTCAAAATAGGATTCATCATTGGTTATCTAAAGCTTACTGTTCAACTAATTATTATCTTAGATTTTCAAATTAATCAATGTAAATTCTCATTTAATTTTTTTGGTGTTGTCACTTTTAACTAAAGTACATTCTCAATTAAAAACAAGAATTTTGTAGATTAATCATAGTAACACTAGTGCAGCGAAGGGAATATACCGTGGGTATTTTTTACTATACGTCGCGGTTTATGAACCGCGCCATATTCAGCCGCGGTAGTAAGTTAGAGACTTTAGACCGCAATTACAACCGTGGTAAAAAGATTGGGGAATATACCGTGGTTGTAGTAGGAACCGCGACCCAAACTCCTTTTTTTTTAAAAAAAAATATTTCCAGTATAGGCCGCGGTTAGAACCGTGGTAAAAAACCCAGGAATAGACCGCGGTTCTTGCACTAACCGCGGCCAAAGGTCTTTTAAAAAAAATAAATAAAAAAACAAACACTTTCTACCGCGATTGTGGTAACAACCGCGACATATTCCCCTACAGTTTTTTAAAATAACAGGTCTGTTTTTGTGATATCCACTACCACAAAAACAGACCTGCATATCAAATACACGTTCAAATTCATTTTCAACGGAACAAACACATGTTGAAATGTATTTTAACATCAAATAAAGTACAAAGTCTAATAAAATACAATATAATCAAATGTAATGTTTAAATCTAGTAACTAAGATCTATTGTATAATCTAACTATATACTTTGCAGCAGCGTTCCTCATGAATAATAATGGCTTCTCAGGAACTGGTGTAGTAGTCTTGAACTTCTGTACAAGACAATTCATATTAATTAGTGTATATGAATTCTAAATTTGGGAAAAAATCAAAATTTGTTAAAGTTAAATATTACCGTTTCCCAACCTCTTGTGATGTGAGAACGAACAATATGGGCCATCCAATACATTACATAGTATCCGCACTCATATGACACATTTTGTCTGTTACACTACAATATATCATCACACTTGTAAATAGTTAGTGAATAACATTAAAATAAAACAACTATAAGAAAGTATGGCTTTAGCATATGTCAAACCATGAGAGAAATCCAAGCAATCTTTCTACTGTTAGCAATTGATCTCCCAACCATCATCATACTTGATGGAATAGAACTATATATAAAAAAAAGGTTTTAGCATTCATTTATATAACAAAGAAAGTCCAAACATTAAGGTTCTTACCAATCAATTGCTTGTTTGAGATGTGTGGGAGGAGGCCTGTGCAATGAGCAGAACCACAAAGCATAGTTCTCTTGCATAGACATAACAAGAAGCTGTCAATGGTGCCTGAAATTCATAATAACTTAACTAGTATATATTAAAATCACACATGGAACTTTATTAT
>NC_028354.1:10146537-10148061 GCF_000741045.1 Vigna radiata var. radiata
ATATATATTTGTTAATGAGGAATTGAATAATATCAACTATACTAACATGCCATTCCTCTGACATTCGACTCTCTTTAAAAAGTCGTCAAGTCTCCTCATCAATGGACTTATATGAACTACATGGAGACTTATGTTTAAGGTGTCCAAAGATATATCTTGATGTCAACTTACTTTTAAAGTTTCTGAAGTTTTCAACAACAGTTGACAAACACTTATTTCTATGTGTTGCGACATTTGGAATGTCAAATGTCAGTTGAAATAAACATAATAAAGTTGTATCAGTACAAAATTATCAATATAAACAAATTTTTATTCAAATGATATTAACTAACTTACCAATATATCATTCCATATAATGTTCCGATCAACCTCGGACACATGATCAAAAGATGGAGTGATAATACTAATGCTATCACGTGCCACTACTCCAAGGTATGATCGAAAGTCATCTGCATAGGGGCCAGTTGCCACACCCATGATCACGTTCACATTCACTGGAGTTCTTTCACCACTATTCTTTCTGATCAAAAGTTGTTTCATCCTNGTGGGTCCTCTAGTGGATTTGGTAGGGGGAGCCTCATCCCCTGAAGAATGTGGATGATCAGCCATATATTTGTCAAAATAAATAGCAACATGAAATATTAATAAAAAACTTATGTAATATCATATAATTTAACAAAACATGTAATAGTAATCATAGGAAATATATAAAAGGAAAACTTGTGTGATATTAATAAAATACTTATACAGAAATTTAAAATTCATACATAAAGATATGGATTCATCATATGTATATTCCCTCATCATGATCTGACCGAATTGCATGTACATTGTCGTCAACTAGAGATTGGTCATCCAAATTTGTTGTAGTTTGAAATGAATGGTTGTCAGCAATATGAATATTAATCAGATTGTCTTCGTTAACTTCAATTTGCTTTTTGCCTTGAAGAGCGACATACCAATGGTCAAATGCAGAATCTTTGACATAAAAAACCTGAGATGTTTGATGAATCATGATAAACGGTTCGTCTCGGTAACTCACCTTTCGAAAATCAACCAGTGTCATACCCGATTCATCTATTTTCAGACCACTCTTATTTTCAAACCACTCACATTTGAACAATGAAACAAAACACTTGGTATAATCAACCTCTCATATCTCTTCTATTATACCATAATATCTCATTGATCAAAGTACAGGAGATTGATCTTTTGATGTGGAAAATTGAAGCGACTCAACTTCTAAACTAACTCCACTATTTTGTATTGTGCTTTTATCATCCAAAGTCTTCGTATAAAATGTGCAATTATTGACTTCATAACCTGTACAACACACGACATCAAACTTCAAACCATTTGCAAGCCACAATAAGGTTTGAGAAGAATGTGGCTCTTTGTCAATTACAGATTTGAATGAAGAGATAAATGTTTTGTTATGCTCCATCAACTGCCATTTCTCTTATTGTCTTGGATTTTTATTCTTAACAATGGCTTTCTGTGCTTCCAAAAAAGGGATCACCTCAT
>NC_028354.1:10153560-10204201 GCF_000741045.1 Vigna radiata var. radiata
GTGATTAATATTTGTAATTGTTTTGTGATAGTGAAAAAGGTTTATCTTGGTTTGAGATAAGCGACTGGACGTAGGATCCGTGTGATCCGAACCAGGATAAAATTATCTGTGCAAATTTCTCTCAACCTTACTCTTTTATTTATATCNATTATTTGCGTAGTAAGTTTAATTGAGTAGAAATTAAAAGGCACACGTTTGTTTTAAAAACCCTCTTGGTTTGTTATTCCACGCTAACAATTCCGCTGCAGTCGATTCTAACACAAAGCACACTGGAAAGCCTCGTGTTGATGTGTGGGGGAAGTCAGCAGTCCCTGTAAGTTGCCGGGGTGTTACACATTCTTCTCTACATGCATCACATTTATGCAATGTCGAACATCTAACTTTGACCAATATGGAAGATCAAAGAATATTGATTTCTTCTTCCAAGGGGTCGTTACAGATGACTTCTTGGATGTTTTCCCAAATACATGATGTATTTTATTAACTTTTTCAAGTAATTGAAGGCTAGTAAGTGGATTTGGTGCTTCGTCCCTCTCTTGATCTCCATTGAATGCTCTTTTTAACCTTCGATATGGATGATTACGTTTTAGAAATCTCCGATGACATAGATACACCGTCTTTCTTCCATGTTTCAATTGATGAGTTGTAATGTTTTCTTCACAGATAGGACATGCTTTATGACCCTTGACACTGTATCCTGACAAATTACCATAAGCAGGAAAGTCATTAATGGTGCAAAATAACATTGCACGCATCATAAAAGTCTCAGAAGCGAATGCATCAAATATTTCAACCCCATCAACCCACAAAACCTTCAAGTCTTCAACTAGTGGGCTTAGATAAACATCTATGTCATTTCCAGGCTGCTTTGGACCAGATATCATCATAAACAACATCATGTACTTCCTTTTCATGCACAATGCAAGAGATAAATTGTAAATTATCAATATAACTGGCCAACAACTGTGATTGGTAATCTCAGTGGGTAGTGTATTTCCATCTGGCAGCATTTCATTCAACAACGTCAACAATTCTGTAAAACTCTTATCAGTTCATCCATTGCTCACCTTCAAATTCATGAGCCTTAACACCGCTGACAAACGTGTGAACTTAGTTGAACCGACATACAAAGGTGTTTCCGCACCAGTCGACATCGTCTCATACACATGAGCTTTGGCAAAATTTTCTGCGCCAACATCGCGGATCATGTCCTCTAATTTGTCTTCATCCGGTCGATCTTCTTCCATGGTGGAATCAATAACATTTTCAGTTTGGGAGTCAGTGGGAAAATGCATTTCTGCATCGTGCCATATCCATGTTGTATAGCATCTTAGGAAACCATCACAGATAAGATGTTCTTTAATTTGGGTTGCGTTCAACTTTCTCCCATTCAAACAGTTCACACAAGTACATCTGAACTTCACTTCATCATCACTTCTCCCCTCATTACGTTGCGCAAATTGTATAAATTCCTCTACACCTCTCTCGTACTCAGCACTAATACGTGGTAAATTAATCCAATTTCGATCCATTCCTAAATATTACATAAAAAGATAAGCTACTGAAAATCAAACTTGCAATTTCATACATACCAACATTATAATTTCACCTAGTGATTATTCAAATATTTTAAGGTTTAGGAATTCTCATAATTCTATAATTTCTATGTTTTNATATTTTAATAATTCTAATAATTATAAAANTTCTAATAATAATTCNAATAATTCTAAATTACCAAAACAATATATTTTCTATGTCTACATTATCAAACAACAGTAATTGTTATTATGCAAAAACAACGAACAAATCATGTTGAAAAAATAAAAAATGATGAAGGGCATCAAATACCTGGAATGGACACAGCGAGAAGGATGGTGCGGAATGGCACAGCGAGAAGGATGGCGCGACAATGGCACGGTGTAAGAGGAATGACAGCAAGTGGAAGATTGATGATTCTGATCGGTCAAAACTCTTCCCCAACGTTGAAAATGGCAAATGAACCGAACGAATTTGAGTTTAATTAGTGCAAAACGATGAAAAATGGAAGCAAAGCCGGTGTGTCGTCGACGGAGAAGCAAGCAGCGTTTTCTGAAACTGTTTCGCGATGTAGGAGACGACATTGTTCGTGATTTTTGTTTTTTTAACCTTCAGAAGGGTATATGTCACGGTTCTACACTTCACCGCGGTCATAAAGGGGAATATGTCGCGGTTCTACACTTAACCGCGACCTATTCATCTGAAAAAAATAAATCATAATGGCATTTTTGAAATTTTATTTAAACCATATGCAGCGGTTCAGCGCCCACCTGCGGCAGATTCTCTGAAATATTTAAAATTTACTCAGATCAGGGAATAGGCTGCGGTTCTCAGATCAACTGCGGCCTATTCCCCGACGTTCTGAATTCCCCAACTGCCTTTAGGGGAATGTCAGAAGGTAGTAGGGGGAATAGGCCGCGGTTCTCTGAGCAACCGCGACCTATTCCCCCTACTACCTACTAACATTCCCCATCAGTCAGTCCCTGCAATAAATTGGCAGGGGAATAAGCCGTGGTTGCTCAGAGAACTGCGGCCTATTCCCCTGCCAATTTATTGCAAGGACTGACTGATGGGGAATGTCAGTAGGTAGCAGGGGGAATAGGCCGCGGTTGCTTAGAGAACCGCGTCCTATTCCCCCTGCTACCTTTTGACATTCCCCACGTTTCAGCCCCGTGTAAAGTTGGCAGGGGAATAGGTCGCGGTTCTCTGAGCAACCGCGGCCTATTCCCCTGTTATTTAATTTTCTTGCTGACGTGGCGTCAAAGGCTGATGGTTGACTGAGGTATATGTCGCGGTTAAGAGGGGAACCGCGACATATATGTTCGAATTATTTACAAAATTGCCACCACGCACCATTATGCTGCGGTTTCTCGTGAACCGTGGCATAATGTGCGTTGTATAAACCCTATTTTTTACTAGTGTAAATTTAACCAAAGTACATTCTCAATTAAATATTACTATGCCTAATCATGTTCATTCATTTACCTCTTATATCAAGTAAGAAACTTATTAACCAAAGTACATTCTTGATTAATTCTTGTTAAAGTTTTTATCACTAATCAAAGTACATTTTCAATTAATGGAAAAAGATCATTCAATCACATGAAAGTTTCTAATTTTAGTCAAAGTAAATTCTTAATTTAAAATAAAAACCCTTGGACTCATATGATTGATATGTTATGTATATTTAACACCATGCTAACTTGAGATAATGTAAAAATCATTACTTTTACTTTATTAAGAAGTAAAAGACATAGATAAAAATAAATCACTATAAGAATAAAAAAGAACAGACAAATTTATTCATCTAACCTTAGAATCCAATTAAGAAATTATAACAGAATCAACCACAAAGGCTTAGCACTCCATGAAATGTAGAAATAACATTAAAAAGAAAAAGAAGAGAGGGTGGAGAGCATGAGAGAAGAGAGAGGATGAAATTTGAAACTCCATAGGGTTCTAAGCTCCACTAATGTGTTTCCCTAAGTCTTTTAGTATAGAAATTGGATTGGGCTTTATTTTAAGCTTTTGTGTTGTTTTAATCTTCTTTATGAAAATTTAATCTCCTCCATCTTCTAACAATCCAATATATTCAATATATATTTGATTTTTGTGGAGATCTAAAAATTTTTAGAAGATATTTTCTAGATTAAAAGAGATTTGTCAAATATTATCTTTTGATATTTACTGATATAATTAAATAAGGTAATTATTTAACAATATCAAATAAAACATCTTGGGATATATTTTTCCCAAATTATCTTTAATCATAAACATTTATCAATTATCAAAGCCCTTTTAGTAGAAAAAATAGAGAAAACCGTAAGATCCAATTTTTGTTGCTTGTTTCCTCTTCTTGGCTTAGCCAAATTTCTTCACCTTTTCATGTTATACTTGGACTAACTTCTTGTGGTCTTGATTATTTTTTATTTTTGGATTTATCTTTAAAGTTCCATGACACTTTAACCAATTTATTCCACACCTCCATGAGCTTATTTAGCTACAACTACACTAGCACAACTCAAAATACCCAAAGAGCATTTATGCAACTAAAAAACTACTTTTTTTATCATGTTTTTATATCTCATGCTTAATAAACCTAATTATAAAAATTTATTAATTAAAATATTCTATTAAAGTACAAAAACCAATTAAGAATCCAATATTAAAGGCTAAATGAGAGCATAAATATGCACTTATCCTTTTGGACTCTTGGGGAAAATTGAGTAATTTCCACTACTACAAAAAGGCTTTTGACCTCTATTATTTTCAATATTTAACGTCAAGCCAAAATGTGATGTCTTATTGGGAGACATCAATTTGACGTTGGACTTCAAACGTGACATCCATTGATGTCGTCTGTCATGTGGACAAACGTCAAAATTGATGTAAGAGCTCTATAGGATCGACGTCTACCACCGTTGAGCGCGTCTTTGCCTTGCTAAGAGAGAAAATCCTTGGATTTCCTTTGGAACTCACTTGATGTTGGACCGAGCATTAACATACGTCTGTTTTGACACTAACCAATGTTCATCTTTTCTTTTAATAATTAATTTGTTTTTACAATTTTACCACACCTGAAATACAGAAAACCATTCCAGCACATCACATAATTATTTATACTATTCCTTTCAAGTCATGTGAATACTAAAGCAATCCAAAACTAAAAGTATCAAAAGTAAACTAATTAATGTATTAAAAAAAAAAAAGAATTGTTCCTAGTGGGATGGTCCTAAGTCCTAAGTCCATCTCTACAGAAGATATGTTGCCCACTTTTGTCGTATATTCTTAATTTTGTCCTCTAATATAGGTGATGTATTCTTGATACGTTGCAAAGTTAATTCAAATTCATTATGTTTGCATACTAATATTCAAAGTTGAATGTGATTTGTAATGTATGGAAGGTAAGTATTATTACCTCAATCCAGTAATTTTTAGTTCTTGCTCGAATGATGATTTTAATCTAAGACATGACATAGTAGCCACATTCCCATTAATCTAGCTACTTGTTATACTAAAATGATGAAGGAAATAGTCACATATGTAGATCATACAATAACATAAAAAATGAATAAGTAAAATATCTAAGAGTTCCAACCTTTAGATAGAGGATTTGAACTAGTTGCCCTCTGGGTTTACCCATAACTCTATTTACATTTGAAACATATGTTAATATTAATATAACTATATTTATCATCAGAAAACCATAAGTTTAAAACATGGATTTATAACATTTAAAATATAAAAAAAGAAACACTTACGTTTGTAGCATAGATTTCAAGTCATATTTCATCCTCCTGTGCAAAGAATAAAACCATAAAATTGTGCATTGTCTTGGTATGATGACCATCAGTTTCCAATGAAACCTATCATGAATCCCAAATAGTTAGTGGATTAGTTAAGTAAACTTTAATAAAATTTTACATGTTATAACACATACCCATCAATGTATATCGCAAGGTATATGTTTCTTTGTGACTCGGTCCTCCATGTTTACAAATAATTTTTCTTGGTATAAAGTGTGTTACTAGAAGGTTAAGTGGTCTGAGGTTCAATAAATCTGTACATAAAAGCCCAACCTTGGTCCATAATGACTATGTCCATGTACCTATAACAAGAAAGTTAAGTATATTGTTAAAAACTAAAAATCTATATATCATTAGAATGGAAGACAATGAAATATCTTACATGCACCATAGTTGAAGGATTGAAATATTTAATATCCTGTCTCCCCCAATGACCTCTAGTGCATCATTTAGAGTGATATATAGTGGCACATGATACTTGAGGCCAAATACTCTTAAATTCCAATGCAACTCTAATGGTCCTCTATCCAGAAACTCCATTTTCATATTCTTGACTGATGTGATGTTCATTCATCCAGCTTTTATTCATACTATGTTTGTAACAAACTTCATCAGCCTTAAATTTTTCATAATTGTTAACACACATACAAAGAAGTCTAACAGGATAAATTTGATAACATTTTGGCATCATTTCGCATTGGTTTTCGAAATACACAAAATGAAAGTGGTGACAAACTTATCCATAAACTCCAATGTACATGTTATAGCAAATTATGAAAAATAATTTTCTCAAACTATCCGGTCTGACAATTCAAAATTTAATACAAACGATAAAAAATTTAGTCGTTTGTGTTAAATCTCAAACGAGAAATAAGTTTCACTCAGTGCTTAACTATGATTTCATACTATAAATATATTCAAAATTTAATCAACAATTAAATGCCAAAATTCCATCGAAAAAGTTTACCTAACATGAAAATCATACCTAACACATGAAACTTAATCAATCATGCATACACAAGAGACAATGTATAATAGAAAAACTAAAAATCACATCTCCAATAACTAATAGCCAGTAACTAAAAATCACATCTCCTATAACCAATAGTCAGTTACATCTCAAAACTAAAAATCACATCTCTAATAACCAATAACCAATCACATCTCAAACCTAAAATTAAATCTCAAATAAACAATAACCAATAACCGATTATATCTCTAGAAAAACCAAAGAACTAACCTTCTTGGAGGAGTCGAAAATCATGATCATCGTGAGATTGAAGGGAAGTCATTTTTCAAGCAATGGAGATTGGGCACTCTATGCCGCCTCCTTGGTTCGTCAACTCGCGCACAAAAAAAAACCATAAGAAAAAATTAATCAATGGAAACTAAATTAGTAAGTCAACAAATCAACAAGAACACGTTAATTCAAAAAATATCAATGAAAACATACCTTTGCACCTAGTAAAAGTCATGAACGAAGCATTAATGACGAAACCAAAACAAAAACGCGAAAGGAAAGTGAGGCTTGCGTTCTGTGTTTTGGGGTTTAGCAGGCTATTTGACGTCAGCCACTCCACCCGCAAACATCCTATTGGCTATAGATGTCGACCCACCTATACCTCGATGTTTTATTATGCAAAAAATTCTAGATTGGCGCCACTTTGGGATATTTTTTCCAGCTTATTGACGTCTGCTTAAGGGGAACCAATGTCTAATACCTATTAGATGTCGGCCCATGCACCCACTGGCGTCCAATGTTTGAAAAAGTGTCGTTTCAGTTTCGATTTTTCAGCTTTTGGCAGAGAGTTTGACGTATGGTCTAAGGGAGGTAGCTATCTCTATGGAATAAAATGTCGGCGGATCTAGTAGCCAACGTTAACTTTGCTATTTTACTTACAAAATTGCCATCAGTAACTTTTTATGTTGGCTATTTTGTGATCAGACATTGTAGCCTGATGTTACATGTTGTTTTCCTACTAGTGTTTAAAACTTTATTCCAAGTCAATATTCATATCAGCATTAGATCCAAAGGAAAAAAACTTCACTGGAAACTAATCAACTTTTTAAAATTGGAAACTAATGAACTTTCTATTTTAACCACATGAATTAATCTTTTGAATTTACTAGGTAATCTAATTTGAAAGAGATCATGCAAGTTAAAACGTATATTGTTAGAAGTGGGTTTTAGGACTAACTCAACCCCACAAAACCGGCTTGTAAGGTGAGGTTTGCACCCCACTTATATATTATAAATTGGCCTTATCTCTAGTCGATGTAGGACATCCAACACCCCCCCTCACGCCGAGGTATATACATCTCGAGCGTGAGACTAGATATTAATGGGTGGTCTGATAACGACCCAATAGCGGGTGGAACAATCTGCCTAACAAATATCGCTAGGATAGACTCTAACCATAGCTCTGATACCATGTTAGAAGTGGGTTTTAGGCCTAACTCAACCCCACAAAGCTGGCCTTGTGAGGTTGTCACGAAGCGCGGAGAGGGGAGGTGGTGGCGAAACACAAAGAGAGCGCGAGAAGGAGAGAATCTGGAACCCATCAGCAGTTGTGTCTACACTAGAATCGGAGATGGCGATGAGATCGCCAAGAAATCCCAATCCCAATCGCAAATAAATCCCAATTGCATCTGACCAAAATCACTTTGCCTAATTACCCCAAATTACCCTAATTTCAATTTTAATTTTAACCCTAATTTTATTACATTTCCACGTCACAATTAATAATTTTTTTTAACACATAATAGCCAGCTGACAGCTCTTCCGTTAGCAGAATTAACACCGTTAGCAAAAAGGACTAACTTGCACACTTTTTACAAAAAGTAGGACTTTAGTGAACTTTTTAAAAAAGGGAGGACCACTTTGAACAAACCCCCCCAAAAGAGGGACCAAAATAGGTATTAAACCTTATATTTATAAGTGTTTCATAGATCAAATAAAAACAAACTTACCTTTTTTCTAGTCAGCTTCTCATAAACAGCTTAACAATATCTTTAACCGAGTATCATCGTTAAATAACATCCTTTAATCATTTTGGTATTTTTATTACCTGCTGGATTATATCATTGACCCTATCCTGCTGGATTTGGTGCAATAACTCAAACGCTTTGGATTGGCCCAATAACTCAAATGTTGACCCAATTATGATCCAACATTAATAAAATCATTTAACTTGATTGACTTCTGAAACTTGATTGACTTCTACTTGTTGTATCAAGCAGAACGAGCGATCCAAAACTTAAATCCATTCAGTCTATGTATAGATCGTTCTATCTGTGTCATATAGATCGTTTAGTGTATGTCATGTACCCTACATATATCTAATTTCGTTTTATCAAAACAACTTAATTTCCATCCCATTTACCAAAAAAATATAAAAGCAACTAGTCTTGTAAAAATAACTTAAGAATTGATTTATCACCTAATGTTCTCTTTTGTTTTGTTATTATTATGAATTTTTTTATCATCAAATTTATTTTATAGAAAGTATAAAAG
Organism: Vigna radiata var. radiata; assembly: GCF_000741045.1. Taxonomy (NCBI): domain Eukaryota; kingdom Viridiplantae; phylum Streptophyta; class Magnoliopsida; order Fabales; family Fabaceae; genus Vigna; species Vigna radiata. The sequence continues at coordinate 10,162,417 of NC_028354.1, forward strand.
TAAGAAAATCAGTTAATGGATAACACATTTATTATAAAAAGAAAGAAGGAAAAACATAGATAACAAAGATAAGAAATCGATTATTAAATTGTTTCTCAATGATTAGTTTTTATATTTATTTTTTGGTAAATGAATGGGAAACTGGGTTATTTTGGTAAAAAGAAATTAGGTATCTCATATATACGGTAGATTATATAATCTTTTTAAAATTACATATGACTTTTTTGTTGTAGACCCAACCCCTTATTAAATCGTTAGCGAAGAGAGAACATATGGAGGTTGATATTTAATAATAATAATAAAAAAAAAAAAAAAAACTAATAATAATAATAACTTAGACATTTACTAGAAGAGGTTAACGGTTTGGCATTCCAATAAATGCTCACAACTAAACCCAGATTGAAATTCATTGTTTACGTTACATTACATTATGTTGCCTATATTCAGACTCTTCGCCCCCGTTCTTATTTAATGCGAGTTCTTACGAGCATTAAAATAAATAAATAAATAAATATATATATATATATATATATATATATATATATATATATATATATATATATACTTTAGTAATTTGCAAAAATTGTCAACAAAAGAACCAAAAATGTTTGGCAGTTTTAAAATTTTAAAATATAAATAGACCTTTTTTTAAGTATAATCTTACATATTTTAAAATAATTGGTTAGAATGTAACTTGTAAATATGTTAGTTTAACTCCCTTAACTGTCATTGGACAGTTCACAATATGTTAGTTTAAATACCTTGTTCTTTGTGTTAAGCAATACAACTCGTATTCACTATTTTTATGTTCTCTCTTCTCTCGTCCCGAGCTCACTTACTCTCCTTTTCGTTACCACTCATCCTCTCTGTCCCTATCAGTGGTATCTAGAGCAAGGTTTCTGAACCTGGGAGGTATCGTTCTTTGCGAAGAAATTGTGCAGTGAAGAAAAGCTTCACGTTTGAAGGATGGCGGAGATGATCCAGAGTAACCTACCAATATTTGACGGCAAAAACTTTGAAGATTGGTGCGTCAAGATGGACGTTATCCTTGGTTTCCAGGAGATTGATGAGATCGTGAAAATTGGGTTTAAAGAACCTGCAAAGAATGCTACAGATTAAGAAAAGAAGGCGTACAAAGAAAACACAAAACTAGATTGCAAAGCATGCATGATCTTGCATCAATGCATCTCGACGACGATATTTCAGAAAGTATCAAAGGTGAGAACGGCCAAAGAAACATGGGAGATCCTACAAGACAGATATGGAACTGCTGGAAATATGAAGGGGATCAAACTTCAGTCACTGCGACAGTAGTATGAGCTCCTAAACATTAGAGAACAAGAAACTGTTGAAGGGTACATCGGCAGAATCCAAGTGATTGTCAACGCAATGCGTGCATGAGACAAAGTTGTCAAGGACAAAAAGATTGTCCATAAAATCTTGAGGACCTTAACGCCTCAATACGACCATATTGTCGTAGCTATTCTGGAAAGCAGAGATTTGGAGAAAATGAAAGTTGAAAAGTTACAAAACTCACTTGAAGTCCACAAACAACATTTGTTGGAGAGGAAAGTCGTAGAACAAGAAACTGCACAAAACACCAATCAAGCTTTGCAAGCCAAGACTTATAAGCATTGTGGAACGGGCAGAGGCTGAGGAAGATATCACGGCGGTCGTGGAGGCAAAAATGGAGGTAGATGCAGTGGAGAACAAAATAAAGATGTTGAAAATAATGAACAAAGCAGTTGCAGAGGTAGAGGAAAGCCTAGAGGCAAAGGCGGTAGAAAGAATCCTGACAAGAGGAACATACAGTGTTTTACTTGCAATAAATATGGTCATTATTCGTATGAATGCTAGCACAATGACAATGCTAAGAAAGAACAAAGCAATGAAGTGAATCTTGTGAAGGAAGAAATTGTTTCAGATTCAGAGCATATTGCCTTGATGAGTATGGTTACGGATAAAAAGAATGATGGTAAGTGGTTAACAACATGCGGTGATCTCAGGCAAAGTACGAACAGCAGAAACAAAGACAGGTGTACTAAGAATATTTCCCAGGAGGAACATGTGTCATCGGCTGAAAAAACAAAACATGCAAAGAAGGAGGTGTCAAAGAACACTACCCCGGAGGAACATGTGTCATTGGCTGGAGAAACGAATTATGCACAGGAGGAGATGTCATGGTATCTTGACTCAGCATGTTCTAACCATATGACGGGGAATAAGATATGGTTGATCGACTTAGACACTAGCATCAAGAGCATTGTCCGCTTTGCTGATGATAGTGTAATTCGAGCAGAAGGTTTAGGTAAGGTGTTGATAAAACGAAAAGATGGCAAATTAGTGTACATGCATAACGTTCTCTATGTGCCCACGATGAAGAGCAATCTTCTGAGTCTTGGTCAACTTCTTGAAAAAGGATATATTATGAATTTGCAGAAAAGAAACATTGAGGTCTATGACGAAAAACAAAGGTTGATAATCAAGGCACCTCTTGCTCGAAATAAAACATTCAAAATTAACTTGAATGCTGTTGAAGTACAATGCTTGGCTGCAGAAGGCGCGGATGCAGAAGAGTGGCTCTGGCACTATCGCTTTGGACATTTGAACTTCAGAAGGTTGTGTCATTTGAGAGATAAAAATCTCGTGAAAGGTATTCCTGAGTTCACTGTGCCAAGCAAAGTTTGTGAAGGTTGCGCTGCTGGTAAGCAGACTAGGTGTGCCTTCAAAAGACACGCATACAAGCGAGCAGTACAAGTGTTGAACGTCATCCATGCAGATGTCTGTGGCCCGTTTGACGTGTTGTCTCTAGGAGGTAAAAGATATTTCTTGCTTTTTGTAGATGAGTTCTCTAGAAAGCTTTGGATTTATCTGCTTAAAGAGAAGAAAGAAACTTACACTTGCTTTGTTCAATTTTGTTGCATGGCTGAGAGGCAATCTGGTCACCAAATTAAGATTCTTAGAACTGATGGTGGGGGCGAGTTTAATTCGGGAGACATGAGTGTGTTCTTCATTGATAAAGGAATTAAACACGAAGTCACTGCACCTTATACCCCTCAACACAACGGGTTGGCTGAAAGAAGAAATCGCATGATATTAGACATGGTCAGATGCATGATTAAAGGAAAGGGGTTGCCTAAGTTTCTTTGGGGTGAAGCAGTCGCGACAACAACTTATCTCCTGAACAGATGCCCCACAAAAGCTTTGCCAGATTCAACACCAGAGGAAGTATGGTCGAAGAGAAAGCCTGATGTTCGACACTTGAAAGTGTTTGGATCAATCTATTATAGACACATACCAGCTGAAAGGAGAAAAAAACTTGACGACAAAAGTGAAGTTCTCATTCTTGTAGGATATCATCCAACGGGTGCTTATAGGATGTTTGATCCTGTTAAACAACAAGTCGTGATTGACAGAGATGCATTGTTGATGAAGCAGCTACTTACAAGTGGAAAGAAGGTGTTTGTTCCAAATCAAAGTCCCGATAATATGACTACCATCTGGATGGGAGAAAATAAATTTGAAGAACAGCGTCAGGAAGAAAACAGACCAGTAGCTATCAGTGTAGATGGAAACACAATACGATCACAAAGAATGCGTTTTCCATCTACAAGACTCACTAATCATGAATTATTCTCTAACAGTGATGTTGCTGACTCTAGAGATATTGTTCGGTATGCTCTTTTTGCAGGTGAGAGTTACTCACTTGGGAGCAAGCCATTGAAATCACGGAGTGGCGAAACACTATGCAAGAGGAGCTTTCAGCTATAGAGCGAAACAAAACGTGGAAACTTGTAAAGCTGCCAGAAAACAAGAAAGCCATAGACGTGAAATGGGTATTCAAAACCAAGTACAAACCAGACGGAAATGTGGCAAAATTGAAAGCTAGGTTGGTTGCTAAAGGGTTCTTGCAGAAACCTGGGATAGATTTCAAAGATTTTTATGCTCCTATTGCTCGGATCGAGACTATTAGACTCGTAGTAGCCATTGCAAATGTTAAAGGACAGGAATCGAAAGTCTACCAGCTAAATAAAGCCCTGTATGGTCTCCGTCAGGCACCGCGTACATGGAACAGACATATAGACGCATTGCTTGCCAGGTATGGTTTTCACAAATGTACGGTTGAATATGGAATTTATGTTCAACTTGTTGAGCAGGTAGGTACACTTGTGGTATGCCTATATGTTGATGATCTATTGATCACGGGGAGTTCAACAAAGGAGATTGAAAGTTTCAAAACGAAAATGAAGAATGAACTTGAGATGACTGATCTCGGCAACTTAGTATACTTCCTTGGAATGGAATTCGTACAAACTGAAGAAGGAATGATCATGCATCAAAGGAAATATATCCTAGAAACTCTAGAGAGATTCAACTTGAAGGACTGCAACAACACCTGTATTCCAGTTTTGGCCAACGTCAAGCTCTCGCGTCATCAGGAAGAAGCCAAAGTAGATCCTATTCTCTTTAAGCAGATTGTGGGAACACTTCACTTCATTTGTAATAGCCGACCAGACATCAGTTTCGGTGTTGGTCTGTTAAGCAAGTACATGCATGATCCAAGACAACCCCACTTGAACGCAGCAAAACACATTCTTTGATACCTGAAAGGAACAATGGACTATGGAGTGTACTTCCCCAGAAACATTAACAACACTAGTAACGTGTTAGAAGCATGGTGTGATGCGGATTGGAGCGGGGATCAAGAGGACAGGAAAAACACTTTTGGATATTTCTTCAAGTTTATGGGAACGTCTGTGTCGTGGTGCTCGAAAAAGCAAAGCGTGGTTGCATTATCATCATGTTATCAGAGTGCGTGGCTGGAAGTTGTTCTTTGAGACTTGAAGATTGAGAATTACAAACCTACACGCCTCATGATAGACAACAAGTCGGCAATCAGTTTTTCAAGGAACCCCATCTCTCACGAAAGAAGCAAACATATTGAAACAAAATATCATTACATCAGAGAACGCGTCAATGAAGGAAAGCTTGAACTTGTGTACTGCAGCACAGATGAACAAATAGTAGATGTTTTTACCAAGCCACTACGTCAAAGTCGCTTTGAAAAACTCAGAGACTTACTAGGAATTAGGTCTTTAGGTGATTTAGATTTAAAGGGGAATGTTAGAAAGTAAATCGTAAATCTGTTAGTTTAACTCCCTTAACTATCATTTGACAGTTCACAATGTGTATAAATACCTTGTTCTTTGTGTTAAGCAATACAACTCGTATTCACTATTTTTCTGTTCTCTCATTTCTCGTCCCAAGCTCACTCTTTTCTCGTCCCAAGCTCACTCACTCTCCCTTTCGCTACCACTCATCCTCTCTATTCCTATCATAATTAAGTGGATATTTTTACATTGTGGTGTGTTAACATTGCTCAATGGCATTTGTACTAAAAACGAACACTTAATTCTATAAAGACTTAGTTATGATATTAAAAATCAGAAAACTTTAAAAACAAAATTATTATGAGTATAAAAAGTTAAACTTTTCTTTTAAATTGAACCCTATAATAATATCTTTAAATAATTTAGTCTACATTATTTAAATTAAATAGCATCTCAATGTCTTGTACTACTACGACAAAATCAAAATTTAGTATTGACCAAAATCCAACGTCGATAAGAAAAGATTGACCATAAATAGTTTTTAGCATGTGTTTGTTTCCATGTGCCACATTATTGTAGCGAAAGTGTGAGGATGAATTTGTGATTCGTTCTTACATTTTTTCTATACTTTGGTACGAATTTGAAGATGTAAATTTGCATGAAAGAGGGAGGAATTGATCCGCACAAGCAAATATATAAGATGGTGGACTGTTCATCTAATTGGAAAAGGAGAACTAACCTTGCCTTTATTTTGAAACAAGGCTTTTCATTTAAGACGTACTCAAGATTCCTACATGAGTATAGTGAGATTTCCTACATGCGCAATTCAAAATTTTCTATTTTTTTTTTTAGTTTTTGATCATAGAGGGAGAGAAATAGTTTGGTGGTTCTATTAAAACTCCATGAATGTGAAGGTTTGACATATTTATTTGGCATAGCAAAGTCTCATATCTAAGGTAGCTACGTTGAGAGGTAAAGTTCGAAAAGGAAAATTGTTGGAGATTAATGTTAATGAGGTTAGAAACTTAGTGTCTCTATGTTGTTTCAATGTTGAAGGTCCCACTACTCAACCATGGAGAGAATGCATGTGCTCCCAGGAATGTTGGATTTTTCGTTTGGGAATGAAAGCATAAGGGTTGGAATTAATTATGGGGAGAGGGAACCAATTCTTCGCTATTTAAAAGGGAGAGAGAATGGATTTTGTGTGTAGTGATGTAAGCATGGAATCAATTTTTGGTGTGTAAAGTAGGGGTTGGAATCGATTCTTGAAGTGTTAAAAAGGTGGAGGAGTCGATTATAGGAGTGATGGAATTGACCTCCTTGGTATTGGAATCAATTATGGACTTGGTGGAATCAAACACTTGATGCATTGGAAGTTATTTATGAGATGTTGGAATCGATTCTTTGCTCCTTTGAATCGATTATGTGATTTTTTTTCTACAAGGAGGGTATAATCAATTCCCTTCATATTTGATGATAATGGAATTAATTTCACTATAATGGAATGTATCCTCAAATTGGTTGTTTCCTACATGGGTCCATCAGAATGCGTGGTATGAGGTTTTTAATGTGTGATTCATTTCTTTTGTGCCTTTTTGTAGGTTTGTTATGGGTGTTGCTTCAATGTCCCAGTTCTTGCTCATAGTTATTGTTCGTGGGTGGTTGGTGTTCTTCTTGCACAACAAGGTCTCATCTAGGGTGGTGGCTCTTTGGATTAGTGCATTTGTGTTTGTGTGTTTTTGTTGGAAAGGGTTGCATGCTTGTGGTTCACCTTCTGCCATCTACATCTTGAAAAGGTTAGTCAACTTAGATCATTTTGATTTAACATGGTTTGTGAATAAAAGCAGCATATATGTGTATGGACTGTAATTATGTTTATTTTAGAAAAATAATTTCGTAGGTTAATATATTGTTTGGTTGGTATCTTTGACCTTATTAACTAGAACTTGTTTCTTTGGTTTTTGTTAGATATATTATAATATTAAAATATTACATATCTTAGATAAATATCTTATCTTTATATTTTGTCTTTAATTCATTTGTTATTATTCCTTATTTGTATTTTGGGCTTACCCCATATTTTTTTTATTATAGATACAGTATCGTATGTGTATATTCAACACAAGAGATATTAATCTAATATAGTATCGTATGCCTAACGTTCTTTAGAAAAATTTTCATTGCCCCTACCCAATGAAACTGTCGCTACTACCGTCATCATCATCTTCATAGGAGAAGTAGGTTACCACACAGTTCTGCTCATCTCGACTAGGTGACCAGAACATCGTCGAAATTTCGACCACCAAAGTCCAAAAGCGTTCTCAAGTGTTAATCACAGTTTGTTGCAACCGTATTTTCCAATAGTGTGTGCATTATTTTCTCCAGCGTCAGCCACCTTCATTGGACTCACCACAACCTCCTCTCTCTCTAGATCTAGCATTGTTGCGTTGATTGAGCCTATTTTAGTTTTTAGGTTTTTTCTCTCTCCTTCTTGTTCATGGTTTCTTCCCTTACTATCTCTTTTGACCTCTCTTTTGTCACAGTACGTCTGACCTATCTATATATACTAATTATGTCAATATGAATTTATTTATTAATAATGTTAATAGTGGGATATAACCCCATATATATCTAAATTTCTTATGATGAACAAAAGAAGGTTTAATGGTTTCTTGCACAACAAATGGCATAACAATTGCTTTATCCTTATTGTGTTTGTGCTTGAGATGTTTGCTATATGTATTCATTGTTTATGCATGAATCACGTGTTTAAACAGATTGAACATTACATTTCTGGTAGAAATAACAAATTAAGCATTGTATATAATCGGTTAGATTTATCCTGATATCATGATATGCTTAACAAGGGCAAATAGTTGTGTAGTAATCGATTACATTAGTTGTATAATCGATTAAAACACGTTGTTATGCCAATATGTGTTTGATAAGTGCATTGATATGTTTGGAATGGCAATTGATTTGGAATTTTGCTTAAGTGTTGAACATAATCGATTATACAAGTTTCCTAATCGGTTAAATATGTTTCTCTTGTGAAAATCAATTTCATTTAAAGCCTTAATTATTTATAACGGTCATATGAATTTATTGTTGGCTTGTATGAATTGTATAATTAATTGCATGCACTATATAATCTGTTAAATCTAAACAGGGGCAAATATGTTAAAGCAGAAGGAAAAGCTTAACAGATTAAATTAATTGGGTAATCGATTAAATTGTGTTAGGATTCAAAAATCCTATAAATAAATTGTCTTGCGCGTTGTTTCAAACTAATCTTTTGAACATTCAATTTCATAACTAACATTTTGATTGCATTTTGATTACAAGAGCATCCAAGAATCATCTTGAAGAATCAAGGATCAAATTTGGGTTTATACATCAAGATTCTATCAAGAAATTGTGCTTAAATGTTTATGATCATATTTGCACTATTGGAGTGTTGCTATGAAAACCAGGTTCATCATTTTCAATTAGTGGATTGAGTTCCTTTGCAGTTGTGCCAGGGGAAGAATTGTGATTGTTCTTATTGAGAGTTGGGATTGCTCTCAAGGTGTTTAGAAAGATGTGAGTGTTCTCTGTTTAGTAAGATTGTGAGGGTTTTCACATCTTGTATTACTATAAGTGATATTGAGTGGGTAGGAGAGTGCATTGAGAGGGGATATCCCTGTATTCTTGCTTGTATACTCTATCATTATAGTGAAATCCCTTCAACTAAGGTTGTTGAAAGAAGACTAGATGTAGGCTTGGCCGAACCAGTATATATTGCTTTGTTGATCTTTCTCTCCTTTCTCTTTTATTGTTGATTCATCATACTTGTTTTATTGATTTCATGAAAACCAAAGATTTTGCAAAGCTTTTGAAAATATTATTTTTTAAGGAAAAATCCATTCACCCCCCTTTCTCCTCTTGGCTTGAGATATAAGACATCACTTTTCTAACAAATAAGTTAGATGACACTAATTATGCGACTTGGACATCAAATGTTAAACTTTTGCTTAAGAGTTAGGAGTATGTTGATCATATTACTCAGAACGTGATAGTTATTGATTTTGCTACGGTTACTCGTTGGTTTAAATTTAATGCTTAGTTATGCATTTTTCTCAAAGGAAATTAATCCCATACATACTTTTTACTATATTGAAAAGTTTTTGTTACTTAATTTTTGGAAATGCTTAGGAAAGAAGTGTGATAGATAAAATTAAAAGTCATATATGTATTTTATTATGGTGAGTTTTAATATTTTATTGTGTAAGGTAATATATGTATTTTACTATAGATTTTAATATTTGATGGTAGACATTGATAGAATTTTATTTAATTTCATTTACGTTAAAGAATAGATATTAATTATAATTTAGGTAAAGAAAGTTTAACTAAGCATAGTTTATTATATTCAGATTTTAATTATTTTAATATAAATAATCTGAATTACCTTATTTATAATATTAATTAAAATTTATATTGGTGTAAAATTTTATCAGTCATAATATATATTCAATATGCTTAGATTTATCTTAAAAAGATGGTAGAAATGGAAGAAGAAGAAGAAGAGTTTTCATCTGGCAATGATGAAGACTTCATAAACGATGTCATAGGTGTGGATTTCAATACCATTCCACACCTATAGTGGCAATTACAATGGAAGACATAAGTTAACATGATGATAATGTTGTGTATTATTAGATATGCATTACATATATTGAATTTGAGTCCAATAACTAGAAATAAACCTAGAGACTTTGTGCCCCAAAAAGAGTGTCGTAGGGAGAAGCTAATGTCATATTTCGTACATAATAATTAATGTCGCAACATTATTCGCATGAGATCATAAGCATTTATTAATTTATGTCAATGCTTAAGGACAACTAGGTTTGTCAAGGGTGCATTTCTATCATCAGTCGAGGAACAACTTACTAAATTTTTTTCACATCATTGGACATAATTGAAGAATTGAAGTGTATCATTTTTCTTCCATTGATCCATAGAAACCATTAGTAGGCACTTTCACAATGTATTTCACAAACTTTTTATGTCAGCCATCAGAAAACAAGGTTGATCCATATATCCTTAAAAACAGTTGGTTTCATCCATACTTTAAGGTAACCTCTTATGGTCAATAAAAATGTTTCACAAAATATATATATATATATATATATATATGTGTGTGTGTGTGTGTGTGTATATATGTCTGTGTATATATATATATATATATATATATATATATATATATATATATATATATATATATATATATTAGTGTTATCGTCGTCATTTAAACAATTATTTGTGTGAATAGGATGCATAAGGGCCATTGATGGAACTCATGTTTGAGAAATATTTTAAGATCGAATGTTTCTAGGTATCGAGGTAGGAAAGATTGGCCAATGCAGTGACTTTAACATGAAATTCACATATGTTCTAGTTGGGTGGGAGAGAGAAACTTCTGATTAAGGAATTTTTAAGGATACTCTAATTACAGAGGATCCTTTAGTCATACCCACAAGTTAGAGAAATATTTTTCTTAATTTAACTTGGAAGTTTATAGGTTTTGAATTAGTTGTAATAATTGTGCATTATTCTTTCAATACAATGACCAAAATAATGTTGGCATGTTGCATTATTCACAACTTCTTATGTAGGGTAGACAATGATGATCCCTTCCTTAAAGAAGTGGACCGAGAATTGATGGACCAAGTCAAAGATTTTTCAAATAATCAAGATCGTGAAGTTAACTAGAGACATGGTTGTAACCTTAAGCATGAAACATCAAATCAAATGTAGAGAGATTATGAAAAAAAAATAATGTGTTTGAAAAATTATTGGAATTGTATGGAAGTTAGTAATTTATGGTTTAAAAGTTAGTTTTGTTTCATATCATAACATGATTTTTATTTTTCCTATAGGTAATCATGAATAAGGGAAAAGGATTGTCTAAGACTCATCTATCGGCCTTAGTGAATCAAGAAAATGGATGGAGGATATGGATAATAGGATTGAGGGGAGTTTGACATCCTAAGCATACAATATAACATTCTTTAAAATCTCCACCAATTTGGTTTACTGCGTTTCAATAAGAATAATATCAAAAATAGACATAATGTGCCTAAGGATAACTAATGCGACCTTTATGACTTATTTGCTAGGTTAAACGGTTTTCTTAGAATGACTCAACCAAATGTTTTGAATCCAAAGACGAAGTTTGGAGTGACTTGATCAAGGTAACCAATGAATATTAAAATAATTTTACATATCATTGAAAAAAGTGTTTGTGAATACTTTATTTTGATTAATCAATTTTAGGCAAAACCAAGCATTACAAAATGAAGAGTGAATTTAATCAAACACTATGACTTAATAGAGGAGTTGTGGGGGGTTGATCATGCCATAGGAGCCAGGTGTTAGACAGCTGGTAAAGCAAGACAAGAGGTACAAACACAAATGTTCAACATGGATTTGAATGACCAAATGGATTACATCCCTAACTTACCTATACTCTATCAAGTGTCACAACCACTATCATAACCTCCTTATATGGATTCATATAGCCTTGGATTGACACCTTCTGCATCATCTGCTCCTTATGCACCATTTGCACCTTCTGCACCATCTGTTGGGATCTCCTCATCTGGTAGGTTTAAAGGAAAATCCATCATGGTTGATGTCATTGACTCTCAATTGCATTACTTACAACACAATTGGATGGATTCTGGAACACCTTGGTAGAATAGTTGTTCACTTTAAGAAACTTTCTTCTTGTGTTAAACAACAAGTGTTGTATCAAAAGAATATGTGGTTGTAATCAAACAAAGGAATGACATTCTCCATTGTACTTCCACATTTCAATATGCGGGGAGCGACATCTGGGAAATGTTAACAATAGTGGACATACTAGATTATTAGGTGATGGAACAATGCTATGACTTCCTGTGTAAACTCATTCCTTATAAACGACTTATGGAAATGCTCCCTTCGCATCATTAGAACAAGTTATATGAGATTATGACAGAAGGTGGTGGTAGTTTAGGTGGTGGTTCTTCAAATTAGTCCTTCTACAAATTAATTATATGTAATATTCTACGGTTTAATATCGTACGTTGACATGTAACTTGTCTTTGATATGTTACAACTCATCTTTTATGGTTAACTAAATCGACATGTTTTATTGCCTTTTATTTTGTATTGTTTTACTCTTTTGTTTACAATGATTATTATGTTGTAATGACTTCATGAATGAAATATATGTTTAATGACTTAATCACTTCTTACATCTATTATAGCGTAAACAATCTATTGTGTGATATGACTTCATCTTCTTCAAGTAAAAGGCAAAATAAAGTAGTAAAAATAGGCAAAGGAAAATCACATGTAGTTGTTGATGATGTTACTAAACAACAATATGTAAACCAACTACAACAGGTGAGGTGGTTCACATCCTTAGCCCAAATGAAAGAATACAATGTCCATTTCTTTATATAACATGTATTGTCACCTAAAACTATGGTCTTGTGGTTCTTCAACGAATTGGGCTTGGACTTTGTATAACCCCTACTATTTTAAGGTTTAAAATTGTTTGTGAAGATCCATAGTCCACTTACTATGCTGAACTCATTAAAGTATTCTACACAAACCTCAAAGTTAGTGTTAATAGTCATAACTTTAGTGAAGTGAAATTGACAAAGATTATAATCAAACTTGTAGATTGGATCACTTTATGCAATCTATCGTGTGAAGGTCGAACGTTGTCATTTCAACCCATGCTTGAAGTCATATAGTACGACAAACTTAAAGCATTAAACTCTATGGTCAGACCTCTCTCGCATAGCTAAATGGTTAGAAATGCAGGAAGTCTAAATATCAATGATAGACTCTTACATTATGTGCTTGTTCACATGTTGTTACCTCGAGGTACAAGTTTTGCTAAACTAACTCATGAGAGCATATTCTTTTTGTGGTATTTTAAAAATAACATTGTCATCAATTGGTCACATCACACAATGCATCACATGGTAAAATGTAGGAACAACACGTCTCTTCAGTACAAAATGTTGATTATAAGAAGACATGTTCACTTTGAGGTGGATTTGAGTTATGAGAGTCTAATTGGATTAGGATGGAATCACTACTTTTGTACAAAAAAAATTGTCCCAATTAGACATTGTTAATGTCAACGATATTTGACAACATGGAAGGGTAAATGATGTTGATGCTAATGACGATGCTCCAAATGTTGCAAAAGATGTAACTAACATTGGATCACAACCCTAAATTCAACAACGAACAATATAATCAAATGGAGTCCCAACTGAAGATGATAGATTTACACAGATTATGATATCATCTAAGATAACCTTTCCAATTTGACGTTGAATGAGGAGACAAGAATTGAACAACACTTATGCAATATTGCAAACTTTGAAAGAATAAATTAATGACCTATATTAAATAAATTTCTAGTTAAGTTTAATTTATTTAGTTTTTATTAATAAATCGTACTCTGTATTCAAAAATTATTTTAATTTATTATGAATGTGGACAATTTTTATTTACTATGTCAAATTCAATATATTTTTGGTTAGCAATAATTTAAAAAATAATATACAAATCCATTTTATAAATTTTTATTTTAATTTTTTTATTTTAATTTTTTTTATCAATAACAATTTCAATTTTATTTTAATATAATTTCTACTACTTAAATTTAAAATTTATATCAAATTTTTATACAAAGATAAATTGGTAATCAGTTATTTTTATGAATTATTTTTTTTTAATCTATAACACCTATCATATCATTCAAAAACTCTCAAACTTTTCTTTCAAATGTCTTTCTCCATTGCTTCGAATCTCTTATTCCAAACAACACTACATTCTCATCTCCATCATTTTTATCATCTCAAATCAATTCACTCCCTCACCTTCAATCCTCCAAATATTAGCTTAGTGTTGATTATACATCACAGATCTAAATTTAATTATAAATTTACTTAAATATAATAATTGAATAATATTATAATATTCTTAGAAAATATACAAATGTTTACAATGTTCAGAAAACAAAAATTAAACAAAAATTGAAATCGACCTTTCTATATAGTAAAAGTAATTTATACACAAAGCTAAAAATACATATTTAAAAAAAGACAATGATATTTTAACAACTCTTTTTTAACAACTTTTTGACAACAGGACACGTGTCATCATTTTATTGGTATATTTGAATTTATGTTTAAAAAAATATTTGAAACGAACCAATCATATATTGCCACGTATGCCTCAAAAAAGAGTTGTTAAAGAGACTTTTTCCTTAAAAAAAATAATGTAAAATACTTTTTACAAATTAATGCATGTATGATATAATATTTATTGTCTTAAATTCACACGTGAAAAATATAAAAATGTAGTCAACGTAGTTGCAGCTTAAATATAAATTAAGAGATCTATATTTTATTGAATCTTCCATCAAAGTAAAGATGTGCTAAGCCTATAAATAAAACTAAATTTAAACTGTGAAAAAGTAAAAATTTTGATTTTTTAATTTTGTTCTGGAAATTGGTGTGGGTAGATTTTCCAACATATGTATAATGGAATGGGTGAGTAATGCATATAATTGCTGCATATTTCAGAGAAATTGAGGGCAGAGAAAGTCAATGCCACAAAATGAAGGTGCCCTAGGGCAGTAGTCTGAACACTTCTGCTCAGCTGCCCCCGACTTTCTCTGATACCCAAACGCCACTATTTACGGGAAAATCCAAATAGTAGTGTTCAATTTTAGTTCTTACTTTTTCCCTTCTGTCATTAACCCTACCAAAATTCACAACAGTGAAAGTTCAAATTCCAAATTAAATTTTGGGAGAAAGTTTTACAAGAGGAAGTTCAGTACATTATTATAATTAATGCCATGGGTACTATTAGCCATGCAAATTGGCCCCACTTGAGAAAAATAATGACCCAGATGATGATGTTGACGAAGTGCCTCTATTTTGCTGGAAATAATCTGGGGGTGACACTTCCACCTTCATTGATGACGAAGATTGAGCTCCAGATTCAGAAGATGACCCTGCCAGATTCATCTAGTTAATCACAATTATACTCTAATTCTTGGTTTAAAAGGGTACATCAGTTTGTGTGATTATTGCAGACAGAAAAAGAGAATTTCCATTATTCTAGAAAAACACAAGTACAAAGTAGTAGTGGGAATCCTGGAATTAAAAGTGTGTTTGAAATGATTAAGGAGAATTTAAGATATGGTGTACTTGTTGTTTATGAAGGGTAAGAGAAAGAGAAGAAGCCGTACATGTAACATTGTCCAAAGAAGGCTGAGATTTGTGAATGTCTTGAGTTTTTCTTCTGCGACGATTGTGATCTGCCAGTCTCTTCCTGCAGCTCCGTTTCCCATTGTCAAATTCTGAAAGAAGATGGAATCTGCAAAACCAAACTAAAATCAATTAACACATGTCAAACTAAAAAAGAAAAACGTAAAAACAGGATAGTACTGGTAGTACGTCGGTAATGTTAGAAAATTTTGACATTCTCGTATTTCTGATCTCATCCTTCCGACTGCATTCTAGGAATTAAGAACATAATTTCATGTAATTTCACAATTTGTCTTTAAGATGAATTAAGAATAAGTTAACTCTGAAATGGATGGTATAAATAGTTGTTTTCATAATGAAAAAGAATATAGTTTTTTATACCGAAAATAATTAATTTTGGATTGAGAAAAGATACTTCCTTTCAACATGGAAGAAAAAAGAGAGGATATTTGGAATTGAAATTAAATCAATAACCTATGAAAATTTGATTGGGTAGAAAAACATGGAGTGTAAGGTATGTGTTTCCTTTCTTTCATACATTATAATTATGATATGAAAGAAAGAGTTAAGGGTTAGGGTAATTGCACTACCATAACAAGCAATGCAAAAAGAACAAAAATCAAAGAGAAAGAGGGAAATTTCCTGAACCGGACGGAAATACCCGAAGCCAATGATTGGTTCAAACTACAACGGTCAGTGACAAATTCGTAATTTTGTAAAAACCCCCTCCCCTAAAGACCACAACCTGCTGCACTGCTGGCAGAATCGCTGAGTCAACCCGGCGGCAATGACGGTGGCGGCCTTGGAGTGGAACTCACACACCTTGTGACGGCGGTGGTAGTGCTTGGCTTCGGAAAGGTCCGTGTTACATCCTTCTGCTTGACAGCGTGGCAAATTTGACGCCACGGTGGAAACCGATTCCACCGTCTTGCAACGGTAGAATCTGTCCAGGGTGTCTTCGTTGGAAGCCGCAAAATAAGTGCGACCACCGAGGTTGAGTCCAAGCCCGGGTCCAGGCCCGAGACCATGACCAGAGCACTCAAAGTTAATGGGCGAAGTCGCATCCTCAGACTTGGACATGAGCAGAAACCCAAGCCCGGAGCCAGGCCCAAGCCCACAGTAGGAGGGAGCTAAAGGTGGGATTGAGTTAAGTGAGAGCACCGAAGGTGGTGGCGAGAAGGAAGCGGTGGACGCGCTTTGGAAGGCGCGTGGGTCGAAGAAGGGCTGCTGGTGGTTGTGATGGTGCTGCTGCTGTTGTGGTGGTGGGTTGAAGGGGTGGTGAATCGAGAAACCAGTGGTGGGTGTTGGTGTTGAGGCATGTAGAATGGGGTCAGTTAACATGGAAAAGTTGTGGTCGAAAATTTGCCGGCGCGTTTGGTCGGGTTCGCCGTCGGCAACTTCATTGCCGGCGAGGAGTATCATTGATGAATTCCATTCGTAATCCAACATGTTTATATATGGCTTAGAGAGTGTGAGGCAGAAAAGGAAACCAATTTTGTTACTTTTAGTCTTATGGTGTTGAAGGTTTTTGTAAGTGTAAAAGTGATAGAGAAAAGTGAGATTGGGTTTGGATTTTGAAATACGCAAGAGCCTAATTTGCAGGGTTTGGCTATATATATATATATAAATATGTCTGTATATTTTTTTTGCTGTTAAATAGGTGTGTGTTATAAAAATATGATGATAGTTTGAGCATGTAAAAGCTGTACACTTTGGTCCCTTTGTTATGTTAATGTTAATCATTTTCATTAAGTGATGTTAGTGCACACGAAAATGTTAATCATTTTGGACGTTGTAGTTGAAAATAGAAATGTTGTAGCTGCCATGCCTGCTGCTTGAACAGCTATCTGTTATAGGTCCAACCACTCTGCTTGAGAGGCAGAATGATAGAGCGAAAGAAGCAAGAGCAGTGGTCAGCAGCAGCAGCAAGCAAGTAGTAATGTCTGAATAAAAACTATAATTAATTAATTAATTAATTAATTAATATAATGAAAGAAAATCACTACCCTACAATATTTACTTCACCTTTAGCTTCATCTCTCAAGAGCTCACATTAAATATTTGGACCCACAAACTGTTTTGGGTTTGGTCTACTTTGATTACTGTCCAGCAGAAGATCGCCATGATTTAATTACGTGGCTTTTCTTTTTCTGCTTCTTCCTTTCCTTTTAAATATTAATATCATCAATAAAATATAATATAGTTAAGTTTATTGATTCTTCAATATGTTGATGTTTTTCTTACGAAATTCTGAGTTTCTTGTACCCATGAATTGAAGCAGTTGGAACTTGTGCTTCCTTTTTCAATATTCGTTTTTTTGCTTCCGAAAATGTGATCTATATTTGGTTTTAAATGGTAGAAACATGAAGCCGACTATTTAGTGCAAGCGCAGTAGGTTCTGTTTCATTATTTTAGTATAAATTAATGTTTTGTCTATCTTTTAGGATACATCAATTTCAACTCAATTTGTTGTTCTTGTTAGATAGTAATTAACTTCATTTATAGCAATTAATACAGGAAACTTTCAAAAATCTTCGTGTTCATTTCTAAAACTGTTTGTAATTTATGAATAAAGTGAACAATCACATCGTTGATCGGAACAACTTCACACCGAAGTTTCTTTCAGATTAATTAGAATCCAGCATTGCAAATAGTGTTGGTAAAATGGATTAAAATTTTTAGGTTAATATGGTTCACCACGGTTCGGATCAAATTGGTTTTAGAAAAAATGAAAATATTTTAAATGGGTCAATTTTTAATTTGATTCTCTTAGAATCCGAATCACCCATATTGAACTCATGGTGAGTTAGGTTCCTTCACTACTCACCTAAATTTAATTATTTATTATTTTGAGTTTCAATATTATTAGTTAACATTTTTTTATTGTATTGTGAATATAAAGAAAAATATGTTTCAAGAGAGCAAAATATTATAAATTTATTCATTCAAAACTCTAATTTTATAAATGGATAATGATACAAAAATGATCAATATTATAAACTTATTTATTCGCTTTTGGAATTTGCTTTTGAATTACACTTGAGATGTATGTTAATTTTTTTTTTTATTTTAAATTGTCTTTGAAGTTTAACATTAGAGTGAAATTATTTAAATTTGAATTACAAAAGAATTGTAATTTTTTTAGATTAAAGAAAAACTTGTAATTAAGTGAACTAGTGAGTCAACCTGTTTAACTCACCAACTCGTGGTGGGTGAACCAGGTTCAAATTTTTTCGACTCGCTAATAAATGAAACGAATTGAGTTGATTCACTAAATGGTCAATCCGTGATGGACCGAACTGGGTAATCTGTTTTGACAACACTAATTACAAGGATTTTGTTTTGCAAGAATGTTCTTTTCTAAAAAAAAAAAAAAAAAAAAACTTACCCTTTTTAATATTTATAAGAATTTTTCCTTAAATATGATTAGAATAAGTATGAAGTTTTTATGTGTATTTTTCATAATTAATATCGCTTGAATAAAATACAAATTTTTAATTAAAATAAAAGAAAAATGTAAAAGGAAGCTTTTGGTTGAGTTCGTTACAACTTTATTTGTTGTGTTTTTAATAGAAGATGAGGAGTGCTTAAACATTACTTTATTATTTCTTGTCTTAATAATTAAGTTGACCCCATAAATAATATTCTTTATACAATACATTTTAAAACACCATTAGAAATTGAAAAAATATGTAAAATATTTTAAAATATCATTAAAAATTGAAAAAGTATAAAAATGGGCAACAATACGGTCATCAAGTACAAATATATCTTTAAAAACAATTATTATCATCTTTAAAAATACATAAAATGAATACACATATAATATTCTTGATATTGACAAAACAAATCGGCCATTGTACTCTACAAATATTTTATGTAACGTTAGAAGTATAATTCTGAAGTTTTTAACAAATTGAGAATCATACTCAATTCAAATATTAGGTCAACTCTTAGATATAACAACTTGGATAGTTAAACTCATACTCTCAACATATATTCATTCTTTATAATATGATATGATGAAAAACAAGGCACAATGAAAGAATGAGAGCATGATGGCCACGAAAAATGCACCCACAGTTAGATTTCCAATTAGAACCCTTAGTTAAGCCATCAATATTGCATTTAAATAAAAAAAAAAATTGGATAAAAAAAAGAATGAACATAAGAAGCAACCTTCTTAGCATGTGCATCAATTCCATAACTTTAATAATACTAAGTTCTTACCCATTGGATTTTATAACATTACTAAAAAAAAATTGACGTCTATTATTTTTTCTCTTTAACTTTTGTCAAAACATCGATATCTATTAAGAGACATCAATTTGACGTCGAAAAGTAAAAAGGATGTTAGTTGACGTAAAATCCAAACAATTATGATGTCTTATAGCGTTGAACAGCACATTTTTCCTACTTCGCAGAGGTTTATGAATGATGTCTAAAAATGATATTGTAATATTTTTACATCTGAAAGTGTATTTTTTTGACGTTAATTGACATAAAAAATGATAATTTTCGACGTCAATTGATATCGAAAAATGCATTTTCTGACGTCCCTTCTATGCTTTCTTTTTATAAAAGATTTGTATTTACAATTTTACTAAACCTGAAAAACAGAAAACTAGTTTTGGCATTTCAAATATCGAGAACTCATATGAACAAAGTCTGTACTAATCACAATTTAAACTAAAAATTAAAGCTATCACAATTCAAACTAAAAACTAAAGTTATCAAAACACAAAGTATTGAAACTAAATTATTGTATGCCTAAATCCATCACTCCAAAAGATATATTGTCCATTCTTTTTGTATCTTCATCATTGTGGCCTTTGTTATTGGGGATTAATTGTTGAAACGCTGCAAAAACAGGACAACTTTACTATAGTTGCATTCTAATGTTCAAAGTTCAATGTGATTTGTAAGATGTGAAAGATATATTATTACCTTAATACAATCATCTCTAATTCTTGCTCCGATCATGGTCTTGATCCAAGACATGATGTAGTACCTGCATGCCTAGGAACTTGACTCCTTGTTACATTAAATATGGCAAAGAAAATAGTCAAATATGATAGTCTAAATTTCACATACGAAAATTAATAAGTTAAAGATCAATGAAACTCAACCTTTTGATAGATTATTTGAATTTGTTGTGCTCTAGGCTTACCTACAACTCTAATTAAATTTGAAACATTTGAAACATAGGTTAAAATATTCATATCATAATGAATTGATATGAAATAATGTAATATTTACGTTTGTAACAAGGACTCACTAGTGCAAAAACAGCGTATAACGTCACACGTTCAATGTCCAACCACTGAATAGCCAACATTAAAAATGACCGGTGGCGTTTTTGTAGATAAATGCAATTGTAGAACGTCGAAGTCCTATAAAATTCGACGTTCTATTATGGTAATTATTTAAAGCAGCGCGTTATTCCCTTTCTTCTTTCTTTTAAATCACCAATAGTACGTCGAATCCTATAGGGGCTTCGACGTATTATTTGTCAGAAGCCAAAAAGTAACCCCTTTTTATTTTTTTTTCTTTTTTCTTTTAAACCACATATAATACGTCGAATTTTGTAGGTGTTTCGATGTATTATTTTTGAGCCACAAGCCAAAGAGTTACCCCTTTTTAATTCTTTTTTCTTTTAAACCACCAATAATACCCCTTTTTAATTCTTTTTTCTTTTAAACCACCAATAATACATCGAATTTTGTAGGGGCTTCAACGTATTATTTATCACTCAAAAGTTTCCCCTTTTTAATTTAAGCGGTAGATTGAAAATTCATTCACTTTATCTTAGTGCGCGAGACCTTCTCTTCTCAAACTTTTTTCGAACGAAGTTTGACAACCATCACATGTAATCTTTCTTTCATTTGATACAAATGCATGTTAATTAACTACTTTATGTACGATTTTCGTTTGTTTTGACCGATTATTTTCATTTTCTTATCCTTCATAGGTGCATTCTGCTTTCTCTCTCACTGGTGGAAACACTTTATTCCAACGAACCCACCTTTTGAAGGTTAGTTTTTGTTTTCGCTTTCGTTTTGAAGAGCTTATTTGTTGAACTTGTTTTTTTTTTTTGTTGAACTTGTTTGTTGTTGTTATTTGGTTGAACTTGTTTGCTGTTTTTGTTTGATTGAACTTGTTTGTTGTTGATATTATACTACACGTTCATAGTTCATGCTTTATAAAATACCAAAAACTGAAATTTGTTGTTTTTATACTTTTCAAGTCTCATTGAGTTGTAAAAAAGATCACAATTAATTACTTGGTATGATCACCATCATTTGCCAATGGCCCCTATCATGAATCCCAAATAGTAAGTCGATTAATTAGATCTTCATAAAATGTACAATGAGTAACACAAACCCATCAATGTACAATACAATATACATCTCTATTTTAGACTTAACCATCCATGTTTTAATATATGATTGCTTGAATCTATCATGTTTCCAGATTGTTAAATGGTTTGAGATTCAACAAAGCTAAACATGGATGCCCGACCTTGGTCCACAATGATAGTGACCATGTACCTATAAACATAAAGTTAAGTATATATATTAAAAAGTAATAATTTGAATATTTAAAAAAGGAAGACAATGAAAAATTTTACATGCACCATAGTTAGATAATTGAACTATTTAACATTCTTTCTTCACCAACGACCTTCAGTGCATCATTTAGAGTAATATGCAATGACACATGACACTAGAGGCTAAATACTCTTATGTCTCACTCCAACTATACCGGCCCATTATTCAATCTGTGTAATTTTCTCATCAACTTGGAGGATCATCCTCTTCTACTGCCTCATCATCTTCATGGCTGACAAGTTCAAGTATTGACTTTTTCTCAGGACGGTAGAACTAAAATAAACATTTTAAAAGTTATGAATCATTTATTTCTAGCATGGACATAAAAAATACTAAGAATAACAATATAATAGATGTGGTGGGCCAAAATATGACTTGATCAAAGCCTTAGTATTTCAAAAATTGGCACAAGCACTGAAGCGTGGGGTCTCTAACTTCATCAATTGTCACCTGCGCTTAGTGGCCCAATAGAAAAGAATAAAATCATGATAAGAACTATGACTAAAGGAAATCATCTCATTTCTTGGCTCCTTTACACCTTGGTATAAAAAGAGTATACTAGGTTTCATGACTTGTATTTTTGCCTTTCGTGGTATAGGTTGTTTCTTTCTTTGTTGTTGTTAGATATATTATCTTTATATTTTATCTCTATTAATTAGTTTTTTATTATTTCTTATTTGTATTTTGGGCTTAGCCCATATTTGTTCTATTATAAATAGATGACCCTATGTGTATATTGAAAGAAAGTTTTCACTATATTCAACTGGGTATCAAAGTGGGTCAATCCTGCTTTGGTTTTTGTCTCGCATTTGTCTGGTGTTGTTGTCCGCCACCACTGGCTGCCGCCCGTCACTGGCCGCCACCTATTGGTCGTCCGTCGTCTCCGGCCACCATCGTCAGTCGTTGGCCGCTGCTGGCCACCATCACTAGCCGTCCACCATCGTTGGCCGTCAACCACCACTGTCATTTGTCGTCGTCGATTGTCCACCACCGGCCATCATCACAGTTTCGTCTGTTAAAACCCTTAGGGTTTTCTTGTTCCTTGTTGGTGCGATTCATCTCCTTCAAAGGCGGTGACTAATAACACTCTTTCTTTCTTCGGAAGTTCGTCAGCTACCTCCAAGAAGCTAAATGGAAAAAATTATTTATCATGGTCTACTGTCGTTGAAATATGGTTCCTTGGCCAAGGGCATTATGACCACTTTGAGCGAGATGGAAGCCATTTGCCTGGTGAAAAAGCTTATCAGTAGAAACAAGCAGATTTCCAGTTGTGTGCCCTTTTATAGCAATCAGTGGAGCCTAAACTTCTTATATCTCTGAGGGCTTTCGAAACTTGTCACTCCTTTTAGAAGAAAGCTCAAAGCATTTATGCCAACGATATTCAACGTCCATAACACTACAAACAAGCTTGCATCTTTTAAAATGGTTGACCATGATATAGTGTCCTTCATGGCTGAAGCCAAATTTGTTGCCGAAGAACTCAGGATGTTTTTGGAAGCGTATCCATTAGAGGATATCAAGAAGAAACTAGACAAATTTTACATGGTGTTGATTCTTCGTGCCCTACATCTTGATTTTGATCATCTTAGAGATCAACTTCTAACCAGTCATGAGGTCCCCTCCATGGAAACATTGACCACTGGCCTTCTACGTGTCCTGGCACCTCAAACTCAAGAAGCGCATGAGCTAGTGAAGCCATCTGTCATGGTTGCCATATGAGGAAGAGGAGGACGTGGCACTAGAGGACGAGGACGAGGAGGTCAGGAACATCCTCAATGCACATACTGCAAAAGGATAGGTCACACTCAAGAGAATTGTTACTCCTTACATGGTTTCCCTTCCAAAATCGCCAATGTTTCAAAGACTAAAACTTCCACTTTGAAGACTGAAACTTCCACTTTTAAGTTCATCCAAGATGAATATCAAGAATATTTAAGGTTAAAGTATAATAGCTTGGCACAGTCATCTCAATCTCCAAGTACATCAACAGCCTATGTTTCTCAATCTATGAAAGGTCAAAATTCATGGATAATTGACTCAAGCGCTTTTGATCACATTTTTGGTAATACCTCTTTGTTCTCATCTATTTCCTTTCGAGAAAAACCTCATTTCATAACCCTTGCAAATGGATCTAAAACTTCCTCAAAAGGAGTCGGTCATGTTTCCTTGTCTCCCTCCCTCAATCTCAACTTTGTCCTTTTTGTCCCTAATTGTCCTTTTAATTTAATTTCCCTAAGCCAGTTGACCAAAATGTTAAATTTTTCAATAACATTTGATCATAAATCTTTTGTTATATAGGAGCATAGTTCGGGGATACAAATTGAAGAAGGATATGAAGCAAGCGGATTATTGATAACGATTAATTTTATCGTTATCTGTGACTTAATTTTGATACTAAATGAACCCTTTTTGACTTATGAACTTGCTTAATCCTTTAGTTTTAGGATATTTTGTGAATAAAGAGAGTTGAGGTTATACTTTATGATTATATCACTAATTTCCCTTGATTTTGTAGGAAATTTGGATGACTTGGAAGAGGAGTTGAAGTACCAAGGAGTTGGAACACATAAAGGACTTAAAAAGCGTCAAAGAGGAAGATTGCAGGACGCTTGAGCGCTCTTTTCAGGGGCCCTCAGTGCCAGAGGCTCGCATTCACGCCTGACTGCCCCTTTTTGAGGCCCTCAGTGCTAAATCCTCGCATTCGTGCCTGGGCGCCCTTTCTGGGGCGCTGAGCGCCAATAATTCAAGTATCGTTCCACTCCTGGGCACCCTTCCAGGGGCGCTGAGCGCCATCCTCTCACAGTCACACCTAGGCGCCCTAAGTTAGGGCGTTTAGCGCCAGCGACATGGGCTTAGACTTTTTATCTGCTCTATTTAAGGACTTGGACGTCCTAGGGTTTGTATCTTTTGGCAGAAGGAGCCCAAATTCACATTTTTCGACCCTTTGGAGGCAGAATTGGATGCGGGAGCACTCCTTTTTGATTTTTAGGGTTTAACTTTCATTCTTTTTCCATTGTAATGGGGAACTAAATTTTATTTATTGTTGGGGATTATGTAACCTTGTGAACTCTCATGTATTGAATTGATTCTTATTGATATATGCTTCTTTCATTAATTGTTAGGGTTTTTCCTCTATACTCTATGTATTATTGTGTTTAACTTATTCATGACATGATTATTGATTTCTGTGATATGGACACATATGGAGGAATTTCGATCTAGGAAATTTCTCCCAAGGGAACTATTGCCTAGACATAGGGATAGAACGTTTGGTTATCTTAAGCTTCTAATCGTAATGCAGAATTAATTGTTAGGGAGATAAGAAATTGTAAACTAGTAATTAAGGATAGGCTTTCTTCGTCAAGACATCAGGTTTTAAGTAATTTATTTAGAAAGTGATATTGACATTAATGAAGAAGTAAAATTCTTATATACATGAGAGTAAACTGGGTAAAGTCTAAACCCCAACAACATATTCATCTCATATTTTCAATATCATCCATTCACCTTTGTGCTTCTGTTCAATTGATCCAATTGCATGCATATTTACTTTTATTGTTTTTGCATTTAAAAACCGAAAATGTCTTAATTAGTTAAGAAATATCACAATTGTTTAGTGTTGTGAGTCTCTTGGAAAACGATACTAGTCTTACCATTATTATTACTTGATACGATTCAGTACACTTGCCGACATCTTAACAAGTTTTGGCACCGTTGTCGGGGACTCGTGGTTTAACTATTCTATTTGTGTGATTTTAACCGATTAGACTTGATTTTTATTGTTTTTGTTTTTTTTTTTATTTTTGGGCTAGGATATGATTTGTACTAGAAGTAAGAAAATTTATGAACCTCTTCTTGAAGGATTGGACGAAAGTAGACGAAGAAGGATAATTAGAATGTTCAGAGAACTTTTCCCTCCTCCTGAGACTTTACAGCCTTCACCTCAAAGATCTGACCAAGATACAGACGATGTGGCTGAAGAGAATAATGGTAGACGTACCCTGACGAACTATTCAATAGTTGTTGGCCCTCATCATTTTAATAGCATTGCAAGGCCGATGGTCAATGCTATGAATATGGAGATGAAGCCAGTGTTGATTCAATTGGTAAATAGCAACTAATTCAATGGACTATCATGTGAAAGTCCATATGAACATCTGACTATGTTCAACGAGATTTGCTATACATTGAAGATAAATGGCGTGTTAGATGAAGCAATAAGGCTTAGCTTGTTTCCTTTCTCATTGGGAGGCAATGCTAAATTCTGGTTGAACTCTTTTCCAGAGAACAACTTTACTGATTGGGAGACTATGGTTGCAAAGTTTCTAAACAAATACGTTCCACAATCTAAGGTAAACAAAGATAAACAGGAAATTTCTTCTTTCAGGCAAGGCATGGATGAAACGTTAAGTCAAGCATGGGATAAATATAAAATCTTGCTGAGAAAGACACTCACACATGGCTTGGATGATGCTACAGTAGTCATTCTTTACCTTGGAGGACTTGGATCACAGACCAAATTGATGCTAGATGCCTCATCTAGAGGTAATATCAAATGCAAGACTCTAGAGGAGGTCTATGAATTGATTGAAAACATGGCTACTAATGATAATAAGATGCATAGTGAAAGAGGAACTCCACCTCAATAGAAGGGGGTTCTACAATTACAACCTCAAGCTGCTCTGCTGGCGCAAAATAAGATTATGACTCAACAACTGGATAATCTTATGATTCAGCATGGCCTATTGCCCTTAGAAAAGGTACTCGTTCCACTCGAAACTCTCATCTTATTTATAATTTTCTTAGCTATCATCAATTGTCACCTTCCTATTTTTCTCTTTTATCCTCAATGTCTTCTGTTGTTATACCCAAGAATGTGAAAGAAACACTTGCTCATCCTGGATGGCGACAAGCTATGATTATGGAAATGTAGGCTCTTGACCACAGTAATACTTGGGAGCTGGTGCCCCTTTCCCCGGGCAAAAAGGCGGTTGGTTGCCGATGGGTGTATGCAATTAAAGTTGGCCCTAATGGTAAAATTGATCGGCTTAAAGCTCGACTTGTTGCAAAAGGTTACACTCAGGTTTATGGTCTTGATTATTGTGACACTTTCTCTCCTATAGCCAAGATGACTATTATTCGCCTCTTCTTTGACATGGCAGTCATTCGTCACTGGCCACTTCATCAATTGGATATCAAGAATGTCTTCCTACATGGTGATCTTGAGGAAAAAGTTTATATGGAGCAACCTCTTGGATTTGTTGCTCAGGGAGAATCTGGTATGGTATGCAAATTGCATCGATCTGTATATGGCCTCAAATAATCACCACGTGCTTGGTTTGGAAAGTTTAGCTCCATTGTTCAAAAATTTGGGCTAAAACATAGTGAAGCAAACCGTTTGGTTTTTTACTGTCATTATTCTCTTGGAAAATGTGTTTACTTAAAAGTATATGTATTGTCATTACAAGAAATGATGTTGTTGGAATATCTCAACTGAAGGAGTACTTGTGTAGACATTTTCAAACCAAGGATCTTGGAAGTCTCAAATACTTCTTTGGCATTGAAGTAGCATAACCAAAAGATGGAATTGTACTGAGTTTGTTTGGTCAAACGATCAACTCGCAAATGTGTTGACCAAGTCATTAAGGGGTCCTCGGATTGAGTTTATTCGTTCCAAGCTTGGTACATACAATTGGTATGCTCCAGCTTGAGGGGGAATGTTAGATATATTATCTTTATCTTTTATCTCTATTAGTTAGTTTGTTATTATTTCTAATTTGTATTTTGGGCTTAACCCATATTTGTTCTAGTATAAATAAATGACCCTATGTGTATATTGAACACAGGGGAGTTTTCACTATATTCAACTATTGCCTTTTCTTTTGTAAGAAGCTAATATATCCTTCTTTCTTTTAAAGTGCAAGCAATGTAAGGCTTCACATAGCTTGGACTTAAAAGGAGAAGAAAAATAGATCACTCTTCACTTTGTTGCTTGTAATGCAAGTAATCTCTTGTATATGTTTAGTTTTGATCTTTAGGCTAGTTAGGTAACTTATATACCTTTAGGATGATGTAGAATTAAGACATGTGGGACCTAAAACAACCTTGGACGTTACTTTTCATAATTTTAGGCCTACAAGTCCCACATCCCTTAGTTTACTCAACCTACTTCCTTTTCTACACTTATATAAGCAACCTAAGGCCTCCTTTATAACATACACTTTTCATTGAATGAAAATAAGAGTGATTTGGATTAAATTGCAATTCTTCTTTGAGATAGATTCTATCTCTTAGTCTAAATTTTGGATACTATATTGTGATGAACAAGTTGCAATCCTCCTTGCACTTATCTTGGATCCTTCCAAGTGCCATGTCTTCAATCTCCTAAGTTTTCTTTCCTTTTCTCTCTTTCATTTTTTGTCTTTTAATTCTATTTTTGTTCTTGTTTGTTTAGCTCTTAGTTTTCATTCTATCTAGGCATGTTATTCCATATTATGTGATATCTAGAGCCTTAGATTTGATCATTGTAGGAATGAATGATAGGTAGAATGTTTTTTTTCTACTGTCATGTTCTCTGAATCCTATTTCAGCATCAGTTTTGATGTCCTGATTGGCGCCTTTCGTTTTTCATTTCTGTTGCACATACTATTTACCTTAATCACTTATTTTTGTGCAATTTATACTTTCCATACATAGCAGTAGCCATTTCCTTTTCAATTTATGTCTAAGTCTGAAACGTGATTTCATGTGTTGTTTCTAATTTTGCTTGTTGTTTTTGTATTATCTTTGCTAGACTGTGTTTTGTTGATTGTGTACACATTGAAGAACACCTCAAGGGTGATCTAGATCTTTCAAATCTATACTTGAAGTTGGTCCAAAAGATATTATCCAAATGCTACAACCAGATGCTTCCAACACAAGCAAACAACACTATTGGAAGTCTTCAACAAGTAGGCTTCTAATTCCTCTTTTATTTTCTTTTGCAACTATTATTTCTTGTTTTGGTTGGTCTATATCGAGTTTTTATTACCTGTTTAACCCTTGATTTAGGTCATATTTGGTTCATTTTTAGGAGTTTTCTAGTAGTTTTCTTGAATTGTACATGCTAGAGTCACTTGTGTCAAAACGGTGCAGTAGAACGGTAACGTGTTAATAATAAACAGAGGGGGTGAATTGGTTTCTTTTAAAAAATGTGTGCCTTTTAAAATTTTCTCTCAATTTTATCTTACTTAGAAGATAATTTAAACAAATAAAATAGAGTAAGGGAAGAGGCCCATTGTAAAAATAGTGTAAGGGAAGAGATCAATGTTCTACTATCACAAAACCCATAAACTTTACAATCACATAGAAAAATAAGTTTAAGGCTTAGAAAACGCCTCTCTTGATACCACAAGAGATGATACTCACTTTCCTTTAATACCACAAAAGAAGAACACCTCCTCCGAATGTTTCACGAAAGTTGACAAACTTCACTTAGCAACAGTAGCAAACTCAATCACACTTATTATAGTGAAAGTTCTCACTCTTGCCCACACCAAGTTTCCAAGCCAATTCACAAAGATAAAAAAAAAAACCTTAATTTCTCACTTCACTTTTGTTCGAAAACGTGCAATTGTGTGTTAGAACGAGTCTAAAACACTTATATAAAGACTTCATTCAAAAACACCTTCAAAAATCCATTGTCGGACTTTTCTCGCTAAGATAATCGATTATCTCACTTGGATAATCAATTATGCATTAAATGAATGTACAATGACAAAAAATGTACTAAAAGACTCTAAAAGCTAATCGTGATAATTAATTATTATAAATATATTTAATTCTATTTAACTTCTCATGAGTCACCAAAATTGTTTTTGTCGATACCCCTTCCAGAATAACATTCAAAATTTCCAGAATAACATTCAAAATATGTTCCTTTCTTTTAACTTATATATGTCTTGTCGCCCCTATTTATAATTCACTATTAAATTTAAAATTGCGGTTTGTAATCCTCAATTATTTTATATCTATTTAATCATTATTAATATGATTACATTATTTAAAATTGGTAACTTTAGATATAATTGTTCCATTTTCTTATTTTGAGGTATTTAATAATATAATAAATTTTGCTTGATTACAGGAGAAATTATGAAAAGAAACTTTACTCATGCACATATTATTTCCTAACCCCGCGTGGAAAAGAGCCAACCAAAGAGACTGACATTTTGCCTACCAAGTTGTTCTAGTTACGTTCATAGTGACCGACTAAATATTATATTCCAGACACTAGTTACGTTCATAGTTACGTCCAGGAAAGTTAATTTAAAGAGTCGATAAACCTTACAGAAATGGAAATACGAGAAGAAAAAATAAAGAGAAAGCTCCACAGCAAGAGTAACTAAAATCAAAGTCACCTCAACAACCTAGCAATTAATATAAAGAGAGAAAAAGATAAATCAAATGGAGGAAAGGAAAAATTAAGATAGAGAAAACTCGAAACTGAGGTTCACAAAAGGAAGTGAGTGAGTGAGAACAACCCGGAAAAAGTGAAAAATGGCCGAGTTTCGTATACAATTTGCACTTAGACCTCTACACTCCACAACAATTTTCTCGGTTCAAGAAAGACCTTTCTAGAAATATTCCTACACTATAAGAGTCCTTATTCTGTGATGTTACATGTCATTAAAGGGTGTTTCACGATAAAATTTCAGAACAAAGTCAACAACCTTACGGTATGAGGATTCTGTAATAATTTGCGTGGTTTGGTATTATGTTGAAACTTGTGTTTTTGTTATTTTGCTATTGTTAGGGCTGATGAGTCGAGTGTCGTTAAGTTGGATAATATGATGATTTCTAGGGTCAATCTAGGCAATTAGAGATTCCATACTACTATAATAGGAAGAGTGATTAGGTTAGCAAATAGTTGGGCCTAATGCTCTTGATATGAAGTTCAAGGATGACTTGAGTAGGTTAGAAACTCAATTCGCTATGAAATTGACTTTTCATGATACCTGGTAATGAACTTCATATTTACGGAATGAGCACACGAAATAAATACAGCACCTCTCCTGAATCACAAGACACTTAATTGTCGTAACCATCATTATTAAATTAATGAACTAATACCACTTTAATCAAAAGCTTAAACAACTTGCAAAATTCTAAGAAATTGAGTTTTATATTTCAAGATTTGAGCAAATGGATTTGACTATTGGCAAAAGTCATTAATCCTGGAATATTACATGACATGTAACCTAACATTCTACATCCACATGTTCATTTCCCACTATTTATTTTCAAAAAGGAGGAAAAGCAATCTACCTTGACTTCATTCCTTCAAAACCTAGCATGGGACTAAGGAAAACTTGATCTGAACATATAAATATGCAGGCCAACATGATGCTATGTAATAGGAAAAACAAGGAAGATTGACATTAAAGTGAATGAAGGGCAGGAGATAAAAATTTCACCCGGCTTGCTTACAAGTGAAAAGAATAAATAAATTGTATAAAAACAATATATAATGATAAAAATACTAATAATAAATTTAATTTAACCAAAAAACTTGAACTTCTTAAACATTAAAAATAAAATTAAAATCCAGGCTCTAAAAAAATCACTGGTAAAAGGGCTTTTCTGGGATCCCAACCCCACTTGTCCCGTTCCCCTCTAACCCATCAATCAACAAACCTACCTTCCCTAAAACCAAATCAGTAGATACAAAATTCGGGAATGGATGGAAGTGCGGTAATGAACATAAAGTTACATGTCTAATAGCTCAAATACGAGCATCTTCATCTACAAATACGATCTTGTGTAACTTGTATATTGAAGCTACCATTTAACCTACCCGATCACAATTACAGCAACTTTTATTTGCATTCCAAAATTGGTTGAGCCAAATAAAATGAAACAAATGTTATCTATATTATTGTCCACCTTTTAGGATAAATGTTGTCATAAATATTTTGACCGTGCACATCGACTAAAGCTGGTTATTCAGCTGCCTTGCTGCCATTGTACGTGTTTATCAATTGCGTCTGTACATCATGAGAAACTGGTGAATGTTCCTTGTACTCCATTGTGAATTCACCTTTACCCTGCAGTTATTAAAGAACCGACAGGAAATTAAAAATCAAATATAAATTAACATTAAAACAAGAAATATTGACGTCATATTCACCTGTGTCATTGAACGAAGAGCTGTCGAGTACCCAAACATATTGTTAAGAGGGACCTGAAATAATTAATAACAGCAGCCAATTTAACAATGACAAATGAATAAGTTAAGGCTAAAGGTCCACGCACTACATATACGTTTCAAACAAACATAATACAACAAATAAAACCAGTAAATATTCATGGCACAGAGGACTACAATCTTCAGAAATAACAAATTTACAATATAAGGCCCCGTTAACTCCATAATTGCATCTAAACATTAGAGCATGCCCTCAACTGTAGTTTTAAGATCTAGCAACTAATTAATCAAGGCTTAAGGTAGAAACTGTCGCGGCTAGTTGGCATATTTCAATTTCAGACGATCGTCTAGAACCACATCAAGAACCAAAGTCATATTTTCCTAATGCGTGCTTAAGGGTCTTACGTGATACTGGATGCCACCAAAACATTTACACATTTATACCCATGCACACTAACAATGCATATATATGTAAACCTTCCAAACATTATAAGACTTAGCTCAAGCTGAATGGCTATCATAATAATGAAAACACTCTTCTCTCTTCAGAAATATTAGTTTATACTTCCTTCCACCTAATATTAAAATATCCATGACCATGCTGTAAATGATATTTGGAATCAGTGTAGTAAGTATTGTGAGATACACGTTATGATACACACAGAACAATACGATTCTCACTGCAACGGTACAAATTGCATGAACAATTATTTTTGCTCCTCTATCATACAATTGAACGATTTATTCTTTGAATCACGATTTGGACCGTGAATTGTAGCTTGAACCGCAATCTCCATGGAATTGTGTTTCTAGGTCGGGTCACCCAAATTGCTTTGTAAAAACTTCTATGTGGTAGAATGAAAGAGTGTGATAGAGACTTGGTTATTATGAGGACACAAGTCCCACATTGGGTAGTATGGGATATATGTTGAACTATTCAAGTGTTTGCATCTCTCTCCTTAAGAGGTATCTTTCGAGGGTGGGTTCCCCAAGTGTTTGGGATCTTATCTATCAAAGTTCATAGCCGGTATCTCAAAAAGGGCTACATACGGAAAGTTGGATCACAGGATGTGAGAGGTTGTAGGTTTAACTCCCACCACTAACATTTTGAAGATTTAAGGTTGGATTGAAGGGTTTGGAAGGAAGAGTGGGAGAGATTGTGGATTCAACTCTCCCCACTAACAAAATACTAACAACTAACATTTTCTGATAAAAAAAATAATAAATAAATAAATAGTTGGTATCTCAAAAAGGGATACATACGGAAGGCTTTAACCAACTGCAGAATGAAGTGTCACCCAGTGAAATGTTAGAGTGAAAACTGTTGGGGCACTGGCTTTTCAGAGAGTACTATGATAGGAACTTATATATTATGCGATGCCTTAGTCCCTGATTGAGTAGTAGTTTGGGATATTCAATAAAGTATTAAACTGACTGATTCTCCACCCCTTAATAACAAGCTTTCGAGGGGATTCCCCAAGTGCGGTGCGTATCAATGTGTAAGAAAAGGTAAAAACACAAAAGGAAGCATGTTAATGCCTTATATGAATGCAATAACAATAAAAGTTGACTAAGGTCTCCAAAGGCTAGAAATGAAACAAAAAAAAAAAAGTTGAGAGAAGCACAATCCAAAGCTTTTGAGAAGTTTTCCCAAGATCCTGGAACAGAATTCTTTGACAAAAATAGGGTAGGAAATCAAGAGATACCAGTAAAATGGATTGTAAATGAAGAAAAAATCGGTTCTATATCATGATACCAAAGACAGCTGAGAAACCTACTTTTATAACCTTTTTCCTGATGAGCAAGAATCTGCTTGTATTACTGAAGGGTAATTCAAGAGGACCAAAAAAGCTCAGGTTACCATAGCAGAATTCAAAATAGAGAAGTGAAAGAAAAACCTTAAGAAGGATGGATAATGGTAAAACTATAAGTCCTGGTGATATTGCCATTGACGTTTAAAAATGTGTAGGAAAACACGATATTATTTGGCTTACTAAGACATTGAATGAGATTTTGATAACTAAGAAAATATTGTTCAAGTCAAGCCCCTCCACTAAGATCACGTTTTAATGAAAATAAACTGTAAACAAAATTCTCAGTTTTCTGAACTTGTATTAATGGTTTAAAATGTGATTTAGAGAAAACAGGACAAATCCTCATTCAGAAGAACAACCCAGAATAAATTAAGTTCAAATAAGTTATTTCTAGTGTATGCAAGAGTGAAAGTAGCAAAAACAAGAATATTAAGATGGATGTATGACCACACAAGAAAAAAAATTATTGCCTCTGATGTTGCGAGACTTATCAATTAAAACAAAATTTATTAAAGTTGTGCATAGGAGACTAAAGGGACAAATAAGGAAAGTAGATCGCATTGCATCAAGTGAAAAGGGATAAATGCAATCAAGGACAGTAGATGAAATTATTAAAAGAAATCTCATGGCGAATATGTTAGGTTTCTTGGTGGCAAGAAACTCAGAAATCTCTCTGGTTTGGTTACAGAACACACAACACACACAAAGGAAAAATATGTATTATTATTCTGGAAACAAAGAATATGTTCTAAAACATCCAAGGGACCAACCTCCCTTCACACAGGATGTAACAAATCCTGTCAACAACAAAGATACAACCAAAAACGTGTCTATCCCAAGACACCAAGGAACATTACAACAACCTAACAACCCCCTAACAACTATGTTTTGTTTTTTATTCCATTTCTCCTCACGTAGACCCTTATGGTCCTATCATTACTTGTCGAAGTCTAAACTATTTTGTCCTCAAGGTGAAAATTTGGGAATTGATCCCTTATAGTCACCTCATCCTCCTACGTATCAGCTTCTGGACCCCCTTCCTGCCATTCAATGACAACCTGTGGCACTGGTTCTCACTGTAGCTGACTCGTCCTCCTCTCTAGCACTTTGAGGGGAAAACGCCCCTCTACCTTGCAAATCTTCTGCCAATTCTTTCTCCATTTGTTGAGTCTCCACCGCCATTTTGAACTGAGACACATGGAAAACTGGATGAATACGAGTTGTCTCTGGCAGCTGTAACCAGAAAGCCACTGGTCCCACTTGTTTAAGTATTTGGAAAGGATCATAATACTTGGCTGACAATTTTGGGTGTAATCTGGTGGGCATGGGGCCTGATCTTTAAATATACCCAATCCCTCGCCTTAATCATAGATGGCCTACATCTTTTGTTGGTAAACTTAACCATTTGTTCCTGCGCCCTCCTTAGATGATACCTTATCTGTTTGAAGGCCTCATCCCTACTTTGCAACTCTTGTGTCACTGCCTCATCTATTGTTTCTACTGCCACGAAACGGGTTAACACAAGAGGAGTTCTCCCATACACAACTTCAAAGGGAGTGCACTTGGTTGATCCTAAGAAACTGGTGTTATACCAATATTTAGCCCAAGGTAGGACATAAACTCCAGGTTTTTGGCAGCTCCGAACTAAAACACCTTAAGTATGTTAGGATGGTAGGTTGTGCTCTCATAAGTAGTTTAGTACCTGAAGTCTAAATAGCTCATTCCAAAATAAACTTAGGAAAGTGGGATCCCTATCATTGCCTATAGATGAGGGAATGTCGTGAAGTTTCACCACTTCCTTCCCAAAAACTTCTGCAATAGATTTAGTTAAATATAGATGCTTGATGGGAATAAAATGCCCTTATTGGACTTGGGTAGGCTCGGAATAAAAACTGTTTATCTCATCCCATATGGCCTACGGAATAAGTAAAGGTTGTAATAACCCTTGTCTGGACGAGGCCAGATAATTATGCTATTGTCACACCATACAAGCAGCCACAAAATCCATGACCGCCTTTTTCATTCCCACCTAATAGAAAGATTGAGCCACCTTCCTATATGTTTTGAATAACCCCAAAGTATCCCCCCGTGGGTGTCACATGATATTCAGCTATAAATTTCGAAATCCATGATGATTGGGCATACAGTACTAGTCTTCCCTTGTAGTGAAGGCAGTAATGTTCCAGTGTAAGGCTGGGCGAGAATCCAGGTTTGTTTCCAAGTCCTTCTTGATTTTTTGTAGGACTAGATCCCCCTTCACTTCCCTCCCAAACGGGTCTCGCAGTCACCCATAACTCCATCTCATCCTCGGCCTTATCCTCAAACATTTTGGACAGGGCATCTGCCACCATATTGAAGGCCCCGGATCTCAAACTCAAACTCATATCCCAACAATTTGGCCAACCAATTTTGTTATTTTGGGTGGTTATCAGCTGCTCCAAGAGATATCTCAAACTTCTTTGGTCAATGTGAACTTTTGTCCCAGTAAGTAAAATCTCCAATGCTAAATGGCCAGCACTAATGCCATTAATTCTTTTTCAAAAATGGACTTTGAGAGAGAAGTCTCGGACAATGATTTACTAAAGTAGGCAATAGGCCTCTTGTTTTGTGATAACACAGCCCCCACTCCTCTTCTGGATGCATCACACTCCACATGAAAGGTCTAAGAGAAGTTTGGCAATGCTAACACTGGTGTTGTGGTGATGGCTTCATTAAGGGCCTGCATGGCCTTAGTGTTTTGTGGAGTCCTGTTAGATTCCTTTATTCAGGGAACCTAAACAGTAACCTCTCTTCTCACTCACACACTCAACAGCAGAAGATATATTGGATGTATAAGTAATTTATTCAATCTGTAGTGTAAAGAAAGAAGAAAATACAAGTAAATGTTCCCCAAGGAAGCCTCCCTTCCTCCACTGGCCAAGAGATCTAGTCTAAACCCAAAACAAAATATATCATCACCTCCTCAGCCAACTCAGCTTTTATTTATATTCTCTCTCTCCCCCTAACAAACTAATAAACTTTCCCGCTATTTAATTCCCTCCTCTTTTATTCCTTCTTACATAAACTTGTAACTTCCTAACATTAACTCTCTATCGTTCGGTACTAGCACTTTATACCGTTCGGCCCTTCACTCTCTCCTCCCTTGCAGCCACCGTTTGGTATTAATATATACCCTTCGGCCCTTACTTTCCTCCTATCTTGCAGCCACAGTTCGGTATTAATATATATACCATTGTGCCCTTTCTTCCCTCCTCTTATTTACTTTTAGCTTCCTAACATTACCCTCCCCTTCAACATCAACCTTATCTTCAAGGTTGAAGTCCAAACCATCATCTTGCTTTGTATTAAGACTTAGGGTATCTCCTCCCTTTGCTGCTGCTGGTTCCTTCGCTGTAGCATTTTTCAGGGGCTTTGCAAATGCAGAAGGAGTAGCCACTTGATAGATGTAGTGCAGAAAGGCATATCCGTCCAGTTTGACAATAAGTAGAAAATTTCATTCCCAATGCATATTCAAAAAGAACTATAATAAGCTAGTCACCATGGCCAGTTTCCTGTAAATCAAGGCCTGATAGAACATTAGGCTCGCTACCGCACTCCAGCACAGTACCAGATGTTGTCTCCTTGCAGGCATTGTGCATTGACTCTCTCTCAACAGAATTAACTTCATCACTTTCAAAAGATATAAACCTTGCTTCGTCCTTCAAAGCATTCTGTCTTATACGTTTTCTAGTCACTCTTACATATGATTTATGCTGCTACGATTCTTCAACTACGATTCTTCTACTTAGCCTTAAACTGATCATCTACAACTACGATTCTTCTGCTATTATTCAAATCATGATATGCTCCTTCTTGGCAAAGCTGCTGCAATTTCTCCACTTCTTCAGAAAGAAATTCATTTTGTGGCTTTCCTTCCTCAAAAGCATATGATAGTCTACTAACTGGTTGTCTTTCCTTTAGCAATGCGAGCTCAATTCTCAAATCATTGACTTGTCCAAGAAGCTTTTCCTTCTCTGTCTTCAATTGCTCAATGACCTCTTCTGCAGCGGACAAGCAATTGATAAATTTAAGTTGTTCTTCGTTAAGGTGTTCCAAATCAGATGGTTTCTTAGTCTTGACTTCGGTGTACTTGTCATGGAGCTTCGTGTACAGAACCTATTGCACGCACAAATTGTACTAAGTTAATTTGACTTTGAAGTCTATCTTCCTTCAATGGGATTCGATGGTCTATTTTCCTCTCACGTGGTAGTCGCTAGGGTTCTTGAAACACCCCCTTGAAATCTGCCAGAAGCTGTTGCAACTTCGCTTCCTGCACTAGCGCCACTCTCTGCTTCCAATCTCCCTCAGTCATTTCTGCTTGGCTTAAACTCCAAACTAGAGTCACGGTTTCTATCTCCCTCTCCTTTTTCAATGCCTCAAGAATAACCACTTTACGCGTCAATGTTGGATCCCCCTGAATTTCTACTTCCTTTTCTTCTAACTCGAATCACATTGTAAGTTCTCCCTAGTTTACCTTAATTTCTCCCGGCCTTGCTAGCCATGCCACCCCTAATATCACATCTACTCCTCCCAAGTCAAAGAGGTAGAATTTCTCTTTCACTTCAAGTCCTTCCAAAACAAGTGGAACCCCCATACAGCATCCCTGAGCTATTTTTTTCTGCCCATCCCCCAGACTTACCTTGAAAGGTGGTGTCTCCCTTATTTCCCATCCCAATTCCTCCTCCATTAGTCAGTTTGAAATAAAATTGTGATTCGCACCACTGTCAATTAATACTAGGATTCTTCTCCCTTGCACCCATTCATGCAATTTCATCATGTTCGATAGAGTGAGCCCTCTTGCCGACAACACAGACAACTCCATGTTCTTTTGTTCCAATTTTGGGTTGTCCTCTACTTGATTTACATCATCTTCCTCTTCCAAAATCATCCCCCGCAGGCTTCTTTCGGCGCACCTATGGCCTGGGCTGTAAAGTCCTCCATAGTGGATAAGGTAGAATTCTTACCCTTCAGCCTTGGTTGTTTCTCCCTCCACTGCTACCTACTTTGGAGCTCGTATTACTGGAGACGTCCTCCTTCTTCAAACCATGCCCTCCGCCAGCATTCACGAATGCCTCTAATGATCCTCAATACATTTCTGCAACTGTCTTGAAACTCGCAGAATATCTTCCCCATGTCGCCCCTCCTTTTCCTCCCGTTCTGCCACTCCCTCGTGATACTGACCCAGCCTGTTCAACGTCTCGAGCTCGCTCCATCGCCGTCAACAAATCATGTGGGTCATGCGGCCACACCAGATTTCGCAATCCCTCCTACAAGCCAACAAAAAAATATCCTAGTAATTGCTCCTCTTTGATGCCCGAAGCCTGGGCCACCAATATTTCGAACTCCTGGATACATTCTCCAACATTCCCTTTCTGTCGCACGATGGCCAATTTCTCAAAGACAGTACCCCGATTCAGTCCGCCAAATCTCCATGTCAGCGCTTTCGTGAACATCTTCCAATTTGGATGTCTGGTTTTCTTTCGCCAGAAGCGAAACCAGTAGCTCGCACCTCCCCCATACATATATAAACCAACTTCATCTTCTCCGTTACGCTCTGGATGTCGAAAAACTTCTCCGCCTTCACGATCCACCCATCGGATCAGTTCCTTCAAAAGTAGGTAGCCCAACGCGCTTCATCCAACTGTGTTGCACTTCACCTCGGTCATCTTCTGATTCCTCCTCCGAACTCTCTGATCATCGTCGCTCGCGTTCGACATTGACGAAATCACGACTTCCTTCGGAGCTCCGATCATGGTTCCTAGAGCATAGTCTGGAAGCTCATTGGAACTCAAGAATCATCGCTCGCACTTCCGCCTTCAATTCCTCCATTGACGACTCCATCGCTGCCATTTGTCCCTCCATTCTTCTTCGCTATACTTCCCTCTGAAATAGATCCGGCAGGTCGGACCAAATCTGTCAGGTTCCTTTATTCAGGAAACCTAAACAGTAACCTCTCTTCTCACTCACACAATCAACAGCAAA
This sequence comes from Vigna radiata var. radiata, assembly GCF_000741045.1. Lineage (NCBI taxonomy): Eukaryota > Viridiplantae > Streptophyta > Magnoliopsida > Fabales > Fabaceae > Vigna > Vigna radiata. The sequence continues at coordinate 10,202,491 of NC_028354.1, forward strand.
AGATATATTGGATGTATAAGTATTTTGTTCAATATTAGCCTCCCTTCCTCCACTGGCCAAGAGGTCCAGTCTAAACCCAAAACAAAATATCCCATCCCCTCCTCAGCCAACTCAGCTTTTATTTATACTCTCTCCCCCTAACAAACTAACAAACTTTCCCGCTATTTAATTCCCTCCTCTTTTATTCCTTCTTACATAAACTTGTAACTTCCTAGCATTAACTCTTTACCTTTCAGTATTAGCACTTTATACCATTCGGCCCTTCACTTCCTCCTCCCTTGCAGCCATCATTCGGTATTAATATATATATATCGTTCAGCCCTTACTTTCCTCCTCTCTTGCAGCCACCGTTAGGTATTAATATATATACCATTCGGCCCTTACTTCCCTCCTCTTATATACTTTTAGCATCCTAACAAGGCCATTCAACCTAACCTTTCTTCAATAGGTCTATTAAAGGCCTAGCTATCTTTCTATAATTCTTGTTGAACCTCCTATAATAGCTGGTAAGGCCTAGGAAACCCCTTAGAGCCTTAATGGTCCTCGGAACAGGCCACTCTTGCACTGCTTCCACCTTTTCTAGATCCATTTCTACCCTTTGTCCCAATATAACATGCTCCAAGTATCTGATTTTCCTCCTCCCAAACTCACATTTCTTTTTATTGGCAAAAAACTGCTGCTACCATAGGGTGTGCAACACTTGTTTGAGATGATATTTGTGTTCCTCCAATGACTTGTATATTAGTATATCATCAAAAAATACTAATGCACACTTCCTTATATAAGGCTTCAAAACCGTGTTCATGACACATTGGAAGGTTGCTAAGGCATTAGTTAGCCCAAAAGGCATTACCAAGAATTCATAATACCCTTGATGCATGCAAAAGGCGGTTTTTTTTTCATGTCTACTTCCTCCATCCGTGTTTGATGGTACTTCACCCTTAAATCCACCTTTGGAAAGCAATTAAGCTAACCAGGTTGGTTACTCCCAAAATCAAGTCCACACCTCCTAGTTCAAACAGGCAGAACCTCTCCTTTACCTTCAAACCTTCCAGTTGTAATAAGATGTCACGACAGCACCCACTGGTGGTCTTCCTATACCCATCTCCCAAGCAGACTTTGTAAGGGGGAGATTCCTCTAATGCCAAGCCTAGTTCAGCCACCAATTTGTCAGAAATAAAATTGTGGTTGGAACCACTATCAATTAAAACCAGCACATTTTTCCTTTTCAACCACCCTTGCAGCTTCATAGTGTTGGACTGGGTCAATCCACCTCCCAAGAACACCAAAAGCTCCACCTGTTTCTGATCCCTCTCTTCCTGTTCTTCCCTTTCACCTTCCTCCTCATCTTCTACCAAGATCAGGACTCTAATGTTTTTTTCTCAGCATTTATGGCTAGGGCTGTATGGTCCTCCACAATGGAACCATCTCCCTTCTTCCCTTCTCCTGATATAATTTGGATAAGGTAGGTTCCTCATCCCTCTGTTCCTATTCTCTCCTAGTGCAATGCTCCCTATCTTAGAGCCTACCAAAGTGCTAGCCCCTTCTTTCCTAGCAGTACTTACGTTTCTAGAGCTCCCTTGCCCACTTCTAGCCCCTTTAAACGTTTTCATTCTGTTAGATATTGTGTTTATTTCATTTACATGTTCATTTGTATTTGGGCTTAGCCCACACTCTTATTATTATAAATACATTACCCTATGTGTATACA
>NC_028354.1:10209046-10210069 GCF_000741045.1 Vigna radiata var. radiata
AAGGGAGATTTCCCCTCATCTCTTTTACTATTTCATACATTCTAGAAACAGTCCCTACACTTCCTTGATAGCACCCTGATGGAATAGTTGTTTCAACTGGTTGTTCCTCCCCAAAATATTGAACCTTTTGAGACTTCTTCCACATCCCTGGCCAACTCCATCGCTCTTGATAGATTCCTAAGGTTATGAGGACTGATTTGGCCTCTAATATCACTCTAGTCCAGCAAAGAAGTACCCCAACAATTGCTCTGCAGTCTGTTGTTTGGGCCACCAACATATCAAACTCCTGGATATATTCCTCCACTTCCCCCTTCTGCCTTACAGCTGCCAGTTTCTCAAAAACTGAGCATTTGTCCCTTCCTCCAAACCTCTTAATCAAAGCCTCTCAGTTCCTCCCAAGAAGGATTCTTGGTTTTCTTTTTCTAGAACCTGAACCAATGGTTGGCTCCTCCCTCCATACTAATGAAGGCCAACCTAATCTTTTCTCTGAATGAGACATTCTAGACCTTAAAGAACTTTTCAGCTCTTAATATCCACCCTATCGGGTCCACTCCTTCAAAGGTTTGTAGTTCTACTCTTTTCATCCAGCACTTCTGATTTTCCATTTTTTCTTCCTCCCATTGTTCTTTGGTTTCCTCCCTTCTTATTCTATCCCCACTAACCAAACCTTGAGGGTGTGTTCGCTTCTGCGGATTGCACTGTTAAAGGGAAAAAGCGAGAGATGATTTGCGAGATTATGGTATTCGTTTGGAGGGAATTGCGAGTAATTAATTGCAACGATTTGCAGGATAGGCACTTTTTTGATCACCCGGTGATATGCAAAGATTTGAAAGGATTTATTATGAAATTTCACCTTTGCCCTCTTCTAAAAATATAAATTATTGGATTGATTTCAAGTAAAAATATTTATTCCAAAATTTGATGAATTTTAAGAATCTAATGAACCAAAATTTTAAACAACGAACCTGCATGCATTAAATAATAATAATAATAATAATAATAATAATTAAATTTTAAAATTTA
>NC_028354.1:10211018-10219780 GCF_000741045.1 Vigna radiata var. radiata
CTAACAACCCCCTAACAATCATGTTTTGTTTTTTATTCCCTTTCTCCTCACGTAGACCCTCATGGTCCTATCAGAATAATATTCCTGAGAATGTGTCCATGTACTCATCTAGTGGGGCACGGCTATTGTTGTTTCTCCATTGGTCAACCATAGCTAACTCCAAAGTATTTAAAAGTTAAAATATTATTAAGAGACTTGTAAGGGGTACTTACATGAGCAATGATGACAGAATCATCTCCTTCCTGATCATTTCCAACAATCACACCTTTCCTCCTTGACATGAGTTATAAAACTGTCAGAATTTTGAAAGTTACTACAATATCCTTTTAAAAAAGTATAAACCTCACTTGTTGATGTCACCAGCAACGACTCCCTGAAATTCTGTTGGTACTTTCAGCTCAACAAGCATAACAGGTTCTAATATAACCGGTCTGGAAGCTGCATAACACTGTTACAAATATGACAATGAATTATCAAAGATTTAGACCATCGCATGTGAAGGAATCAACAGATTATTACAGGGAGAATATGTGTGAATTGTTATTTAGGAAAAGAAATCTGGATAACAGAAATAAAAGGACCTGTCTAAAAGCATAGATAGAAGCCATCTTAAATGCAAGTTCACTGGAATCAACAGCATGAGCGGCACCATCTATCAAGACAACTCGGAGATTTTCAACTGGATGTCCAATTAAGGCACCCCTGTGTGGAAGAGAGAAATTGAGATGCCGTAACAAATATAAGATTGATCATACAAGAAATACCAAATTGTATTAAACCAAACAAAAACGTAGAATGTTATTTGATAGAGGATAACACACTACATGACAAATCACAAATTATCTTTGAAATTAGACCTTAGGATACATGAATAAGCAAACATTAACAGTTTACTCACGAATTGGCAGCTTCTTTGAAACCCTTCTCAATTGCGGGGATAAAATTTGATGGAATAGCTTGCCCAACAAGCAAGTTTTCAAATTCAAACTTAGTTGATGACCCTGCAGGAAGTGGTTCAATATACCTGCAAACACGTTGAATAGAATACACATCAAGAAATAGAGGGGAGATCACAGAAGAAGTGGACAAATAATTTCTAGCAAATTAAACATTTATAAGAATTAACATATATCATCAATCTGTTAGTGTGTAAAACACCATATATAGATTATATACACACACACACACATATTTGAGACATTTTATTATTAGAGGATATCAAATATCTTCTATTTATTGCATTTATTGATACATTTTTTCTCAATATAAGTAAAGCATACATTGGGTCTCAAAAACATAAGATTTCAACTTAATGTCTCTCTTTCTTATAGTTTGACAATCTTAATACAAGATAAATAGAAAATCAACACCAAGTGGGCACAGCCTGGCATTTTCCTAAAATCCAACCCAGAAATCACTCAAAAATAGACAAGCACTACAAAGAAGGTAAGAGGGAACTTAATCTGCAGGGGACTAAGGGTATTTTGTTTATACACAGGGACATATCTGACAGGGAAATTCTTGTTTAAAATTTATAATCCTGAATAACTATTTTATGATTTTAATGAGCACATGAAAAAAGAACAAAGAATATTCAAATTCCTATATGTGAAAAAGAATACTACTCATATATTTAGCCAATAGTTCAATGTCCAAACGCACAAGATGTTGGAAGTGGGGGGGAATATGGAGTGCTACCCAAACGTGTGCACATAAATTTATCTTGAAGCAAAGATAACATTTTTCAGAAAATAAACAGGAATGAACAGTAAATACTCACCCAATTACCCGTCCATATTGACCTTGCCCTCCACTTTGCTTCTTATGCAGATAGTCAAAATCGGCCCGTTGAGTAACAGTTTCTCTGAAGTTAACACGGGGCTTTCCAACTGAAGCATCAACCTTAGGTAAAGACAGATGAATTAAACAGAAGAAGCAAATATTTAGACAGCATCAACGAGAAAACAATGTGGAGGAAATGGTACCTTATACTCTCTCCTGATGCGTTCAACATAGATATCTAAATGCAATTCTCCCATCCCAGAAATGATTGTCTAACAACAGAAGTTTACTCATATCAAGATGAGAACAATGTCATTGCTACTTGAAAGACTGATAAAATAATTAAAGATTACCTGCCCACTCTCCGGGTCCAAGCCAACACGAAATGTAGGATCTTCCTTCTGGAAGCGGTTCAAAGCTTTTGAAAACTGTAAGCAATTCAAGGGGAAAGCCAATCATGTGATAAACCTCCAAGCTGGAGCAGGGGTTGATGTGTTACATAAAATACTCTACTCACTTGTCCTCCGGAATCTTTAGAGACTGGCTGAACAGCTAACGACATCACTGGCTCAGGAACATTCATGGAAGTCATTGTATACTTAACTGAACCATCAGTAAAAGTATCTCCTGATAGTCAAGACAAATGTTAAGCAAATATATACTTAAAATGAAACAAAAATACAGCCAGAAATTAATAATAAATGGAAAACAAATGCCCCAACAACAAATCTTCAGGTTATATAATCCAGAAAGCACTAGAAGATTTAGTTAAAAAATCGTAGCACTACTTACTGACATTCAATGATGTATGCATTCTGCTGAAAGGGCAGACACACAAGGTGATTGTACACAAAGGTCAAAGTGAAAATTATTATCAAATTCAATATTTGAAAATTTTGATAACCATTAATAGATTAATAGTAGTGAACATTTCAAAGTTGTGAAGCACCATGGAATTTTTCAGCAATCTAGATATATATATATATATATATATATATATATAGGTTAAACCAAGGATAAAAGAATAACCTGATGCACAATCAACACCAAATACAGCAACTATTTGCCCAGCATGAGCCTCTTGAATGTCCTGCAGATAGTTAGAAAACCCAATTAGAAGTCGATAGAAAATGGCATAGAATAACTGAATATATTCAAATACTTCAGAAGTATATAGCCAAAGACAAAAACCCCAGCAGTTTATGTTCAATTAAAAATAAAAAAACTAAACTTTTTCCAGGAGCATTCAACAAACCTCCATCTCATCGGAATGCATCCTAACCAAGCGTGGAACCTACATTAGATAAAAGAAAGGATTCAGACACAAATACACAAAAATCTTGGAATGTAATGCAGAAAAATAATGGATAATGGATACTATCGGTAACTCAAAAATCCTTTACGGAAGTATACCAGATGCCATAACAGGTTACGGCAGAAGCATTGCCAACCAAAAAAAAAAAGATATCTATCCATCTATCCATATACTTACATACATATAAATTAGATGGTCTTGAACTGGCTTGATCAGTTGTTGCCAGTAGATTTAGGGATTCGTAAAAGTAAAAGGAAAAAAAAAAAAGGTTGATTACCACATAAAAAAACATAAAAGGTGAAAAAGAAACCGAAAAGAAAAAAATAAACAGAAGAAAAAAAAAACAGAAAAGAGTAGAGAATAATAGAAAAGAAAAGAAAAAAAAAACAGAAAGAAAACAGAAGTAGAGAAGAAGGAAACAGAGGAGTAAAGAAAAATAGAACACAAAAAACAAAAAGAAAATTCAAAAAAAAACATACGATAAAAATAGAAGATAAAAAACAACAGAAAAAGAAAGCTACTGGAAAATAAGAGAGGATAAATAAGACAGAAGAGAGGAAAAAAACAAAAAGGAAAAGAAAACAACAATAAAAGAAAAACAGGAAAAGCGGCCATTTCATGACACCATTCTGTGATGGCCAAAGCGGACGCAATGGACTGCCACACAAATACGAATTTGCCATTGCCTTGCTGTGGCAGTCACCAACAAATTTGACACTGATTTCCTCGATGACACCTAATCTTACTAAGGAGATACTGTGCAGCATTTTGCTATGAATCCTGCCTTGTACTTGGCTAATAAAATCTAAGACCAGGACCAATCTTAGTTGCACTGTATAGTTTTTTAAGGATCTCTATTAATTCCGTGTCTTTGGATGTTCAAAAAATATCCAAGAAAAGAAGGAAGAGAGATCTAAACATCCTCCAACAAGAAGATGCAGGTAGGTTCATTGTAAGATGAGTGGTTAAATTCAATAAAATACCTTTCAATGTAGGATGAGTTCCTTAATGCTAGTATGACTGTATCTAGTAAAAGTTTGAATCCATGCACTTAGTCTTTGAGATTTAAAACCATGAACTAACAGGATTTCCTTTAAAATTAAACTAAATTAATATCGGAACAACAGACAACACTTGAACTAATACTGTTGCAGAATGGTCTTCAAAAAAACAAATATTGAATATAATATTCAATGACTTTGTACCTATTTTGGATATGAACACGAGGAGAGGAAAAAAAAAACAAAACATGAATATAGAACATAGAAAATCAGGTCCAATGGGCAAAACACTCGTGATGAAGGCAAAAAAATGTTCAAGCTAGAACAGTGAAGAGCTATAAAATTACCTTGATCTTCTTGCCTGTGTTTACATTAACAATAAAATCACCCTTCCGAATTACACCCTCATATATTCTTCAGCCAAAACAAAACAAGGACAATTAACTTATACATAATGTAGGTTAACATAAATTGAAATCAAAAGATAAGCTGAAAAATAATTTGAAATGGGTTAACAGCCTCCGAATGTGACAAGTACCTTAGATATGTTAACTGACCAAACCGCCCTTCCTCCAACTTGAAAGCCAATGCCACAAGTGGCCCATCGGGACTTCCAGGCAACTCAACCTAAATAAGAATACAAAATTACAATGACTCAATAACTAGCAATATAAAAAAGTGTAACCGAAACATGCAGGCATATCACAAACCAATATGACTATATATCTCCAGATAACGAGTTTGCATGAATCATCCACAAATGTTATTTCATTCAGCAAATGTTTTTGAAAGAATACAAGCAAGTTGCATGAAAGTCCAGTGTGTGAATATTTTATAAAAGAAGTCCTCCTACTATCTTTTAGGTGGTTATTCAATCAGCTAGTTATTTCATCCACAAATGTTATTTCATTCAGTAAATGTTTTTGAAAAAATACAAGCAAGTTGCATGAAAATCCAGTGTGTGAATATTTTATAAAAGAAGTCCTCCTACTATCTTTTAGGTGGTTATTCAATCAGTTAGTCACATAGCTATCACTTGACAGTGGGTCAGTTAGTTGCTTTTCTGTGCAGTTATTCACCTACCTGTCACTATAGCCCTACGAAGAGTTAGGTGAGATTTGACACAACCTCAATGTAAATTTGCTTCTATTCCTTTCAAACAAATTTCAACCTCACATACAACCAACCACGTTACCATACCTCTGAATACCCAACTACATCCTCCAATCATAAAATTTATTTTCAATTGACAGAAAATTTTTTATCAAGAGGATCCTACACATTTCTAATTTAGTCTTCTTTTAAAAGGTTGCTGTTGAAATAAGTAATAAGTAGTACATTGGGAACCATTTATCCGTTGTAAATCATGATTAGTACCTAGTCTTGTACCTAGAAGTCTAGTGCACTCTATGAGTTGCACCTCGGAATCTAGGGTAGTCTTTTGATCTTTCATCTTCCATTGTATCAGTTTCTATCATTATAAATAGAAGATCAGAAGAGGGATCTTGTATGCCCTCCAATTTTATATTCTCTTTTTTATTCTCAACTGTTTCTAATTTAGTATTCCTTTAAAAGACGTGAGTTATATTTTCAAATTCTAAAGCAATTCAACTATTACCATGATATAAATCTCGATTATGACAACTTTTATTTTCGTGTTGCATTTCTTCTTGGCTAGTTACATAAAATACTACATGCATTATTATGTTTATTTCTTAAAGATAACATGCATGCATTATCATGTCACTGTTGATACTTTTTTCACTATTTGAATGGAGTTACATTTCATTACATAGAACACATTCAAAGTAAATTTTATCATTTCAATAGTACATCTATAATTCATGATTCAAAAATATGGCCTTTTATTTAAAACTTAAAATGACAATCACAATAACTACATTCTAATAAACCAAGAGAGATCAACTATCAATGAATCAGGTACCTTCTCTTCATTCTTAGTTTGGTCAAGAGCATAATTACTAACTTCAATTGGACATGGCAAATAGCTAAGCACACCATCCAGAAGTGGCTGCACCCCCTGTACCAGACAGAAGATTAAAAATATGAGATAGAAGGTAACAACACTAACAAGAAATGAGTAGGATGAAATCTTGAATGCATGGGAATTGAGAGCAAGGTCACTTTCCTGGATGCATAGATAATTAAAATATTATCATTTACACAATCAATATTTTAAGTGTCAATTTAAGAAAGCATAAAGAGTGCTCGTTATGTTACATAATAAGAGGGCAATACAAGCAACATTGCACTTGAGTTAGTACAGATAAATGCATAAGGGGAAATATTAACAGAATGCAAATAAACGAAAATATGTCACAATTTCTGGAACAAAACCCTTATAAAGAAATAAAAAAAAAAAAAAAAAAAAAACTTCCCATCTTTCAAAAGAGAAATACATAGGAGATCAGAGATGCTCAGAAAAGAAGAGGATACTGTAATGTGACTACATATATAAAACATCCCACTACAAAACCACTGCAAGGGAATGCTTTATAAAATAGCTAATTTAAAAAATAATATTATTAAGGTCATAAGGTAATCACAATTTAAGTTAAGCTTTGGTCCGAAATGTTATCAGACACAAAAAGCCCAATGTGGCATGACATTTATGATGGATCATATATACACATTCACCATTATGGTAGTTGAATGTGTATCACACTAGGTTGCTGGCAAGACAGCTTCAAATGAATTCAATGTGCATTTGAAAGAGCTTATTCGCAACTTGTTAGGATTTGTGACATGATTACTAGTGTAAGCATTTGGAAAAACATACAAAATAGCTTATGATACCCAGAATAGTTAATGGAAATAACTTATAACTTTCATGAAAAAAGTTGTACTCTTTTTTATTAGAATAAAAGAAAATAAGAGATTTTGTTTTCTCTGTCTGTCTTTTTGTTACACTGTTTCTCTCTCTGCTTTGTTATTTCCAGCTGTCCCCTTTGGTAAATCTGTCTAGGGTGTTTTCGTTTTTTGCTTTATAGGGTAGCTTCTATAAAGGCTCCTTTGCATTCAGATTTATACTAGATAGAAATAATAAAATATATCACATCAGTTTCTCTAAGATGTTTCCTTTTCAATTATATAAAGAACTCAAGTATAAGTACTTACATGATATGCACTTATTCTATAAGCCCTTAATTAAGTTGTTTTCCTAAACAAGTCCTCAGTTACAAACATAATACACAGAGACCCAAACTAAATTACACCAAAATCACAGCATTAAGTCACTCATGGAAAAAAAATAACACTGCATTAACTAGATAAAGGTGAGAGAATAATAAAGGTAATATCTATGCATCAATATTCAGACTAAAAGCAATTACTTCCATCATTTTACAGAGGAAAAACACACAAATGGAAAGTAATTCAATGATTACCTTGTTTTTGAAAGCACTACCCATGAATACTGGTATAAATTTCTGTGCTATGGTAGCCCTACGAACTGCTTCCTACGCACAAAAAGATATTAAGTGATAATAGTGAAACTATTCAAAAATAAAATTGAGGGGGGATGTCGGCGATAGAGGCTAACATATCCTGTATATAACACTAAATATTTCTAGAATATATGCATACATACATACATACATGTGTGTGTATATATATTTGTGTGTGTGTTTAGAGAGAGAGAGAGAGAGATACGTGGAACATAATAAATTAAATGACAACTTTAAAATTTTATAACGTGTGTATCAACAATAATTTCTAGAACTAAAAATTGATGCATTTATAAATTTTGGAAAAAAAAAATAAAACATGATAAATTAAAAGATCACAATATTTTGACTTTGAGAGATATGTTAGGGGGGAATTGTAAGACGAAAGTGAGAATAGCTGCATGTCTCAGCTATAGTGAAATATTTTTTGAAAATAAATGAGTCAAATTCTACGCATTCTACCTGACTCAAAATTTACCACATATATTTGGGTGCTAAATTTATCCCATCTAACTCGGTTAACAAGGTCTCCCCTCTGCCCCTTGGAATAATGAATATATCCAAACACAGCACACATGTTGACCACTAAACCTGTCACTTTTGTAGCTCAAATCAGTAACCCATTATTCTTTTTCCTAGACTTCTCTTTATGTTTGGAAATAAATCCTTTTGCTCTCAACTAGACTAGGGGCTTTTGCTCACTTTAGCAAATGGTACACAAACCAAAGTAATGAAGTCAATCCCCTTCATTTTCATGCCTAGTTAACCTTTCAAATTTATCTCTGTTAGAAGTGGGTTTTAGGCCTAACTCAACCCCACAAAACCGGNTTGTAAGGTGAGGTCTGCACCCCACTTATATATTATAAATTGGCCTTATCTCTAGCCGATGTGGGACTTCCAACACACCCCCCTCACGCCGAGGTATATACATCTCGAGCGTGAGACTAGATATTAATGGGTGGTCCGATAACAGCCCAAATAACGGGTGGAACAATCTGCCCAATAAATATCGCTAGGATAGGCTCTAACCATAGCTCTGATACCATATTAGAAGTGGGTTTTAGGCCTAACTCAACCCTACAAAACCGGCTTGTAGGGTGAGGTTTGCACCCACTTATATACACTTAAATGGCCTTATCTCTAGTCGATGTGGGACTTCCAACACACCCCCCTCACGCCGAGGTATATACATCTCGA
>NC_028354.1:10220100-10259683 GCF_000741045.1 Vigna radiata var. radiata
GTCCGATAGCGGCCCGATAGCGGGTGGAACAATATGCCCAACGACAACAGAAATCGCTAGGATGGGCTCTAGTCATGGCTCTGATACCATGTTAGGAGTGGGTTTTAGACCTAACTCAACCCCACAAAACCGGCTTGTAAGGTGAGGTCTGCACCTCACTTATATATTATAAATTGGCCTTATCTCTAGCTGATGTGGGACTTCCAACAATCTCTACACCCTTTTACCCTTCTTTACTCTTTTATCACATATAATGATAAAGCAGAGAGTAGTACTGCTGTTGACTGTAAAAAATCTGTTTCACTCCTACTAAAGGGCAAAGCAAGTGGCAAATTAAAACATTAACGTACAAACATTATTATAATTTTCAGATGAACTGCACTAAACTGTGTTAGGATAAATTAATCAAGGGAAAATAGGGACTTTGAATAGATTTTCTTTTAAAATAATGCCTTTTCTCCATCACAAGCTACAGATATATATGCCTTATTTTTTTTATGCACATCTAGGATGCTCAAACCATCATGTCCTCCTTGTTTTAAGACAACAGACTAAGAAACTAAATGATAGAGCTTAGTAAAACAAATATGATTCATGTGACTCAATGAATCAAATATTTAACAAAAAATACTATGAAAATAATAATTGTTCTACACACCTCAAGATCAGCAGCTGATATGGTCTCATCGCCAAGAAAAGCTTCAGCAAGTTTATCGTCAACTTCTGAAACAGTTTCTATAAGTTCACGTCTTTTTTCTGCCACTAATGCTTCCATATCTGCAGGCACATCTTCAGAGACCACTTTTTCACTGCAATAAGCAGCAATAGTTTAAGTAAAAGAATAATGCAAGAGGAGACTTCTACATAGGAACACAAAATGCAGAAGGTTTTGAAACTTACCCACTTGAACCATGAAAATAGTAGGCCTTTAACTGCACAAGATCAACAAGTCCCTTAAAATTTTCTTCCAAACCTATTGGAACTTGCATTGCAGCACTATGATGTCGAAGCTTAGATCTAGCCTGGAAAATAAAAAAAACAAAAATAAAACAAAAAATTCTCTCAAAAAGATAACAATTTTAAATCTAAATAAGGCAGAGAGAATTTTTAAAATGCACAGGGTTAGTATAAAACAAATCTAGAGGTCAATAAATCATAAAACTAAAAGTTTGACTCGCATAATGCTAAAATCAATATTAAGATAGGAAAGCCTCTGCATATAAAAAACAGGGTCACAGATGAATTTTATTGATGACCAATGTTTATTAAGAAACACCTGTAAAAGAATTTGAAAACCAACTTTATTAAAATACCCACTTTCTCAAACACCACTGGAACAGTAAAAGTGGTGTTGGAAGGATTTAGATCAAGGAGGATGGTACCACTCTGGTACCATGTTGAGAAGAAAGAGGCCGAGAAGAAATATATCGAATGCCATGTGTTGGGTACACACATGAGTATTCTTATTTAGAATGTGAAATGGATACAATAAATGATGAACAAAATTCAATACCAAATCATCGGAAATACTTGGTAAGATATTTATCTATCAAATCATATCTACCAATTTAATGTAATCAAAGCATATATCTAATATAATCAACTCATATCCCTAACAAGGGGAATAATTAAAATTGTGTACATGGCACATGAACAAAGATAGTGTTGTCTACAATGCCTTCCATAAATCTCAAAAGCACCTGATTTAACACTTTCCATGGATCTGCTCCCATCCGATCAAGTTTATTGATAAATGCAAGTCTTGGAACATCATATCTTCTCATTTGCCGATCAACAGTAATGGACTGACTTTGCACCCCACCAACACTACAAAGAACGAGAATGGCACCATCAAGGACACGCAAAGCCCTCTCAACCTCAATGGTAAAATCAACATGACCAGGTGTGTCAATAATGTTAATCTGCAACAACACATTACCCAGGATATTAAATATAAATTATATGCAAGATAAAGAAAGGAAAAAATACATTTCCTCAAATGGCTAGAAGAATATATCAGTTACCTTATATGCATACTACAAGCAAGAAAAACAAGTTGTCCATCAAATTGTCAACATTTCTGATTGACTTCAAGATACAATTTGCTTTGATTTAACACCTATTTCGGTTTCACTATATTCCCCTACCATTTCAACCATGCACGACGGGAGACAGAGTAACTCTTCAATCTTTTATTTTTCACAAGTAATAAATAATCATAACCACAACTAACACTGATATTGATAATAATAACAACACCCAAAGTCCAAACTCTGATTCCTGGTACTCCATAACCTCACTACCACCACCTCAAAATTGATTAAAACTCAATAAGTAATCATAATAATTAATACTAATAATAAAATTAGTAGCAACAGCAGCACTCAAATGGACAAATCTAAATTCTCCTTTTATTTTTCTTGTTTTCCATTAGTTCAAAATTCGATTCAATTTGAACTTGGCTAACGTCACAAACTCTTCATCTCTTCCAATTTTATTGGAAATGTAAAATGAAACTTAAATTATACACATTGTCACTAGAACAATTTTTAAACTCTTTCAACCAATCAGAATCTTAAACCATTAGTTATTGTAAAATTCAAAACCGCTATACACCTCAAAATTCAATCCAATTTAATTCAATTAGAAATCAACTAGCATAACCAACTCCCCCAACTTTATCTAACTACTTCAATCCAACAGTCAGTGAGATATACAGCAACAAAGTCAAACCTTATAGTCCTTCCAAGTGCAGTATGTGGCAGCAGACTGAATTGTGATTCCCTTCTCCCTCTCCAAGTCCATAGAGTCCATTTTGGCACCAACGCCGTCCCTGCCCCTAACCTCGTGGATCTCGTGGATCCGACCCGTGTAGTAAAGAACCCGTTCCGTCAGCGTCGTCTTCCCGGAGTCGATGTGCGCCGAGATACCGATGTTGCGGAGCCGCTCCATCGACTCTTTCCACCATGGATCCTTCTCCAACTTCGAACGCGCAGCGTTACCAGCCGAAAACTGCCGGAGCTGGAAGGAACCGCCCAGGAGGAACGCTGCTGGGGACCGCGACGAGGTGGAGCAGAGCGCGTAAAGGAGGCGCGGTGCGGAGGACCGGGACAAGCGTGCCATGGCGGGTGTAGGGTTTTTTACCGTCTCTTTTTCTGGGGTTTTAACTAAGGAAATGAAACTAAAACCCTAATCATGTACCAATTTGCATCTGCAATAAGTAACTATTAAATTATAGTTAACTATATTTTTAATAACTTATATAAGGTCACCTGCATGCTAAAATGTTCTATTTTTTTTAAGGAACTCGAAAACATTCTTAATAATATATATATATATATATATATATATATATATATATATATATATGTGTGTGTGTGTGTGAGATTTTCTTCTTTTTTTTCTTGGAAATCAAATAAGAAAAACGAGTCATTATAAATTTAATATTTATATATTAAATGGAAAGTTTTCATTGAAATTTTAAAGCATTTACAAAAATCAAACTTTAAAAGTAGGTATTTGTTATGTAAGTAAGGAATTGAATAAATAGAAAAATGTACTTTGTGTTATAAAAAGTATTCATTAAGAATACCTGTCACATAAAATGTTACATGACCATTGTAATTAAAGCCATAGTAAAAAGTAGTAATTTTTATGACATGTGGTAGCTTTAACCGTGATATAAATGTGATAAAATTTCCAAGAATTGGTAAATCAGGGTGGACAAACTGCAATATCTACACAACTACTGAATTATATAACCAATTATAGTTCATAGAAACTGAACTGCATCCCCCAACCAACGCCTCCCTCCACCGTCGTCCCCTGGATCCCTTCCTCCTCCCCTGTCACGTCGTCTCCAGCGTCACCCCTTCTCCGACCTCCTTCTCCTCCTCCGCCGCTTCCGCCTCCCAACCCTCCTCGCCGCCAAAACTAACTCCCCCGCCAACTTCTCCCTCGACCACCACCCCCTCACCCACCCCGGCCTCTTCTCCACCCCCTCCCTCGCCCGTCCACCGCGTCCAGTCCTTCCACGACTACTCTCTCTTCGGCTACGGCCTCCCGCCCTCGCCCTCTTCCCCTACCGACAACTCCATCCACTCCTTTTGGAACTCAGGCGTCCTCCTGCTCCCGCCTCAACGGCGTCTTTTGTTCCCCCTCTTTTCCTTCGTTCTTCCACTGTTATATGGCAAGATTTTTCAATTTCTTTTGAAAGGGAAAGGGAAAAACGTACCTTTTGCAGATTTGTCTTTTTTTACAGCAAGAAGTGTTCTCAAATCCTTCAACCACGTGGAAGAGTCTTTAACAATTCGGTGGAGTGCAGCAAAGCTTTCAAAGCTTTCAACAGCGACTATCCTTCAACAACCCTGGCGGCAGCCGGAGATAGGAAATAGGAAATAGGAAAGTAGGAAATTGAGATGGAGAAAGGAAATAGAAAAAAGTTAACTGTGATTAAGAAAAGAAATAAGAAAACTGAAATTTCTGTACTGAAAATAAAAGTAGATTTTAGTAAAAATAGTTTAAGTTTTTTATGTTTAAAAAATATAAATAAACTATAATTTAAGGTTTTTAAATTAACTGTGTCTAGCTCAGTAAATACCTGACACCGTTCCTCTCCAATATAGCTAAAGCTTGCTCTTGCACACCGTTCTGCTTTGAAGAAGGTGATGGAACACTTTAAGCAACCAGAATGTGCTTGCGAACTGTGAGTGGAGTGGACATCGATGGTGGCTTCTGACGAATGGCCCTGAGCGGCGGCTGGCTCTGAGCGACGGCTGGTTGAGGAAGAATGGCTGTGAGGGTGAGCACGTCTTGGTGAGAGCTGTGTTCTTGATGTGAGATGGTAGGCGTTCTAGATTTAGGATTCTCAATTTTGGGCTATCAATTTTACTGCGAAAATAATATTTTAGGATTTCCTGATTTTGAATGTTTTGGAATTAGAGTTTATTAGTCTCATTTTATTGATTTCATTTCAGTCTTAAGGGAGTAATATTTAAGATGGGTTAACGTAAGTTTAATCTTTATGTCTAAAGATTTTCAGATACAAGTTTAAATTTTCATTAGGATTTTCAAAAGGAAAATGATTTACTGACCTACATTACTTTGTAACTTATTTTTATGAGTATTTTTATTATTTAAAAAAGTTAAACTTTATATTTATAAAGAAAAAGATAGATTAAAATATAAAATAATAAATGAAAGTATATATAAAAATTTGTTATAGAACTTTTAAATAAATTATTTATTGGATTTTTTATGCTTTTGTGTTTATTAAATGTTAAGAATAACATAAAAATATATTTTTATTTAAAAAGCCAAGCAAAACATGTTTTATAAGTAAAATAACATTTTTTTTTTTATAATATTTTTTTATAAATTTTAAATGCGTTGACTTTTGAATCTAAGCCTCCCTTTTCATATTAAAAATTCATGTATGAACTTAAAAGTTTCAAATATAAACAATTATAAAATAAAAAAACTACACCATATATACTTGCAAACTTGTGTTTATATTTTTTATATAAAACTTCAAGTTTCTCGTGTTCCTTAATTCAAATTCATTATGTTTATACCTTTGTATTTATATTTATATACTTATTTTTGTTTTTTAATAAATATCGATTTTAAAAAATAATAAATATAATGTTTATGGTGATTAAAAAAAAATTAAGAAGGATTCTAGATGTACTACAGAGGATTTGTCTACCAGACAACCATTGGGTAAGGACATAATGTGAGTGGATCGGGTAAATGCACTTCGGATAACTAATGTGAGTAATTACCTATATTATACATAAATATATGACATTTATGAATGATTAGCCGTATATATTTGAAATATACTAAATATATAATATTAATGACTAATTAACGAGTTATATTACATAAAAATATATGGTATTGATGAAAAATAATTTAGAATCTACAAACCTCGTATCAGATTTGACTAGACCTATCAATTTGGCTTCTCTAATATGGTTTGGCCTTGATCTACGTGGGTTAGAGTCAAAAAAGCCCACAAGACCAAAAACCCCCCTCATAGAAAAAGTCATAGGGCCAAAATATTTATAAAAGTCGTGTGGGTGTTGCTCCCTCCACCTTCCCAAGTGGGTCATGCACCTCCCCACTATTTTAATTTATTTCAAAAATATTTTACACCTCTCCACTATTTTCTTTTATTCCAAAAATACCATATACCTCCCCACTATCCTTAACAATCTTTCCCTTTCTCTCTTTACATTAATGGAGCATTTACATGGTTTAGATTTGAATTTGTGATATATTACAAAATATAAAATTAAGAGGAAACTTCAATATTATTACTTCTACCATTTTCATTTTATAAATTAAAAGATAGATGCAAATACAAAATAATAAACATAATAATATTGATAGTAAATAATGATATATTATTATTATTATATACTAACTTTATAATGACGAAAGAACTAAATAAATTCTAAATCTTTAACAAATAACTTTTTTTTATATTTTAAGTATTTAA
This sequence comes from Vigna radiata var. radiata, assembly GCF_000741045.1. Lineage (NCBI taxonomy): Eukaryota > Viridiplantae > Streptophyta > Magnoliopsida > Fabales > Fabaceae > Vigna > Vigna radiata. Next base: position 10,226,606 of record NC_028354.1, read on the forward strand.
TAATATTTTTATATTATTTATTTAATAAATTAAATATTTTATTCAAATTATTTGAGTCAAGCATGTCAGTGAGTTAAAACATAATATAATGTAAAAACTTATAAATATTATATGTAAGAGAAACACACATATATATAAATATTTTTCTAGAAATTTAGAACAAAAATTTACCATTTATTAAGTAATTTGAAAAGAAAAAAAATATATTCAACAGCGAAAATAAGATTGAATCAAATTTATTTAAGAAAATATATCACAAGTTAAAATTTGAGTCATGTAAATACTTAAATACTCCATTCATTAATGTAGAGGGAGAAAGAGAAAGATTTTTAAGGATAGTGAGGAGGTGTAGGGTATTTTTGGAATAAAAAAAATAGTAGAGAGGTGTAGAATATTTTTGAAATAAATTAAAATAATAGGGAGGAGCAAAACCCACTTCAGGAGGTGCAGGGAGCAACACCCAAGTCGTGTGGGTTAGGACTAACCCATTGGCCTTGTTTTAGAATTTTTTTCTTTTTATTTTAAATGTAAGAAAAGTGTAATTAATTCTAATTTGTTCTGAGTCTGAGTGTTATAATTTTTAAAAATAATTCTATTATATTTGATGGACCAAAATTATTTAATTACTTTTTTTATTATATAAGATAGATATTTATTTTTGGTACTTAAAATTCTATAAATATTTATTATATAAAATTGACTTTTGGCTCTGTTCCAAAACATAGGGTTCCGAATTGAATCATCTTGAGCCTAATTTCTAGTCTATTGTTTCATTTAGGTTTAAACCCTTGTTTGGTCCGTAAGTTAAGTTCTGATATTCAGTTTAGTCCCCGTTTTTTAAAATGTCAACCTTTAGTCCCTATGATATAAAAAAAGTATCAAATCAGTCCTATTCGTTAACAAATCACAAGTTTTCATACCTAGGTATCCAATATTTTTGTGATTTGTTAACGGGAGGTGTTATGAACAACAAATTTTTCATTAAATGATTTGTTGTTCATAACACCTCCCGTTAACAAATCACAAAATATTTGATACATTTTTCATATCATAGGGACTAAAGGTTGACATTTTTAAAAGCGGGAACTAAACAGAATATCAGAACTTAACTTAGGGACAAAAAAAGGTTTAAGCCTTTCATTTATTAGCAGAACTTTCTGCCACTAAACATAATGTATTAATCTGATTAATGTTCCTAATATAGATTAAGTACAGATAAAAACAAATTAAGTCAATTTTATAATTTTTGCGTGGACTGTTATTTAAGTTTTTTGGAATATTATTATGGTACGAAGTTATTAATTCACAAATTTTATTTGAGAGCATACAAATATTCTTATGACTCAGATGATATTTTTCAAATAATATAAAATATATTACTTAAACATCTATATCTATTAATAAAGAATTTTTTTTTAGAGAATGCACTTTTTTATATATTTTATTATCAATTTTTCTCTTTTTTATATATATAAGGATTCTCTTTTTTTTTCATATATATTTTTTAAATAATTTTCTTTTAAATAAAATTATTATTTTATCAATTTTATCGAAAAGAAGAAGGTCAAACATTTATAAAGCTCGTGGCTTGAAGGATATATATCACTATCTCAATAAATATATATATGTATGTTTGTGTTTTAGTTTTTTTTAAAAAAAAAACAAATTAAAAAAAAATCATTATTATCATAATTATAAGCTTTAAATATGTTTTTAGTCTCTATGCTTTGGGACGATTTTGGTTTTAGTTTATTTTCAAATTATGGTACAATTTAGTCCTTCAACTCTAGAAAACTCTGGTTTTAGTCTTTTTTACCAATTTGTTTTTAACTTTATTTGTTCTTAGTTAACATTAAAGCAAAAATGTGTCAAACAGTGTAAACAATCCAAATGCTATAATGAAACATGTTTGAAACAACAAATAAAGTTTAAAAAAATTGGTAAAAAAGACTAAAACCAGAGTTTTCTAAAGTTGAAGAACTAAATTGTACCATAGTTTGGAAATGGACTAAAACCAAGATCGCCCCAAAATATAGAAACTAAAAACATATTTAACCCTAATTATAAAAATGAATATAAATGATTTTTATTAATTTTATAAATATTATTTTTGCTATAAATAATTATTTTAGTTTATCATATTAAGTTTTAGAAATAATTAAATAAATAACATTTAATTTATAAAAATATTACAAATAGAATGAAATTAATAAGATAATTACTTTAATTAAAATATATATTTAATAAGATAATGACGTTTAAATTAATTTTAATTTATAAAAAACAATTGTTTTTACTTCTCTATTTTATAGGTATTTATATAAATAAATAAATAAATATATATATATATATATATATATATATATATATAGATATATATATAATACGAGAGAGAGTAAAATCACAATAAATTATAAATATATATAAATTATATTGTTTTTAAAATTTAATTAAAGTTTTGTATTGAAGTTAAAACCCTAACCTACTTGAGAAGGAGGTTTTGGAGTTGAAATTTTTGTCTGACTCCTTACGTGAGAAACTTCAGGATAATTATATTTAGACAACATTTTTTTTTTGACAATATTTAAACATTAATTACTTATCAATCTGTGATTGGTAAAAAATTATTCCACAGTTTATCCCTTCTTAAAATAGAGCTTTGGGAGCTGCATGAATTAAATTGATACCGATAGATTTGACTTTCCTCTCTCCTCTCTCTTTTACGTTTACTACTTATTTTTACACCATTGAGACGTTTTACAAGTACACAAACTTAAGATCACCATCAAAGCATCTAACCTAACGAGAAATATTTATTTTATTATTTATGTTTCATAAGAAAATAACTTTTTTTTTTCCCTTTGAATCTAATTTATGTATTAGATTCTTAATATTATGTGCCCCAATCTCAAAAATCTATTTCATAAAGCAAAACTTAAGTACTAAAAGAATGGTAAAATTTGTAGCATTTGCTATACTATCATTTATTCCATCAACATTTGAGTACAGAAGAGAAAGAAAAATAAAACACTAAAACATAAAGGGATAGATTTGATAATTCAGGAGTGAGAAAGACATGGCACATGGGGATTACAGAAAGAGCACACCCCTTTTACATTCTTGCATGATGCATAAGTTTTCTTTCCAGCAATGGTAGTTATGTTAATCCCCTTCAACACAATGTTGGTGCAACCTAAGTTTTTGTCACAATGAAGTTTGATTGCATGTGGAGAACTTGAGGTTCCCCTCACATTATCATACATAACATCACTCACCCTCACTGCTTCTGCACTATCATATGGGTTGTATTGTTGATCAATAATTACAGGATTTTTAGCTTCCACAACTATGATATCCTTAAATGTGATCTTTCTTGCATATCCTTGACCTCCCTGATTTAAGGAACCAAAAATATTTTTAATATATCAAAATCAATGTATTTTTGAAGAAACATTAAAAAGACAAGAAAAAATAATTAAGAAAAAACATGAACTCAATAGTATTATTCTTACTATCCATGTCTTGATTCTAGCTCCATTTGTGGTTCTATTGAAGGTGCAATTTCGTACATATATCTCTTCTACTGTATGATGAGCTCCATTTTTTCCTAAGCTCCCGATACTATATGCATGGATCCCAAATAGTCTCATAATATTGACCTAATAATAACTTGAATCAATGTGAAACTAGAAATTTACTTCAACTTACCTGATGCCGTGGCCAGGTCCACAATAAACACCAATTATGCTTATGAAGGTTGATCCATGGTTAATGGCAATGCAATCATCCCCTTAAGTAAACAATAAAACTATATAATATCTCATTAACCAAATAATAATAATGTTTCTTTCTCTTTCTATCATTTCATGTCTCACGTTGTGTTTTCTGTACAAGATAAGCAGTTTTACCAGTTTCCATCTTAGAATTCTTGATGAGAATGTTGGATGAATAAGAGATATCAATCCCATCAGTGTTGGGACTTTCATCTGGTGCAATAAAATGAAGTTTGGAGATGAAGGATCCATTGCATCTGTTTATGCTTATATGATTTTTCGGACTATTGATGTGAGTTAATCCACTCAGGAATAGATTATTGCATTCACCAAAATGTACAGCCTGCATGCATATATATCATATCATATCAACAAATTCACATTCTGTGCTAAGTTTTGTGTTGTACTTTTAATACAATTATTTTAATATATTAAAAATATTTTTCATATACTTTAAAATATTGAATCATTATATTTTCATATACAATCATCCACTTTTTTATATATTTATTGCCTAATTTCACGACAAATTAACTCATATAATTACAGAATCACATCAAATCTTTTAAAAAAAAATATAGAAATCACAATAATTAAAAATAAATAAAAGAAAAACATTAAATCTTACAGTTGGTCTGTTAATTTCAGAATTGAAATAGGCATTCCACCATGGAGCACCTTGGCCATCAATCTGTCCTCCTCCACGAATAACAAGACCATTTATACGCTTGAAACGGATCCATGCCTTCCTAGTACCTTTTCCCAATTTCCAACCCTTAATGTTCTTTGGAGCAATAATGATTCCCTTAAGCTATCAAAGAAAAAGATAAATAACATATTACATATGAGTAATGGTACCATAATACATTTTTACATTCATTTGACACAGAATATAAAGATAAAATAATCATAAAAATATAAATTTTTATATTTTTTTAAGAAAAAAAAAATAAAAATAATTTTAAATAAATGTAAAAAATTTAAGTATGTGAAATAATATTTTTTATTACACATATATTCATTGTCATCAGAATATAAGGTATGAAGTTAAATGGTTAGGAGTTTCATCAAAATCACCGTATGACCTTATCGTTACAATTTGTACATATAATTTAAGATTTTCTTTTCTTGTATAGCTTTAAAATTTTACTGTCTTTATATTTGTATTATGATGAGTGCTAGCAACACTTTTTTATGATATTTCCTTTTACCACTACTTTTATGCGAGCTGCTAAATATAACCTTTTATTTGTTGATTAAAAAATCCTTAAATACCATCTAATTTTAAAAATAAAAAATGCATAATTAATTTAAATATTAATCTATAAACTAAAAAATATAAATATATTATAAATAAAAAACTATAATTGATTTATAAATTAGACTTTAAATTAGTCTCTAATATTAGTTACTAAAATTTGTTATCAAAGAATTAAAGTCTATATTGTTCTTATTTAATTTAGAGTCTAATTCACAAAGTAATTATAATTTTTTATTTATAATAAATACTATTTTAAATACTAAAATTTATGAATTTGTTTCTAAATTAGTTTTTATAATGATCAATTATTTTTTGGCTCTAAAATTAATTATTATTTAAGGATTTTCTTGTAATATCTTAATTGTCTATACAAATTAAACTATTACTCTTATGCTAATATCTTATTTGTTTTTTTTTCTCAGCCTTCTTTATTTTATCAAGATTTCCGTAACAACTTTTTTTTTTAATTTAAAACTTACTTATAAATTTATTTCATAAAATAAATATATTGTCTCACATTATTTATCATCAAAATTTATATATTTTTTAATGAAAATTGGAACAATTACATTATAATTTAGGCACAGATAAATATTTATTTTATATGATTTTTAAGTCATAAAATTAAAATTAAACATTTATACGAAGTATTACATCGATTCAAATACTAATTTTATTTTAAATTATATAAGCAAACAATTAAAAGTCTGAGCACTCTTCTTATCCTTTTAACATTTTATTTAAAATTTAAAGTACTCAATATTTTATTCTTTAGTTGTGTTGAAAATATTAGAATTATATATGTTTTGTGTTTAGTTTTTAAACTAAATTACGAAGAATTTAATTTTTACGAATGTAATGTAAAATATTATGTGAAGTGTTTTTTATACGATAAACGAAATTTTACAATAAATTATAATATTGTTTTCACATGCAGTTTATTAGAGGAAATATTTTTCATAACTTTCTTAAAATACATTGATTGAATGGTTTATAATTTAGTTAAAAATATATTTAAACTAAAAGATTATAAAATAATAAAGGTATTTATTAACCTTAATGTGAACGATTGCAGGCTTGCAGGGACCACTGAACAATAGAGGCTGCAGCATGAAAGTTTTCTCTTTGGGTATGAGAAGTGTTGGAGTGCCATAACTTGCATTGCATGTGTCTTTCCATGCTTTCAGAAAAGCCTTCACAATTTAACAAACAAAATAGTTTTAAATTATATCAAATAAGAGAAAGGAAAAAACTTTATTTTTACGAACAATTGATCCGTTTCAAATATTTTATTAAAATAAATTTAAACAAACTAAAAAAATTATAACAGATGTTCTATTATTAAAAAAATATTAAAAAAAAAGGTTAAATATGTTTTTAGTTCTTATATATTTTGGGGTGATTTTGGTTTTAGTTCCTCTTTCAAACTAAGGTATAATTTAGTCCTTTAACTTTAGAAAACTCTGGTTTTAGTCTTTCTTACAAAAACTTTTTAACTTTATTTGCGGTTTCAAACAGGTTTCTCAGTTAACATTGAAGCAAAAATGTGTCAAACAGTGTAAACAATTCAAATGCTATAATAAAATGTGCTTGAAACAGCAAATAAAGTTAAAATTTTTTGGTAAAAATGACTAAAACCAGAGTTTTCTAAAGTTGAAGGACTAAATTGTACCTTAATTTGAAAGAGGGACTAAAACCAAAATCGTCCCAAAATATAAGAACTAAAAACATATTTAACCCTAAAAAAAATTGTTAACATTTATCCTAAGAATATCACTTTTTCCACGTATCAAAAGTTCAAATAAGACATCATATACAAAAGAAATTAACTTCGAAAGTTTTGTAAAAGGCTTTGACTATAATTAAGTAAATGGTAACTCCAATTTGTTTTACATTAATTAGTCGAATATATTTTAAAAATTATTGTTTAATTGAAAATAATATAATACTAATCATGAATAACTAGTGAATGTGTAAAGCCAGGTTACAAATTCATTTGGAAATATACTTTTTCGGGTGCTTGTCTTTGAATACCAAGTGAAAAGACACTTTGTATTCATTAAAAATAATTATCCTCAAAATGTCCGTAAACATCCATTAAACGCTAGAAATTTAAAACATAAATAAACCATAACGAGATATCAAATAATTATAAAAAGGACAGTATATTGAAAATGTTTTAGTTATCATTTTACTCCTCAATTGATTTAGTTCAATTAAATGAAGAATGTAATTTTTGAAAAGGTTAAAAGTACTTTTAAAATCATTTTAAGCCTCTCAATATAACTAGTGTATACGGATTAAATAATTTGTTTCAAATATAAGAGTAGCTAGCTCTATTATAGTTCTACCTAACCAAACTTAATTAAGTTATATAATGAATAAGAAATAGTAGGTATTGAAACAAATATCAATGTTTATATAAAATTATACAAGTGAAAGTAAGTCCTGAAAATTAACATTTTTTTTTATCTACTATGCCAAAAAAATATATACATGGATATTCTAGTGATAATTGTATTGAGATAAAAATGAAAGAGAACACTTCCTTAAAAAAAAATAGTGATGTGAATGGAACGGATTCGGTGACTTCTTTAATTAACTTTGTTTATTTTCTTAACTGATTTTTTAAAAAATTAAAATTAATCATTAAACACATGAAAATTAATTAATGTTATGTAACTTTGAAAAGAAAACTTATTGAAACCGTATGTATAATTAAATTAATTTATTAATATTTAATTTCGATAGAACTTAAGTACCAATAAAATTATGACATTATATAATTATAATTTACCCAGTGATCAATTCTTAACTTAAGAATTTGTGGAAATAATGCTCCTTCAAAAACAAATATTTGAAAATTACGTAGATTCCGAATTTTCCAAAAATTAATATAGGGATAAAATCTTTCAAGAATGAACATATAGTGATAATTTAATTGGAAAAAGTTTCTTTTAACAACTTTCTTTTATAAGTTTTTAATAAGATATATGATTGATCTCTTTCAAATATTTTTTTAAACATAAATTCAAACTCACTAATTAAATAATGACATATATCTTATTATCAAAAAGTTGTTAAAAAGAATTATCAAAATATCAACATCCACAAATACATAATGATATATTTTGGAGTGTAGAAGAAAAGGAAAGTGAGAAACATACTTGGGAATCATCAGTTTCACCATTTCCGATGGCACCATAGTCAATAACATTGAATCTTGGAGCTGCATGAAGCTCCATTCTACCCCACACGCAAGGCGAATAAGCAAAAACACACATTCCTAGGGTAAGAAATAACAGTTTCATCTTCATGTTTTTTTCTTCTGATAACCTTCTCTATCATCAAGTCTATGTAATACAGGGCATGTAGAATGCTAGCCTAATATGAAAATATTGGAGAAAAAAGATAATTTATAGAATGTAGAAATGAACACACTACCAATGGAAGGAAACTGCACAAAAAGAAAAAATATATATATAATGGTGGAATTGAGAGATTCTATCACAAAACTTAATGTTAAGACATAAGAATTAATAATCCATGCACGAAATGTGCAAGCATCAAGTGTCATAAAATATATCAATTTAAAAAATAATGAGAAGACACAGAGAATATATTTAGAATATATTACGCATATTTTAAAAATCTCAAATTACATAATTACATGTGTAAAAACTTTTATACAAATTAAAAAAATACTTTTTATACCGTATATAAATTTAAACAATATAAAAGACTTTTTTATACCGATTAATTTCATGACCAATATAAAAAAGTATTTTACACATTTTTTTCCTTCATTTTGTTCCTACCTTTGTCACTCATGTTCGTCCTCCAACTTCACGCCTAATACCTCTCTGTCTTACAAGACTAGACGTTTTCATTTCAGAATAAGACATTAATTCCATATTCTAGGTAACCGAAAATGAAAATTGCAGTATTAGGAAATGCAATATTTTTCGATCATATATATAATTTTAAACTTTAAAATAAGCTATTAAATATAATTACTTAATTTTGTTTTATAATTATAATTATTTAAAACATTATTTAAATATCCACGACAAAAAAAAAAGTGACAGATAATTTTTACAAGTATGATTGTTAAATAATATTTATGACATAAAAAAGGTCATACAAAATTGTTACAAGTATAATTGGTTAATAATACCGTTTAATTTGTATGTATGAAAAATGTTTATATTATCATTTAATATACAAACTTGAAAACATAATATCTACAAATATAATTTCTAGGACAACTTTTGGTAAGGCAAAACATGAAAACATTTTTTTTTTTGTGTAACAAGTATTTCTTTTAGCATATCTGTCCAAAGGCTCTTAATTATAAGGAAATTGTTTTTTTTTCCTACTTTCTCATGGATATTTCTTTTAGCATCTTCATTGCGATAAAAGTTAAAATTATTTACATATTAAAAATATTTTGGACTTAATTCATTTTAGATTATGTAATTTAAAACTAAAAATTATATTTAATATTATTTATTTATTTATTTTTTAATTTTATGATTTTATAATGAAAAAATACTTTAAGTTATACAATTTTTAAATATATTTTAAATTACATAATCTAAAAATAAATTTGATATTATATAATCTGAAAATATAAAATTATTTTAAATCGCCTAATTTATATTATATTTATGAATTACACAATTTAAAAATTTAAAAATATTTTCTAGAAATTTGAAATTTGGTCAAATGGCATCATCGAAAAATTTATTAATCTATTCAGACATACGGAATTTAGAATGAATATTTTTCTGTTGGTTTCCGATTTCTTCAAAAATTTAAAGCATGAGTGTTTTATTTTAAACTTTTCCAACACCTCCGACGGTGCATGAAGAAACCATGGGCTGGAAAGAGTAGTTATATGACAAATGGGCCCACAAGCCCATTCAAAAATGATCCATCCATCCAATCCTATTATCAACTATGGTTGAAGATTATGGAGAAAGAGTAACGACTGAACCATCAATGGGAGGAGGAAACATCATGCATACCAACTTGTCTTCTTCTTCTTCTTCTTCTTCTTCAACTGTTCTTCCCAATCTTAAGCCTTCAGTTTCAACTATAAATACCTTATCCTGCACCCTCTGTCACTGTCACAATCAACTTTCCTCAAAACAACAAGTTCCTTCTCAAGGGGAAGTTGAAGATGCAGTCTCAGCTCTTCAACAGTCAGTTCTATTTTACTTCTCATCTTCTTTTGCAGATGCATCTCTTTTCTTACTTCATGCCCTTTACATATAATTCAAAGAAATTGTAGTTACTGTTAATTTTTTAACTCAATTTTACTGTTATAGTAAAGACTATTTTTTGAGAGTATATATGATTTATACTTTGTTGGAATGAGTGAACAGATTCTGTTTAACAAAAAATCTCATATTAAATGTCTTGTGCTATAGTTATGGTTTGCCTTTAAGTTTTGTTGGACAATTTTGTTTTTAAGATGTGGTTATTAAGTTGAAATTTGGCATTAAAATGTATTTTTGAGGACCAGTATGATATTAATCTGTATTTGTTTTGGATCAATTTGATATTTATAGAATTTAGAAATTAATTTGTTATTCGGTTATACAAGGCTCACTTTTCAAGAAAACATGACACTAATTGTGTGAAGTTAATTGCTTACTTTTTACCATTTTGTTGTGTAAGAGTTTTATGCAAGCAATAACAACTTGCTTGAACATTCCTTTTCAAAATTGTTGTCAGATTTATACAAGCGTTTCAGCAGATCTCAGGATCATATGATTCGAGGACAGTTATATCTCATGGATATAAAAGACTATATGATGCTTTTCAATTGCTGCAATCTGATCCTGCTGTGAAGGTTCACTCTTTGTTAGGATTTAATATTTGATATCTTGTTGGGTTTTAAGATTTTGTTTGTTATTATTTATGTTTGTTATTATTCTGTGTATATAACTGATAGATTAGATAGAATTATAACTAATTCTGTTATAATCTCGATGTATAAATATTTGCATCTGTATATGCAGAATTAAGATAATACACATATCATTCTTTGCTTCTCTGTTTTTCCTCTCATCATGATTCTCATTATTTAAGACTCTTGACCTAGTAGTTTCAAAACATGGAAAATTATTTTCATTTCTCAAATTAAATCATAGCAATCCATGATTCTTGGTAAAACCTTAAATTATAAAAAGAATTCTCTTTTATATTTTCCATTTCTTTTGGATGACATGCTTTTTCTTTGTTTTTTTTTGGAAGGAAATCATTTACTGCGTCTGAACCTAATCTTTTGTTAGGGGATTCTTCTCATTAAGTTTGTTATCCGCAATCTAATTGTATCGTGAAACTTTCTAGGTGTTCATTCTTGCTTTTGCTATCTAAAATTTTTTATGACTTTTGTTATTGCTATTGATTAATTTCCTTAATCATTTGATGTCTTTGTTACTTTAATTTGTAGAGATTAGTAGTATCATTATCATCTGATAAAGCTCTTTGGGATGCTTTCATGAGCAATGTACTGCATCAAAAGCTGCTAGAGTTGCCTGATTCAGGTTTGTATGCATGGTCATGTATGTTTGTATTCTGTGAAAAGTAAAAGTACAGATTATATGAAAACCCCCCTCAAACAAAAGAGAAGAAAAGAGGTAGGTTTGTGACACTGGTAGTAGTTCTTAATACACCATTGATCTAGTGTTATGAAAGAAGGGAATAAACCTCCAACAATAACTAGACCCTTTTTCCCATAACCAACCAAATAAAATGTTGAGCAACTTACACCACTATTTTCACATCCAATTTAGACCCTTCTTAACCCTTTCTCTCTTCCCTTCTCTTACAAGTCTTATTAGATATAAACTCACTTATTAAGATGGTATTAAAGTCATTCATAGCCTATCCTAGTCAGATTCACTGGGAATATTATATTATCTTCTATTAGGCCACTCATGTATATTATCTTGTGCAATAGATATTCATTGCTTATGTGAAGAAGTGTATTAGAAATCTCACATTGACTAAGGATATGACAAAATCATGAATACAAATCTTACTTTACAAGCTAGTTTTGTTTTGTGAGGTTGAGTTATTATTACTAAGAAAGGTATTCCATTAATTGACTTGCATTGTATTGTGTGATGTAGTTGAGTGTAGAAGGCCAGAGATTTCTGAACTAAATGAATTCGGCACACAAATACTCAGCTGGACATTGGATGTCATAAAGAGAAAGATATTGGAACTGATTGAAAGTTTCCAGTTACTCTTGAATGATTTATTTCAATCCCATAAGATGGAAAATGATGCAGCATATGCATCAAAGATGGATGAAAAAGTCAGATCATCATTCCTTCTCTCCATAGTAATCCTCTTAATTGTAATTGTGGCTCGATCTCAAAGGTAATGGATATGGAAAAACTAAACCACTTCATTGTAGATTTCAAATAATAAAGGATTCATGTGCAAACTTTTAGCCATCTGTGTAATTTTTTTTTGTACTATAAGAAGGCTATGTTAGTTCTTTCATCTATGCAAAATTATCACTTGGAAATTTTTATTTCATTTCCTACTTCTATCCGATTTCAAACACATGTTTAGTAAGTAGGGGTATTCGCGGATTTAGCCAAACTCATTACCTAACCCACTAAAAATATATTGGGTTGGGTTAAGTTGGTCGAATTTTTTATATGAAACCAATCTAACCCAACTTACCCTTGAGCGAGTTAGATTGTGTTGGATTAATTTTGGTAAAAAATTTAATTTTTTTTGTTAAATTATTGTTTTTAATTAAAACATATCTATAAAAGTTAAGTTAAATTTTTAAGTAAGTTCATAAATCAAAATATAATAAGTTTTTTTAAACTAATTCAATACTATAAGAGAAAAACATAATACATTTTGTTCATAAGACAATTATAAAAGTGGGTCTGAGATTGGGTTTGAGATCACTTATCATGCAATCCGTAAAAGATTAGATTAGTTTAAATCGAGTCAGATTTTATTTAAACATATATGAAATCCAACTATTGAGAAAGAAAATGTAAAGATTGAATAGTTTTTTTTTTCTGCTACTCTTAAAATTTTATAACATTACTTTAACACTTACAAATATAAACAGTCAGAACAGTATCTTAAAAAACCTTGAATGAGTAAATAACTGTAAAGCAGAATGTTCAAGAACTACATAACAGGGTACTGACATTTAACGTGTATTATTTTTGGTTCTGGTGGCCATGCCATGCCACCCATAGCTCTATCTTCTATTGCATGGGTAACCACTCTTTCAACCACGACATATCCCTTTCCCCGCTCGACTGATTGTAGCTAACACATTGATTGTGGGTCTAGTTTTATGTTTTTTTTAAGGCTGTGTTTGGATTATTAATCATGTAGAGGATGAAATGAAAGGAATACATTTTAAATATTACTGTAAAATTCTTGTGTTATCTTCAAAAGTTTCACCCTCAAATTATTCCATTTCATTGCTTCTACCAGTTATGAACGATATATAGTAAAAGAAACGCTTAATAAAAAACAATAATATAATAATTTTAGTATAAAGATAAAGTAGGAATTAAAAAGTTATTATCTAATTGATTTTCTCAAAATGATGAAATGCAATAATTATTATGCCATTTCATTATAAAATATCTAATCAGTAACACTTATGTTAGTTCATTTCATTCTGTCTTATTTTTCAATATTGATAGAGAGAAAGTTGAAATCCAATAAATTATTCTAATCATTCCAAAAAAGAAAAGAAAGAATGAAAGAATATTATATTTTCTATAAATGAAAATAAGGTTACTTTCTAACTAATTAAAAATAAAACTAAATTGAAAACTTTTCTAAATTAACTTATACACAAACTAATATTTTTTAATAAAACCATATTATCATTATCAAATTTTAACATCCCAAGGCTTAAAATTTTTTCTTAAACATAAAACCTAATTTAACTTACACAAACAATTTTTTTTTTTAATTATTTCAAAGTTGCAAAACTTGTTTACATCTATTTTAAACTCATTCAAAAAGTTTACCCTTTTTTTCAGTTTTTTTCCATCCAAACAATATAAATAAATATGAACTTATGTTTTTCATCGTAATCTTGAATACACTTTTAATAGAGATTTTAAGAATGTCCTGTTTTTCTTTTTCAGTATGTTAGTAAGTATTTTTGTAGAACCTAAAGTGGAGACATGCTTCAATAGCCTATCGAATCAACTGTTAGTATATCATTCTTTACCGTTAAGGCTTCTCAATATTTCATAACAGCCCTTTTAATAACAAAGTAAAGTAGTATTTGGAAATCCAATAGAGAAGTTGGCGATTACCATTCTGAAACAGTTCATCCCGAATTTTTGGGAAGAAAAATCATACAAATAAAAATTTTCTAGGTGTGTCATTTTAAAAGTGTTGATATACTGTACAATTTGAAATATCAAGACATCCAGATTCCTGGACCCGTCGGTTCACGATTTGAAGCAGAACCTTGGTTAGCTAGCTTCTGAATACGGGAAGAAAACTCTTCAGCCTGAAGCGGATTGAACAAAGTCAGAATTTGAATGAGAAAGCAAAAAACAAAATGAAAGTATGCTCTATGCAGACTTCTTTATATCCCTCCCATCTCATGGGAAAACCTCCTGCTGAAAGGAAAGACACAATTTCCAGAGAACCACAATAACTTTGAAAATCCCTTTTTTCAATTTCCTCAAATCAGGCAAATTCAACACATCTAGGAGACTAGGAAACTCTGGTGCATTCTAAAACAACTTCTTGACAATTGATTGTTCCATATTTCTAACAATTCCTTGATAATTGATGGTTCTATATTTCTAAAACTTTCTTGATAATTGATGGTTCCATATTTCTAACAACTAGCATTACAGAACAGGTTCAGAGAAAGAAAAAAACATCTTTATTTGGCGCATAATGTTTAGAAATAATAAAATAGAGAAAGATACACCTAGACCAGATAGAAAGTAAAAAATCCAGACATTTAAGCAAATTAATCTTTTCAGTAGGCCAAATGAACAGCACAAAGGAAAATACAAACCTTTTCATCAATCCACATCAGAGAAGTTAGTTGATTATTTAAAATTCGAACTACTGCATCTAATGGAGTCATTCCATCAAGGGTATCAAGTTCTCCACCCTGAACAAAAACACCATTGTAAATTTCTTGCTCTTTTATGGGAATGAAAGAGAAACTAACAACCAGTACCTGGTTTGAATTAAGAGATTGGATAACCGATTTGATTTGTTCAGTCATCTGCTCAAGTTCCCTTTCAATCAATTCAGATTGCTCATACCTGCAAATGAAGGTATTAGAAATAAAAAATGACAGAAAGCATCAGCAATGAAGATCAGGAGGGAAAGGAGTTGAGATATAACCCTAAATCAGATGAAATCGTATAAAGTGGAAAACTTAATTTCATATGTGAATTGTTATTTAGTATGGAGTTTATGGTGGTACAAATCTCCGTCCATTCTAAACCATCAACCACACAGAGCAAGTACAATGAAATTACAGATGATCTACCAATAAGAACTTCAATACTCAATCCAATGTTTGAGGTGAAGCAAAATCACTTCACACAAGAGAAAATTAAAACGGACATTGGATTCAATATGGCAAAGATAGTTTTATAAGCTTAAAATATAGAATATATAAAATCAAACAATCTACAGATCTATCCAGATAATAATCAGTCAACTAATAATGATGATCCAAAACTCACATTGCATCTCTTGTAGATGCAGCTTCATCGTCAAGAAGCAAACCACGTTCATCCTTGTAAATACGTTCCGCTTCTTCCTCCATACTCTGTAAAGCCTTATCAACCTAATACAGGACAGGAATGACATGAAAGCTTTTATCACGATACAAAAGATATTGAAAAATGTTTTGGAAACTGTTGAATGCGTATATGTGAAGATTGTGGTGGCAATGAGCATATGCATCTGCATGTGTGTGTGTGTATGTTCCATGAGATCGAGATTTTATAGTTATCACGCTGTATTTGTGTTATGTTACACATATATGTTTTCAAATATAATTTTAGATAACTAGTAGGTTCTTCCATCTTAGTGTTAAGAGTTCATATTTTATGTTTCTTTCTCACTAGTCTATCCAATGGTAGGATCTACAACTTTGACAACCTTGAATAGTTTTAGGATCATAAATTGACTGTACAAACTAAATAATGATTCAACGAGCCTCATGAGCTAGCTTTTGAGATTGAGTACCCCATATTCAAGAAATAGAACTACCCTCCTGAATTTCTAATTCTATCAATTTTAAATTTGAGCTATATCTCCAAAGATTTTTTTTCATTTTTTTTCTTAAGATTATAAATTAATAATATTGTTTTACTAGCTAACAGCCCTGTTTTTATTTAATTTGAAAATAGTTGTCCAATTGAATTTAAACCACTGCCTGGTTTTTTTAGTCTGTGCAAACCAAAATTCATGGTTTGATTGCGTTTGAATTCTTAGTTTTCCAACAGTGGACATGTGGCTTTTAAAAGTGTGCTTATGCTGGGTGCATGCTAATGTTAAGGAATATGTTGGATGTGTTTCAGTTAGACCGAATTAGGGAAAAATCATTTTCGAAAGAACTGATTAAGATTCTGATTGATAGTTGCTTTGAAAACCCATAAGCTAAGAAGAACGAACATGCTGTAAAGTTGCCATAGAAGCAACATTCTAACTCTAACAATGGAATAGAATTTTACCATCAGAACAAAGTAGAATTAGTTAAGTAAAAAGCAAAGATCACTATTGATAGAAACAAGTACAAGATTTTATGAACATCCAGCCATAACAAAATTAATTACATCCAAAAACTTACAAAAATAAGATAGAAATAAACTGGTTTTAAAAATACCTCCTGTTGATGAGTCTCTATCAACTCCAATTGCCGCTCCAAATTTGATTGTGTCTCGACTACTTTTGCCACTTCAATCTAAATTTATAACATTATAAATAAGCTAGAGTGGTAATTGCCAAAATTTAACCTGCTTGCATGTAAAATATAATTAAAAAAGTTTATCAGTAGCTGCTTGCATGTAGAAACCTCAAGCCTCAATAGAACATCACGATTGTTCAAAATCCTGCGATCCCATTCTGCTATTGCATTTGCCTGTTTTCTAAACTTTCCAGTTCGCTCTTGCAACTCAGCATTCCACTCCTTGATAATCTACAGGAGGTTATATGATTAGGAAGGGGTTAGACTGTAAGAGAGAAATAACATAACATCATTCCAAACACTGTAAATAATGTTAGTGTCTGAAACTGAATATCTTATCCTCCAAGTTAAACCCTATTTAAAAAGTGAACTTCTGTTTGCTGGAAATAGTGTTTTTCTAGGGGGCGTGTACCCTGGAAAATGTTTGATTTGAAGAGAAAAATTGTTTCTTTCCTTAAGTTTTTTGTTGGAAATAGGAGCATTTAATCTTTATTATCTTTCCAAGTAGTTAAGTTGAGGATTTGCATAGTTCAAAGTACCTAAGGAAGTTGCGGTGTTTTAATTGTTCTCTTGAGACTAGTAGCTTTTATTTAGTATGGTTAAATTATAGGAAAGAGAGACATTAAGCTCAACATGTGCTTTTGAGATAGCACAGACTCTTGGCAGTTAAAAAAAGTACTCAGAAGTAAATGTCGCCATAACCATTAAAAAGAGAAAACTCAAACTTTATATCCTACCACTGTCTTCACAATAGCAGACAGTAGTTGCAGCAGAAAAAACTAAGTCATCAAGATCAAGAGCTCTAATACCAACTTGAATAATGAGAGGAATAAATAAATATATTATTAATTTCAATCATGCCAATTACATTCTCTTGGAAAGGAAATAAAACCTACTAGAATAAATGTGAAAATTCTAAGGTTATTTTACTTTAATTGCAACATGGTCCTACCCAGCCCAACTGATACTAAAAAGCACGACCCAATAAAGTCTCCATTAAGTCTCTACATTATGGAGCAGTCCAAATCTACATCCTCCACATATCATAATTACTTTGCAATTTGGTATTATGGTTATTATTTATGATAAGGTATCATTCTCTTATTATTAACTACACTATTATTATATGCTTGAGATAAGTATTATTTCAATGGAAACATAGGTTCACGGCCCATATTGATCCTATAAATACAACTAGTATTCCCAAGGGTATACTTAATTCATAATCACTCATACTCACTATACTCATAAAAATCTTAAACTCTCTTACTGACTTGAACGTCAGAGAGTCTTTTGCAAGTGGATCTTCTCTCTCTAAGCAGCAAGGAACTCCATTCCGACCAATAAGAGCTCTCAAGTCACAGCTACAACACCCATAATCTTGTTCACTATGATTGAATGAAACAATAAAATTTTTATCAAAGTGAAACTAGACTGAAGTTTGATTTGTACTCTATATGTACGTACACAAGGTTACCTTGGATATATTCTCACTAGAGGATTGTGCAAACCAAATTTTGAAAGAATAATATGCAAGCTGGAACCCAGCTTGGGAGAGAGAGCATAATTTAATGTAACTTAGGAAATTGTGATTTTTAATTGTTCTCTTGAGACTAGCAGTTGTTATTCATTATTTTTTTAATCTTTGTTGTTATAAATAAATCAATCTTTTGAGAGGTACGTATACTTCAGCACATTCAGAAAATTTCATCTCACTTTCTTAGCAGCACTTTTATCACAAGATATATTTTGAAATAACATAAGATAATTCAAAACACACTAGCAACAAATTTTAATATACAATGTTTAATAGAAAAAAAAATGGGAAATCAAACCCAATTCTAAATAAGTCTATCATCTTGGCATTATTCCCAAGTCTGTTGCATATATTAAAGTATGTCATATATTCATTTGTAGAAATCCTAGTTTCTTTAGTATTATCAAAAAGTGAATTTTAAGTCTAACACTACACAAAGCTATAAGATAAGGTTTATACCCACTTATATACTCTAAATTGACCTTATTTCTACTCGATGTAAGACTTCTAACACCCATTCTCACGTTAGAGTATATACATCTCGTGAATGGGACTAGACACTAATGGATGGTCCAATAGTGACCCGATAGCGAGTAAAACAATATGTCCTACAAACATCAAATCTCACTATGATAGACTCTAACTCATGACTCTCATACTATATTAAGAAGTGGACTTTAAGTCTAACTTAACCCCACAAAACCACTTGTAAGGTGAGATTTACACTCACTTATATACTCTAAATTAGCATTATCTTTAATTGAGGCGGAACTTCTAACAAGTATATAATTCAATGAAAGGGCAGCTCTAGTCCTAACCAAGTACGTAATCTCAACTAAATAAGCCAAATGCATTTGTCAATAATAATCATAATTCACTTACAAAATATACAAAATACGATGTAGGGATTTGATAAAAGAAAGGCGGACATCTAGTACCTCTTCAACAGTCTTCCCAGTGATTTCAGACGGCAATTTTGGTGCAGCAGTAACTGAAGTGCTGACAGTTGAAGTAGTTCTTTAGGACAAGTAGAAAAGGAAATGTCAAAATCACCTTCCTATGTTTAATAAACCTTTATGCATCCATAACTTAGGAATAGATATAAATTGCAGTAACCAAAATAATTTAACATACAGAAGGAAACTATGTACAATGCAAAGTGAAATGAGTCTGATTAGTCCTACGAATAGCGTAGTAGCAAATGGTTATAAGAAGCACCAAGGGGGCATCAAATAATACATGATAATGCAGTACTTCCACAATCCTACTACTGAAAACAGTGGTAGAAGAAACAGGAACGTTCAAAATGAAAATTGTGCAGACACGCCATAAATTTACACATTATTTAAAAATTAAGGTCAAGAATATTTTATAAATACCTTCCTCTTTTAATTTAACGAGATATCTTTTTAAGAAAAATCTGTGATAGAACTACTGGGTATCAAATCATAAATATCTAAGATGTGTGATGTTGATGGTCACGGACTAGTGGTTGAAACATTAGCCCTAGAAGGAAGGTCTAAGACACTCTTACCCCTTAATCTTGAATGAAAGGCTTGTTTCAAATGTCATAAAGTCTTACATGTAGAAAAATATTCTCTTCTTGAATTGATACCAATAATCACAAATAAGGAAACAAAAGTGAGATATTTCTAAAACTAAATCTGATCTTATTCAAATTGATTCCCCTTAACTTAATTCTGCAAATCTGGATAGATATAACATTCATAATTTAAACATATTCAGTAATTTATTTTTTAAAGTCCCTAAGGTCAAAAGTAATTTATGAACACCGTCCTCCTTTAACCCATTAAAGCACTTATTCAAAACACAAACAAGTAAATTGAATGAAAGCAACAATGAAATATCACTATAACATGTTGAAGAAAGGAAGGTGCACCAAGAGAAAATGCATACTTCTAACAGCATTTACTAAAGGTAAAAAAAAGTAAATACTTCAACTACAAGCCTACAAAATGTATGTGTTAGAATAATTATTGATAGGTATCATCATTTAGGCTAGTGTGCTAAATCATTAATGAGTTGTACCTAGTTCTGTACCTAGAAGTCTATTGCAGACTCATGGTGTTTCATGTACTCTTGTGTTTTCATTATAAATAGAAGATAATGAGAGGGACCATATGAGCCCTCAAGAATATATTTTTATCAGTCTTTAATCTCAAGTTGGTATCAGAGCAGGTTCTCTGATCTTCTAACAGCTGTCTTCTATGGTCGGCGGCGACCGGCCACCATGGCCGCTGGCAGCCCCTCCTAAAAGTCTTCTTCAGAATCTGGCCTAGATATAAGCTATACTTTCAGAAGTTGTCTCAGAATGTGATTTGTGTAACACCCCTACGGGTCTTACAATTTGAACCCATTCCCTTTCCCTTTTGGACCAGTTGCTGAAACTGGTACTCTAGATTTGTTGATGCCAAATCATTTTTGGCTCCTTTTCGGCATTCCCATTTGGTGCCATTCATATTCACGTTGAATGAAAGAGACCGAAAGTCTCTTCTTCGAAGAACCCAAGAAAGGCCACTGCCTTCGCTGCTTACTCCGTCGTGCACCACCGCTACCCACCGTCGGTCTCCGTTACGTCGCCGACAACCGTCTGCTGTTGGCCATCGTCGCAGTTTCTACCGACGACCAGTGGATCTGGATCGTCTCTTCGAGCGACGGCCAACCACGCTGGTTTCGATGGCTACCTCCCATTCACGCGCCGCCACGAGCGCCAAATCAGTCCGTTGTCAACCACCGTTCATCACTGGCCACTGTCACAGTTTCGACCAATGAACCAGTGAATCTGGACCGACTCCTCGAGCGACGGTCAACTCCGCAAGAGTTAGGACCAAACTCCTCCACACCTCATCTCTCCGTCAGATCTCGTGTGCGTCTTCGTCACACGCCGCCCTATCGGTGTCGGAATCACACCACGACGCTGCCGGTCATGTCGCCGGACCTTCCTCTCTCTGTTTTGACCCTCCATAGCAGCCATTGTTGTCTTCTCGCCGCAAGCTTCCGCATTGCCGGATCTCTCGTTTTTGTGTTCTGGTTTGGTGCATCTGGTTATTGTATTCTGGCTTTTGTCACCATCAATGGGTTCTATTTCCTTTTCTTGTGCGGAACTGATTGGTCCATCTTGCCGTCGTCTACAACGCTTGTGTCGCTGATGCATTGTCGCCTAGATTCGCACCCATATCACTATATCCGCACCATGCTTCTGCCACGGGTCAACGACGGTCTAGCTCTACCATAGGGAAGAGAGGAACCAAACCAACTCTTTGGGTTTCACCTCTCAGTTCCACTTTACCATATTCTCTTTTTTGTTCTCCAGTAAGGAAACTCATATTGCAAACTCTCTCATGTGCTAGTCTTGGTCTTGCATGAGGCTTCTAATATTGAAACCCCAAATCTTATCAAGCAACCAGTTTTGTTGTTGTGAGAGCCTCTCTTGAAGGGCTTTTTGCCATGAGGTTCTTCTTCCTATTCGCACCTATTCTCAAGAAACCGAACCAGGATACTGTTGTTCTCAACAATGATGTTATGAGTATCCCAACAGACCTCTCTCGACGCTACTGCTACTGCGTCACCTCCTTCTTGGATAGTTGTCACTTTCTTCTTGGGTTCAAAGTTTAACCTATACTTCTTGTGATACAGTGCTAAGTATCACCTTTTGGGAGTAGTCCAGCAGAGAACTTTGGACCTCCAACCTATCTTTGGCCTTTTGATGCCATCATAAGACCCCATCCTTGGTGTTTTGGTTTCTGCCAAGTGAAAGGCTCTTTGCACTGCAAATGCCTTGTTGTAACAGCTCATGTGGAGTTGTTTTTTTGAGACCGCTCGCCGAATTGAATCTTTCGCTAGTTATGGGTTTCAGATTTGTCCAAACCCTCGTACGGATCGGTTGTCACTAGTTCTTCCACCTTCATGTTTACGTCGTTCAGGCGTGAGGGGGAGAAAGTTTAAGCCGCTGCAGGGTAGTGAGTCCCTGCAGGTCTGTTGCTATTAGCCTCTGCAGAACAGTTATTTCTTGCAGATTTGTTGTTAGCCATTGAGGGCTCCCCATCTGTTAGTGATGGAAATCCAGTCTCTATAGTTTGTTGTTGTTTGCCACTACAGACCTTCATCCTTTCTTGCAGTTTGTTGTTGTTTGTTGCTGCAGGACGTCAATCTCTTTTGTTGACTTCATTTATGTGTTTACCCAAAGCAACTGTGATGCCTCCAATTCTAGTCAACAATTTCACTGTTTCCATCGTTCACAATGAGGGGAAGTATGGTCCCAAGACACTGCAAGCCAAATATGGCAGTTCAAGCCACATAAGTATGGTTGTCCTTGTAGTTTTGTAGTTTTGTAGCTTTCAGCCACTACAGGCCCCATCATCCATCCATCTCAGAGATGGGGATTCAGTCCTTGCAGTTTGTCATTGTCCACCACTGCTCTCCGTCATCCACTTTTGAAGTTCATAAGTTGTTGTTAGCTGTTCATTGAAATGTGATGCCTCACACTCTTGAAGACAAATCATCTAGTTCAAAATTGAGTTTATCTATTCCAAGCCTGGTACATACAATCTGTATGCTCCAGCTTGAGGGGGAGTGTTAGAATAATTACTGATAGGTATCATCATTTAGGCTAGTCTGCTAAATCATTAATGAGCTATACCTAGTTTTGTACCTAGAAGTCTAGTGCAGACTCTTGGTGTTTCATGTACTCTTGTGTTTTCATTATAAATAGAAGATAATGTGAGGGATCATATGAGCCCTCAAGAATATATTTTTATCAGTCTTTAATCTCAAGTGTATGCATACCCCGTAGTAGAAGCCACAACAACAGCAGTTGATGCCTGAGTTGCACTGGTGCTGGAACCCAAAATTGCTGAAGTAGAGGTTGTAGTGCTCACCCCTACAAATTGAAAATTATTTTAAACAGAAACAATTTACTAAAAAGAGATTGAAGTTTACAAGAACGAGGAATGATAATTTTAAAAAGTGAAATAAAAAAAGATAAAAAAAATACAAAGATGAGCCCCTATTTCATAGAAAAGATCAGCAAAAGGACACTCCAAATTTTACACTACTTTACCTCTGAATTTGTCAAAAACTTACAAAGTCTATATCAAATGTATCTAGCATTGTTAAATCATTAAGAAGTTATTCATCTTCAACTTAAAAGAATTAAGCTTTAAGGTAAATGTACAAGAGGCCGGAGAGGAGAAAACTTGGGCCAAAATACGATATGACATCGGACATCTAGGCTAATCAAGATCGATTAAGTTAAAAAATTCCTCCTGAGAGCTACCTCAGTTAAGGTCGATTAAGTTATAAAAATCCCTCCCGAGAACTACCTCGTTCAAGGTCGATTAAGCTATCAATATCCCTCCCGAGAACCACCGCGGTATAGGTTGATTAATTATCAAAACCCATCCTCGACCAAAGTTGATTAACTATCCCACATAAAGTTGAAAAAGAAAAACAAAAATGTAGAACAAAATTAAAGTTTCTATTCATTAAAACGGCATAGCCAACGCTTACCAAAAATCCTTCTAAAATGTTTGAAGGACACATCGAAACAAAAAACAAAGGAAAAATTGCTAAGTACATTTGAAAACTATTTCAAACTTATTTCAGGACAAAAATCGTCTACGTGAGCATTTTTTATGCTGAAAAAAATCTACATTCATCCATACATCAAATTGATTCAAAAGAAAATATCATCATAGACGTAAATCACAAATGAATCACCAATTCAACAACAAAAACAGTTCGTACACTTCAAAGATAGCAGCAAACATGATTTGAACAGATATTTTTAAAAGGATTCAAACTGCACAGCTCACCAAATGCAGAAGTAGTAGCGGTAGAAGCTGTCGTCGTTGATGACTTATTTGCAAAGGAAAACCCAGTCCCAAGAGAAACATTGGATGCCGTGCTTCCTACGCCAAATCCTGTAAAAGATGATCCTGTACTGATAGAAGGTGCTGCACCAGTAGAAGCAGCAGGAACCGCCAAAGTATTCGGTGTAGCAGAAGATGCAGTAGTAGCACCAAAGGCAGGCACAGAAGATGAAAGGGTCGTGCTGCCAGTAGCCACAGTAGAAGTCGTGGTGGTCGTCACAGTCGAGAACAGTGGCGCCGAAGATGTGGTAAACGAAAAAGAACCCGGTGGTTTTGAAGCCGATGCGCCAGAAGCCGCCGAAGAAGCCGTAGCTGAAGCAGCATTGGGGAATCCAAAAGAGGGTTGAGAAGCGAAAGAGAGTCCCGAAGAGCTAGATGACACCGTTGTAGTAGTAGCTGAAGCAGACGGCTTTGCAAACGCTGGGATCGTCGTTGAGGTCGAAATCGAAGAGGGTCCAGTGGCAAACACACTTGAGAACAAAGGAGAGCTGCTTGCAGAGGTTGAGGAAGCTGAAGAAACTGCCAACGCTCCAAACGGAGTCGTTCCTGCTGGGGATGATCCTCCAAACAGCGATGAGGCGGAAGATGCTCCAAAAGCTGCCGTTGAGGAAGAGGAAGTACTACTACCAAATGGTGTCGCAGCAGAAGTTGTTGAGCCAAATGAAGATGATGCTGCTCCAAATAGCGATGCAGGGGACGCTCCAAACGGCGATGCCGAAGCAGTCGACGCTCCAAACGAGGCTGAGGATGAGGGCGTGGTCGATGTTGAAGATGCTGCTCCCGTCGTGGAAGCTAAGGAGGATGCACCAAACAAGGTCGTTGAAGTGGATGACGCTCCTCCACTCGGCGTCGTGGAAGCTAATGATGCTCCGCCAAACTCAGTAGTCGACGCTAAGGTTGTTACACCAAACGCCGGAATGAAAGATGGTGACGTTCCAGCAAACGCCGGAGTCGAGGCTGAGGCAGTTCCCCCAACCGCCGTAGTCGACGCTAAGGGTGTTACAGCAAACGCCGGAGTCGAAGCTGAGGGCGTTACACCAAACGGTGTCGTTGATGCTGAGGTCGTTCCACCAAATGGAGTCGTTGGAGCTGGGGAGGCTGCGCCAAACAGAGTTGCTGAAGGGGAGGAAGGTGCTCCAAACGGCGTCGTCGTGGTTGCGGCGGCGGAGGAAGCAGCCCCAAACGGCGTGGAAGTGGAAAAGGAAGCTGCCCCAAACGACGTCGTCAATGTAGAGGGGGAAGAAGCCCCGAACGGTGCCGTTGCCGGGGAGGAAGAGGAGAACAAGGGTGAGGCAGAGCTAGCGGCAGCGAAAATTGAAGAGGCAGCGGAGGTAGGGTTTGTGGCAGCGGTGAAGAGAGAGGAGGATCCGAACGAGAACGCGGGAGTGGAGGATGAGACAAATGAAAATGGAGAAGAGGAAGAGGAAGAAGAAGTGTTTGTGAAGGAAAAGGAAGACGAAGATTGAGTTGAAGAAGGGGCAGAAGATCCGAAGGAGAAACCCCCCGCCATTGTTGCGCTCTTTCTCTAAGCTCTGTCCTATTTGAGAGTGAGGAGCGTCTTCGGTTTTCAAAAACAGGGTTTTCAATTTATCTACTTAGGTTTCAGGGGTTTTGCTTTACACTACTCACTCTAAAATTTCAATTAAGAAACAATGTTTTTAACAAATACTTTTTCCAACCATTTTAGCCATATGTCAAAATAAATATAAGTATATGTCACTTTAATTTAAAAAAAATAAATGATATTTTGACTTTTTTTTCTTACTCCATATTATTTGCAAAAAAGCATAGAAGCCTTGCTCTCTTACTCTTACATTATTTTGTTTTATGTCCGAAAATTATATATTGACACTATTTTTTATAAAATTTTAATCCGATTCTATCTCATTTGTTGATTGGTCCAATTTTTATATTTTTGAATTTTTTATACCAGGATGGAAATGAAAATTTAGAGAACAAAAACCATGACGTCTTGGTTTCAAAATTTAGAGTTTTCATTATTTATTTTTTTTTAAATTTAGGTCACAAACTTCTTAATCAAATATCCTTCCACTATTATAAAATTATACATAGACATTACTTTTTTTATAAATATAAATAATACTTATTTAAAAAACATTGTCTTTAAGTGATTCTCAATAGACAACGTTTTTTTAAATAACCAATTGTCTATTAATAAACATCAATAAATATCTTCTTTTCAATACATTGATTTAAATTATTTTTTAATAATTTATTTAATTTTTCAATAGATAACATTTAAAAAAATTATCTACGATTTTTCAAAAAAAAAATCATTTAATATTTCAATACATAACATTTAAACACTTTATTGATTCAAATATTTTTTAATAACTTATTTAATTATTAATTATTTAATAATTTATT
Organism: Vigna radiata var. radiata; assembly: GCF_000741045.1. Taxonomy (NCBI): domain Eukaryota; kingdom Viridiplantae; phylum Streptophyta; class Magnoliopsida; order Fabales; family Fabaceae; genus Vigna; species Vigna radiata. Next base: position 10,253,427 of record NC_028354.1, read on the forward strand.
TTTAAAAAATTAAAAGATTTGACGGCAACAATTATGAAATTGGTATTCAAATTATTGTTATAATCAAATTATTAAAAAGATGTATAAAAAAATTAAAACTCACCACAATTTTTAGGTATCGCAATTCTTCAATATCATAATCATCTTTTATAACAAAAACTATAAAATTCTCTAATAATTTCAACAAAATCGTTTTTAGTAACAATAATGAGATAAGACAATAAAGTTTATCTTATGCATTTTGTATATATATCACCTAATCGCGTGTTGCAATCACAATCATCTCTCCAAACAACTAAACCTAGATAATACATGTCTATGATCTAACATATATGTATATATTTTGCTTATTTTTATAAACATACAAAAATTTTCCCATCAAATATTCTTTATATATGTTCAAATTTTAGTTATATCTAAATTTGTCATGATTTTTTCATTTTTAATCTCTACATAAGTTGTCGTTGATGACTTATTCGCAAAGGAAAACTCAAAAGGTTCTAGAGCATATAATGTTTGCAAAATGTATCATTTAAGAAAAGCTCGCTAAACACTATACATCACAAAAAACTTTTAAATAGCTCTTTTTAAACACCATCATTTGAACATACCTTTTGACTACCAATCTTTTGAAAACCTATCAAACGTTGATTTGTAAAATGTTTTAAAACACTATTCAAACCCCCTTTTAGTGTTTTCCTATGGTTTCATTTGTACTAGTTTATGTTGGTATATGTTGACTTTGTTCATGTTTATGTTATATTGGGAGAATATAATGCTAGTTGGTGCATGAACCTTGGTTTTATTCAATTGTTTAAAAGCTGTACAAAATTTTGTAAGTTGTTACCCACTTAGTATGCTTATGGTCTTCATTTATGTTGCAGTGTTTTTCATTTTTTGTCGTTGAATAATACGCATGAAATTTGACCTCTCTCTGTTGGGATGTGGTGAGTTCGATGATGTGTGTGGTGCGATTCGACAAAGAGGAAGTGTGAAAGAATATGTGCAAGAGTTTGAAGTTTTGGTGGCACAAGCGATTAAAGTGGTGGAGGAGCAAGTTCTAGGATACTTCTTAGCGGGATTACAAGAAGGGCTGAGAAATCTTATCAGACCTCATGATCAACAAGATCTTTTGATCGCGATGGAGAGGGCGCGTGATGTGAAGCAGGTGGGACTTCTTCCATGGGTGAATAACGGCGGAGCGGCGAGTAAGGGGGGACAATCGTGGGGGCAATACCAGGCCAGTACGAGTATAATCGCTAGGATTGAAACATACAGTGGGACTCTAGAGGGGTCGGGAAATACCAGCGGAGGAAATGGTTCGAAGAGGGAAGGAATTTTGAGTACTATGAGTTCCAAGGTGGGTAGCAACGTCGACGGAGGTACATAAAATCGAGGCATGAGAACACCACCATACTCGAAGTATATCGAAAGGAAAGAAGAGAGACATTGTTTTCATTACGAAGGGCCCTATAGTCTAGGGCATTGATGCGAAAGAGGAGCATGTGAGTGATGATCATGACAGAAGGAGATGGGGAAGGGGAGACAGAGGAAAGTGAGGAGGTGGAACAGAGGTGCATGGAGTTGTCTGTGTTTGCTGTAGGAGGGTTAACACAGTCTAATACCACGAAACTATAAGGCTGGGTACGACGTAGAAGTATCCTTATCTTGATCAATAGTGGAGCGAGCCACAACTTTATCTCTTCAAGGTTGATGGAGGAGCTGGGTTTGGAGGAAAAAGAGACTTCACCTTACATGGTGTGCTTAGGGGATGGACAAAAGAATAGGACTCAGGGATGTTGTGTGGGGGTCCCTTTAACGTTGGAAGGGGCGAAGATAAAAGAGAAATTCTATCTCTTTGAATTAGAAGGGGTGGACATTATCTTAGGTGACATCGTTGACGACTTTGGGAGAGATTAATGTGGACTGAAAGAAGATGACTATGAGGTTCGCGCCAACAGAGAAGGAGGTAATGATAAAGGGAAATCCTACATTGACTCGTAAAATGATTACTCTAGAAGCGCTTCTAAAAGAAACGGAGATGGAGACCATGACACTAGTCTAGAGTCTCAGCCAAGGAGAGGCAATAAAGGCAGGATTGGGAGAGAAAAGGTTAAGAACCAGACAGGAGGCAGGGTCGGAACATATATTAGGGGACTTTGAAGGGGTGTTTCAGGAGCCTCGGGGTCTTCCACCTGCCAGGAGGATAGTTCATTAAATACCGATTAAAGATGGCACCGAACTAGCTAATGTAAGGCCATACCGTTACCCATAATTGATGAAGACTGAAATAGAAAAGCAAGTAGAGAAGATGTTAGGCTTGGGTATCATTAGACCAGCAACAACCCCTACTTGCGTGGATAATCGGGCATTAAATCGGCTCACCATTCTGATAAGTACCCTATATCAGCTATTGAGGAGTTGTTAGATAAACTGTAGGGGGCAACCTATTTTCTAAGGTAGATCTAAAGGATGAGTACCATTAAATTAGAAAAAAGGAGAAGGACATTCCCAAGACTGCTTTCAGGACTCATCAGGGGCACTATGAGTTCTTAGCACTGCCCTTTGGGCTAACTAACGCCTTTGTAACCTTTCAGGACATAATGAATTTGATTCTGAGACCTTTCTTAAGGAACTGTGTACTGGTGTTCTTTGACGATATATTGGTGTATAGCAAGACATGGGGAGAACATGAGCAACATCTAGACAAGTATTGGAGGTGTTATCCCAACAAAACCTATTCGCTATTAAAAAGAAATGTAAGTTTAGAAGAATGCAGATTAGGTATCTTAGACATATGATATCTGAGAGAGGGGTTGAAATGGATAAAGATAGGGTTTTTGCAGTAATAGATTGACATATTGAAACTATATGAATTGAATGGAAAGAATGAAAGAGATAACCCTAGAACTGAATTATTAGAGCTTTTGCATCCAAAATCCGCCTCCAAGGAGTGAGAATGGGTGTTTCCGCGTCTTTTTCTGCCAAAAGATAACCCTAAGGGTCTCAAAAATCTATTTATAAACTATGAAAAATTATAGAAAATTGGCCCAAGCCCAACTACAGCGCTCAGCGGTAGGTGCGACACTCTAGTGGGACGCTTAGCGTTCACGCCCAGGCGTTTGACAGTGTTGTCTTTGAGAAGGCCAGCGCTCAGCACTAGATCTGGCTCTCAGCGGTGTGCGCGGCTTTAACCTTTCCCCTCAGCATTGGTGCTTAAGCGTCTGGCAATGACTCTTTTCATAAGGCTGACACTCAACGTTGAAACTAGCACTGAGTGGTGGCTACGATTCTTTCTTTGCACCTTTTTCCATCCTTTCTTGAGTCCAACTCCTTCCTTCTTCACTTTCCATCATTCAATTCTCGACTAATCCTTTCAAAACAAGGGAAACCAAGCACAATATCTCTAAAACCACCTTTGACTCTCTTTTAACCTAACTAAAGCACTTTGCATGATTTCAAGCTAATTTCTAAATCATAAAGGGTGTGTTTTGTATCAAAATTAAGTATGAAAATAACGGTTTTTGAACCGTTATCATTTCCTACTTTAGCAAAGCATTGTCAGAAGCATCACTCACCAAGTCAGTTTATGAGTAAAAGTTAATGGCTCTTATGTTGGCCATTCAACACTGGCGCCTATACCTCTTGGGCCAAAGATTCATAGTATATATGGGTTAAAGGAGTTTGAAATATTTGTTAGAGCAGCATATCACCATGCAAAACCAACAAAATTGGTTGGCCAAGTTAATGGGGTACGAGTTTGACATCTTTTACCGAACTGGGGCGTCCAACTAGGTAACAGATGGGTTATCGATAAAAGGGGAGGAATTGGAAGAAGAGGGTAAGGTTTTATGGGCAACTACTAGGCCTTATTGGCCAGATTCCAAGAAATAGTGGGGGGGGGGGGGGGGCATTCTAGAGTGTATAGAACATGCAAAAGGATTACTGGGCGGGTATGAAGAAACGATGATAGATTTTGTAGAAAACTCAACCAGAATGCAAAAAAGTCAACTAGAGTGCAGTTTAGCACCGCAGGTAGTGTTGAGCAATAATTTTGTACCACTGAGTGCTAGTTTATCCTGTTTCGCGCCTGAGCGCCACCGTTGAGCGTCATTTGAATGTCGCACCTACCGCTAAGCGCCATTTTTAGTGCTGAGTGCTGACATTATGGGCTTGGGCCAGTTTTTTGTTATTTATATAAACTATATAAGGGTTTGGACAACCTAGAGGGTTTATCTTTTGATGGCTTAAGCACGAAAACACGTTTTTCACGCCTTTGGGGGCAAATTTGGGGATGCGGGTGCTCTCCTTTTCTCTTTCTAGGGTTTTCTATCTCTTCCATTCCATTGTACACCTAGTTTCTCCATGGCGGTGAAGAACTAATCTCATTTGTTATTGGGGAAGATGTAACCTCTAAACTCTCTTGTATTTGAATTGATTTATATTATAAATGCTTTACTTTGTTAATTGTTAGGGTTTTTCCTCTACACTCTATGCATGCTTTGTTTAACTCATTCAATTGCATGATTATTGATTTTTTCGATATGGACACATACGGGAAAATCTAAAACTGTGGAAATTCTCCTAAAAGCAATATTACTTAGACATAGGGATAAAAGGGTTGGTTGCCTTTAAGCTTCTGTGGGAATGTAATGCAGAATTAATTGCTAGGGATACAAGACATTGTGAACTAGTAATTAAGGATAGATTTTTTTCACCGAGACATCGGGTTTAAAGTTGTTGGAAGTCCCACATCGACTAGAGATAAGGCCATTTAAGTGTATATAAGTGGGTGCAAACCTCACCCTACAAGCCGGTTTTGTGGGGTTAAGTTAGACTTAAACTCCACTTCTAACAAAAGTAAATTAGAAAGTGACATTAACATTAATGAAGAAGATGAATTCGTTTATGCATGAGAGTGATTAGGTGAAATCTAAACGCTAACAACATATTCATTTCATATTATCAACATCATCAATTCACTTCTGTGTTTAGCCTCAATTGATCAAATTGCATGCATATTTACTTTTATCGTTTTGCATTCAAAAACCCCAAAATATTATTCTTATAGTCTTAATTGGTTAAGCAAAAGCACAACTATTTAGGGTCGTGAGTCTCTTGGGAAAACTATACTGGGTCTTTGATAACGGTAATTCTTACCATTATCTATGGTGCATTTTTCTTGCCAAATCAACACTCTTGAAGCTTTAAACATGCTTGATCCTCTTCTTTATCCAACTTTGTGAATAAACTTAGCTTAGGTTACACACTTTAGTTTTCATCTCTTTTCCTCAAATTTTGTAGGAACTTTGAGTACTTTGGAAAGGCATTCAAGTTATAAAGAGTGGAGAACCAAGGGAGGACCACAAAGAAGAAGTTCACAAGAAGCTCACTAAGAGTGGCGCTGGGCGTCACCCATCTCACGCTGGGCGTGAAAACTGACTGTTTCTAGCAAGATTTCACGCTGGGCGCCACTTTCTCACGCTGGGCGTGAAAATCTACTATTTCCAGGGGTATTTCACGCTGGGCGCCACTTTAATGGCACTGGGCGCGAGTTGTCTGATGTGGCACCCTACCCTATAAAAGGCACACAGTTTTCGAGGGTTAGAATCTTCTTGGCGGCTGAGACCTGGGGAAGCGTTCTTGCACCTCTTGGAGCTAGTTCTGGACAGTGAGAGCTCTCCTTTCTTTCTCCTTGAGTCTCTTCTTCACCATTTTCATTCCATTGTAAGCTCAAGCTCTCCATTAATGGAGAGCTAAGTTCATTCTTGTTGGAGAGTGATGTAAACTAAGAACTTCTTGTAAATGCACTTGTGTTTAAATGAAAAATGCTTCATTCATTGCTTGTTGGTGTTTTTGTCTTTAACTTAATGCTAGTTATGACTTGATCAACCATAGCTTGATTGTGGGGTTTACTTAAGGTTGGGAAACATTGGGTGAACCTTGAACTAGACTAAACACCTAAGGGAAATAGTGTCTAGGGATAGAGCTAGGACCATTAGTTGTCATAAAATTCTTTTCTTAATGCGGGTGAGTTTGTTGGATTACCAAGGGATTGGGATGTAACAAATGAACCTAGGCTATCTCACCAAGGGATTGGGTTTTAGTGATTTAGCTAGTTGACAAGAACAAGTAATTGATGAAGGGTAGTGTAGTGCATTTGCATAAGAAGGAATTAGTTGAAATCATTCTCCAACATGTTCATTCCACATAGTTATCAATCATCTCATTTTCACTTGTTTTGGCCCCAAGTAGCT
>NC_028354.1:10260853-10262340 GCF_000741045.1 Vigna radiata var. radiata
AAGTTGATGTTGGATGCCTCATCTTGCGGAAACATCCGTTGGAAGACTCCACAGGAAGCCCGGGTGCTCATTGAAAACATGGCTGCTAATGATAATGAATCACAGAATGAGAGGGGGCAACAAAGAGGTGTCCTACAACTCCAGTCTCATGATGCCATCTTGGCCCAAAATAAACTAATGACCCAACAGCTTGAAATCCTCATGAATAAAGTCTCACAGTTGCAAGAGCACCAAAATGTGTCACATGTCCAACATCAAGGGTGTTCAGTGTGTGGTGGAGGGCATATAAGTGGCCAGTGTGTGAAGGAAGGCATGACCCAAGAAGATGTAAACTACATGGGTAATCAAAACCGGCCAAACAATTACAACCAAGCTTGGAGACCCCACCCTAGCATGGGCCAAGGGCAAGCTGGGCCATCAAACAGACCACCACATCAACAATACCAACCTCACTCTGCTTGTGCTGAAAAATCCTCTAAGTTGGAAGAAACTCTCCAACAATTTATGCAAGTCTCAATGTCTAATCACAAAAGCACTGAAGCTTCCATTAGAAACTTGGAGATCCAAATGGGCCAATTGGCCAAGAAGTTGGAAGAGAAATCCGACAAGGGCTTTGGAGCTAATACAGAAGCTAACCCGAAGGAAGAGTGTAAAGTTATCACCACGAGAAGTGGTAAGGTGTTAGTTGAAAAAGCGAGGGAGGACGAAGAAGAGAGAAATGAGGAAGTGGAGAGAGAGATTTGAGAGAAAAGAGAAGATGAAAGTGGAGAGAAAAACAATGAGGAAGAGGAAGAGGAGAGAAAAGTGGAGGACAAAAGTGAGAAAAATGAGAGTGAGAGAAATGAGAAAAANAGAGAGGAAGTTGAGGGAAAGAAGAAGGAATTTGAGAAACCACTCCCATACCCAAAGATNTACTCTAGAAAAGAGAAAGAGAAGCAATATGGGCGGTTTATGGAGATATTCAAGCAATTGGAGATCAAAATACCCTTCTCGAAAGCATTACAGCAAATGCCGGCCTATGCCAAGTTTATGAAGGAGCTTCTGACCAAAAAGAGGAAGTATATTGAAGCAGAAACCATTGAAGTTCAAGGGAATTGTAGTGCCATCATTCAAAAGCTTCTTCCACCGAAGTTTAAAGACCCTGGTAGTTTTACTATCCCATGCACTATTGGGACGTTAGCTATTGGGAAGGCTTTGATAGATTTGGGAGCAAGCATCAACTTAATGCCTCTCTCTATGTTCAAGAAGATTGGAGAGTTGGAATTGAAGCCTACTTGTATGACTCTCCAACTAGTTGACAGGTCTATTAAATACCCTCATGGGGTGGTGGAAGACGTGTTAGTTAAAGTGGACAAATTTCTCTTTCCGATGGATTTTGTCATAATGGAAATGGAGGAGGATATTGATGTTCCTCTCATCCTTGGGAGACCTTTCATGAAAACCGCAAGAGTGCTAATTGATGTTGATAATGGGAAACTCAAGGTGAG
>NC_028354.1:10262900-10269642 GCF_000741045.1 Vigna radiata var. radiata
ATGGAGGAGAATTTCAAGCCAGTAGCTCAACCTCAGAGAAGATTGAATCCTGTGATGAAGGAAGAAGTGAGAAAAGAAGTCTTGAAGCTACTTGAGGCTGGAATCATATACCCAATTTCTGACAGTGCCTGGGTGAGTCCTGTACAAGTTGTCCCAAAGAAAGGTGGGATGACAGTTGTTTGTAATGATAAGAATGAACTCATACCCACAAGGACTGTAACTGGATGGAGGATGTGCATAGACTATAGGAAGTTGAACAAAGCCACAAGGAAGGATCATTTTCCCCTTCCTTTCATGCATCAGATGTTAGAGAGGCTAGCAGGCCAAGCTTTCTATTTATTTCTGGATGGTTATTCTGGATATAACCAAATTGCTGTGGATCCAAAAGACCAAGAAAAGATAGCTTTTACTTGTCCATTCAGTGTTTTTGCTTATAGAAAAGTGCCATTTGGATTATGCAATGCTCCAGCAACGTTCCAAAGATGTATGCAGGCTGTCTTTTCAGATTTAATTGAAAAATGCATTGAGGTCTTCATGGATGATTTTTCAGTGTTCGGAAGTTCATTCAACCTTTGCTTGTCAAATCTGGAGATTGTTCTTGAAAGATGCATCCAGACGAACCTTATTCTCAATTGGGAAAAATGCCATTTCATGGTTACTGAAGGTATTGTGCTGGGTCATAAAATTTCATCTAAAGGCATTGAAGTTGACAAAGCTAAAGTGGAAGTCATTGAAAAGCTTCCTCCACCGACGAACGTGAAAGGGATAAGAAGCTTTCTTGGGCATGCTGGTTTTTATAGAAGATTTATCAAGGACTTCTCAAAGATTGCTAAGCCATTATGCAGCCTTTTGGTAAAGGACACACCTTTTGTTTTGGATGAAGAGTGTTTAAATGCATTCAGAATTTTGAAGGATAAGCTAATCTCAGCACCAGTGATCATTGGTCGAAATTGGGACCAAGAGTTTGAATTGATGTGTGATGCTAGTGATTATGCCATAGGTGCTGTCCTTGGCCAAAGAAGAGTAAAAGTCTTTCATGCCATTTACTATGCCAGCAAAGTTCTAAATGGAGCTCAACTTAACTATGCCACAACTGAGAAAGAATTTCTGGCAATTGTGTATGCATTGGAAAAATTCAGACCTTATCTCATTGGTTCCAAAGTAATCATCTACACGGACCATGCTNCAATAAAGTACTTGCTGACCAAACCGGATTCTAAACCAAGATTGATAAGATGGGTTCTTCTGCTACAAGAGTTTGATTTAGAGATCCGGGATAAAAAAGGAAGTGAAAATGTCATTGCTGACCATCTCTCCAAGCTTGTTAATGAAGAAGTTACCACTAAGGAGAGAGAAATTCGTGAAGAGTTTTGTGATGAGAATTTGATGATGGTGCAACAGAGGCCCTGGTTTGCAGACTTAGCCAATTTCAAGGCTGCAGGGATTCTCCCAGATGATCTTTCATGGCAACAAAAGAAGAAATTTTTAAATGATGCTAAACAATTTGTTTGGGATGATCCTTATCTCTTCAAATTAGGTGCTGATGGTTTGTTGAGGCGTTGTGTTACTGCAGAAGAAGCAGCAAGCATCTTATGGCATTGTCATAACTCGCCATGTGGTGGACATTTTAATGGTGAAAGAACAACTGCCAAGGTTTTGCAATCTGGATTTTATTGGCCGACAATTTTCAAAGATGCTTATGCTCATGCAAAGAGTTGTGATAAGTGCCAAAGAGTCGGTACCATCTCAAGAAGGCATGAGATGCCACTGTAGAATATTCTTGAAGTTGAGGTCTTTGATTGTTAGGGAATTGATTTTGTTGGTCCCCTACCCTCTTCATTTAATAATGAGTACATTCTAGTTGCAGTGGACTATGTCAGCAAGTGGGTGGAGGCAGCAGCATGCTAAAAGAATGATGCCAACACTGTCATCAAATTCCTAAAAAGGAACATTTTCTCAAGGTTTGGGGTGCCCAGAATTCTGATTAGTGATGGTGGATCTCATTTTTGCAACTCTCAGCTTGAAAAGTTACTAAAGCATTATGAAGTGAGGCACAAGGTTGCTTCCCCATACCATCCTCAGACCAATGGCCAAGCCGAGGTTTCCAATAGAGAGATTAAGAGGATTCTTGAGAAAACAGTCTCTTCTTCAAGAAAAGATTGGTCAGCAAAGCTGGATGATGCTTTATGGGCCTACAGGATTGCATTGAAGACATCAGTGGGCATGACTCCATTTCAGCTAGTCTATGGTAAAGCTTGTCATTTGCCAGTGGAGATGGAACATAAAGCTTATTGGGCTTTGAAGTTTCTAAACTTTGATCCTACCCTGTCTGCTGAGAAGAGGAAGCTACAACTTCAAGAGTTGGAAGAGATACGACTCATAGCCTATGACAACTCCAAGAATTACAAGGAAAAAGTCAAGTTGTATCATGATAAGAAGCTTCTCAAGAGAGACTTTCAATCTGGTCAACAAGTTCTTCTCTTCAATTCTAGATTCAAGATCTTTCAAGGCAATCTGAAGTCAAAGTGGTCTGGACCTTTCACCATCAAGGAAGTAAAACCTCATGGAGCCATTGAATTGATTGATCCTTCCTCAAAAGATCCAGAAAGAAGTTGGGTGGTAAATGGTCAGCGTTTGAAACACTACTTGGGTGGTGAGATTCAGCGTCTCACCACAATAATCCATCTCTCCGACCCTTGAGCATAACAATGTCAGGCTCGTGACGTTAAACAAGCGCTTGCTGGGAGGCAACCCAGTTTTCTATCCCTTCTCTTGTGTGTTTTTCTTATTTTGTTATGTTTTGATTGTTGAAGTTGGTTTGATTGTCTTTAGTTCAAGTTAGTTGTTTAGGAATTGTGCTTTTGTTTGAAGTTTGTGTTAGATTGATGGATGTTGAGTGTTGTGATGTCTTGCTGTGATCAGGCTCAAACAAAGTTGTTTATGTGCATTCTGGTATGTTGGTGCTTGGTTAAGCTTAGTTTGTTGAATTGAGGCATGTTTTATGTGTTTTTGTTGTCAAAGTCAAATCTTGAGTTGGAAGGTTGAAAAAGCTTTTTAGTGGACATTTGATTTAGAATTCTAGCACTCAATTTCACTCCCTATTGATTTGAACAAGTTTGTGTAGTGGAAACACTTTGATCTGGGCTGAATTGAGTGTTTAGAAATGTCTAAAATCAAAAGTCAAAGTTGAGTTGGACCATTTTTCTGTTCTGCAGAATTCTGCAGCAAATCTGCATAATTGGCGCTGGGCGCCACTTATCTCACACCCAACGCCATTTCTCCATGCATTAGGTGAGAAACAGCAGCAATCCACGCCCAGCGCGACCTTTTTGGCGCCGAGCATGAACGTGCAGACTTTGAGTCTGATTTGGGCTGATCTGCATTGGGCCCATTTGGCAACTTTCCTTCATTTTCCTAAGCCCTACCTTGCACCCACCCCACTCTCCTCTACACGAACTCTGTCCCACTCAACCCCACTCTCTCCCTCTCACTCAAACTCTATTCTTCTCCCTAACCCAAACCCTTCCTCCACTTCAACTCCCTAACCCTCTTAAAGTTTCCTATTCCCCTTCCCTCCTCACCCACATTCTCCATTTTTCCCTTTCCACTCTCCAATTTCCTCTTCCCCCAAACCCACATTTTTTTCCCCTTCCTCTAATACTCCTCATTCCCACTCACGCACTACCCTAACCTTTTCACTCACATTTCTTCCCCCAACGGAGGCTGCTGCTGTCACCCCACCAACGGCCCAACCCACGCATTATAACCACCACCCCTTCTCAGTTTCTCCACTGCCCACCAAGTGTTCGGTGCATTGCCAAGCTTAGAGGCCACAATTTTGCCACTGCATTCTCACTGGTCCAAGTCCTCAATTTCACATTTCAACCCTCTCCAATTCAAGTAGGCCATGACACCTTTCTCCTTTTCAAAATTTTAATTTGTGATATGCTTGGTTGTGATTTGTGTGAAATTGGGTGGAGAATTTTCTTGATTTGCCTATGCTTGATTGTTTGTGATTGCTTGAACCTTGGCATACATCCTGCACATTTGCCTCACCCATTGAGTTAAGAGTGAGCCATCACTGCACATGCAGAATTTTTCTGCATAATGTCTCTGCACACTTCACGCCCAGCGCCAGGCGCCACTTTCTCTGCACCTGAAGCTGGAAAAAGGGGCTTTCCAGCAGGCTTTCACGCCCAGCGTGACCCAACTCGCGCCAGGCGTCATTTTCCCTGCACCAGAATTTAAAAAAAATAGGGCCTTCCAGCAAGCTTTCACGCCCAGCGTCACCTCTCTGCACCCACCTTTTTCAATTTTTTTTGTGTTCTTTCCCTCTTTTCTTCTTTCCTTTGGTTCCCACACATTATTGTGATCCACTTTGCCTATTGTGTGCTTCTGATTGAATGCTTATGGTTATCTCTTTTGCATGCTAACATGTCCCACCATTTGCTTCCATTTGTTTACAGGCATGGCGTCATCCTCTAATCCCAAAAGAATCAAGACGATTAGCCATAAGAAGGACAAAGGCAAAAAGAAGAGCAGCTTCTATAGCCACCATTTCCTCTCTAAGAAACATGAGGACCATTTTCAAGTGATTCAGAATCGTAGACTGTTGATGGAGAGGAAAGTGGAAAAGTTGTATATGGATGCTCCTACTTTTGTTGATGAGCTTGAGAGGAGGAATTGGGCACGCATTCTCACCTACCCTGAGCCGGCAAGCATAACAATTGTCAAAGAATTTTACGCGAATGCTCGACATTTCTTTGATGAGGAAGAACCATTCCTCAGCTATGTAAGGGGCAGAAGGGTACCATTTGACGCTCTCACCATCAACTCCTTCTTAGGCACTGATTGACCTGAAGAACTTGCCTCTTGCGAGTATACTGCCGCACGTTCTGATGACTTTAGGGACGTGGACATTGAGGAGGTGGAGCGTGCTCTTTGTGTTCCGGGGGGGCATTTCAATAGAAACGCTAATGGCAAACCTCTTCATGTTAAACGTTCTCTCCTCACCCCTGTGAACCAGTATTGGGTAGCTCTCATACATGCCAACATTAGCCCCTGCTCACATGTTTCTGATCTCATCACCTCTCGTGCTATCCTTCTGTACTTTATCTTGCAGTGTCGGCAGATAAGTTTGGGTCAACTAATCGCCACTGAAATTTTTGATTTTGCCCAATCTGCTAACCTGAAGACCCCCCTTGGCTACCCTTCTCTCATTACCTATTTGTGTGCATTAGCTGGGGTGGACACTTCGGAGGCTCCATTCGAGCGGCCACAACAGAAGATTGATAGGGCATACTTCAAGCAACACTGCATGTCTAATGCGGCTGGCATTCCTGCTCCTGGTCCTCAGCAGCCCCATGTCCCCGACCAGCCTCCTCAGCCTGTCCACCAGGACCCACAGGACGCCTTCTCGATGATGAAGATGCGTCAGATGTTATAGCACTTGAGTGCACAGATGGCGGCTGTTAACAGGATAGGTCAGGCGCAGGCAACGATGATGCGGCAGGCTTTTGCAGCTAGTCACCTTGATTTCATGACCCCAGCCGAGTACTCTGCATTCGTTGCTTGGCCTGGGGACCAGCCTCACACTATGGGGGGAGGTGGCACCTCGGCTGGAGTTGGAGCGTAGGCCATGGATGAAGATGGCTCTGATGAGGTTAATTTTGATGGTGGAACCGAGATCCTTGAGGATGACGTGGATGAGGATGATGACTGAAGCTTGGATCAGGCTCAGTCACTGCACTTCATTTTGGGGGATACCATTTATTTTTTCTGTCATGTTTTTAATTTCTAGTTTTATTTTAAAACTCTGGTTTAGTTTCTCTTTTCAGTGTTTGAACTTGGCTTGACGGAGTTTGATGACATTGTTTCGATATCAAGTACTCTTTTTGATTGTGAAAATTGTTTTGTGCTGGCTCGATTGGTTTGATTTCTCTGAGATGATAGGTTTGAGATGTGAAGAATTGATTGTGGTTTCTCATGACTGTTTGAGATTATGCTAGGTTTTGCTTGTGGTCAATATACAGGGAATTGTGTTTGAAAACAAAAATGTGGAACCCTTAGAATCCTAGTGAGATGTTGTGCCTCAGAATTTTTGTTGAACGATAACTTTGGAATCTCAATTGACTTTGCCTGATTGTCTCTATGTGAATCATTTACTTGCTTGTTTCATGTGATCAAGGCCATCTTGTCCTTCTTTCTTGTCGATGTTTTGAACCCTAACACTATGAACCTGGAAGAAACAGTGACCCCATTCTTGAGCCTTTTGACCAATATTGCAAACTTTGACCTCCTTACCTTGAGTTAAGTGGAGCATTCATTCTGGTAGAGGAAAATGTTTAAGTTTGGGGTGGTTGATGTTACAAAAAGAAATTGACAAGAAAAAGAAAAAGAAAAATGTGAAGAAAAAGAAGAAACAGGAACAAGAGCAAGAAAAAGAATCAATAGATGAAAAGTTGGAAAAAGAATTGAAAATTGGTTGTAAATTCTTGACGTTAAGAAGAGGATTTTGTTGACTTGTGCTGATTTGAATGCTCTCTTAGCTCAAGGTGCTTCGTTGTCCAGAAAAACCAATTTTTCTTTCTTAGCCCAACCAAAATACAAGCCTTGAAAGTCCTTGTGATGCAAACTTGCAGGTGAATGTTTTCATTGTGGTAGAAATGAAAGGCAAAGTTGAATTGTGTGACCTTGTGTTGCTAAGAGTGAGAAACACACATCCTTATACACCAGTGTGCTT
>NC_028354.1:10271122-10275108 GCF_000741045.1 Vigna radiata var. radiata
TGAAGGGTAGTGTAGTGCATTTGCATAAGAAGGAATTAGTTGAAATCATTCTCCAACATGTTCATTCCACATAGTTATCAATCATCTCATTTTCACTTGTTTTGGCCCCAAGTAGCTCAAACTTTTACTTATGCATAACTTTTACTTTCATTGCACAATATCAAACAAAATATGGAATCATTCTTTAGTTTAAATTAGTTAGTAATTATACGATAGTAGAGTAATAACGAAGTCTCTTGGGAAACGATATCTGGTCTTACCGGTATTACTACTTGAGCGATTTGGTGCACTTGCCAAAGTCTCAACAGTCTTACCATTTTATATTACTTGATATGATTCGGTACACTTGCCGAAGTCTTAACACTTTCCCCAGGGACTCCTTCAACCATTACCTATTCCTAAGGCGATATGGGAAGAAGTTAGCATGGATTTCATGGTGAAACTACCAAAATCCCAAGGCTATGATGTAATATTGGTGGTGGTGGATACTGAGTAAGTACGGGCATTTCATACCCGTCAAACACCCATATACAACCCAAACAATAACATCAATATTTGTAAAGGACGTAATTGGACTACATGGGATACCTGCGTCGATTGTGAATGACCGAGATGCCACTTTTCTCAGTATTTTTTGGAAAGAGATCTTTAGGATGTAGGGAACTCAACTCCGAATGAGCACAGCTACCATCTGAAAAAGAATGGACAAACGAAAGTATTGAATCGATTTTTGGAGGCCTATTTGAGGTGTTTCAGTTCAGAACAACCGGAAGTGTGGAGTTCGGTATTGCCATGGGTGGAATACTAGTATAACAACAATTATTTGGGGCCCTCCAAGTGCACCCCTTTTGAGACCCTTTATAGTAAACTACCACCTACCTTAACGAGGTTTATACTAGGAGAAACAATGGTTAAAGTAGTGGCTTAAGATCTGGAGACTAGGGATGAAGCTCTGAAACAATTAAGATATCATTTAACTAAAGCCCAAGATCAAATGACCCACTATGCCAATAAGAAGAGAAAGACGTCAAGGATCAAGCCTGAGTTTTGAAATAATTACCTGCCAGTTTTCATTTGTTGTATACAACAAAAAGTTGAGTGTGGTGATAGATACCATAGGTGTGGTGCCCTGAAACAATAGGTAGTGAATGAGGGTTTGAGTCACACACAGTTTCATTTATAAATAGTGTTTGACACAAACACAACAAAATATATCACCCATCAGTTCTATGCTAAAGAATTAAGACTGTGTCAACACCCAATTTCGTTCGGGTGACTAAATAACAGGGTTTGTTTTTATTTTATTTTTTGTTATTTTGTTCTATTATTTTTTTATTTTTTAGTTTACTTTGATTTAGTCTTTTTATTATCTTATTTGATTTATTTTTTTATATTCTTTTGAAAAGAAAAAAAAGAAAAAAAAGAGAAAAAAGAAAAAAAATAGAAAATAAAAATACAAAAAATGAAAAAAAAGAAAGAGAAAAAAAAATAAATAAAAAGAAAAGAAAAAAAATGAGAAAAGGAAAAATAAGAAATAAAATAAAAAAAAAGGGATAAAAAGTTGAAAAACGTGGGGATGAAAACAGTTACAACAGAATTAAGCAAAGAAGAGAGCAGAGCATTATCATCTTGGCGAGGGGATACCATTCATCATCATCAGTAACCTTGATTGAGTTCATTATCATGGTTCAGCCCTCACACTACCCTGAATTCACCTATTCCCTCACACATCACTCTCAATCAGCAAGAACAGAAACCAATCTCCATTACTCCAACCCGTCATTTTTCCCCAACGGAACAAAGATCACCTTCACCATCCACATTCATCCATGGCCATAACCATCTAACCACTCACAGATCCTATCAACAACTTTCCACCATATTCACCTCAATACAATTTCCATTCATATGGTTCTCCTATTTCCCCTGCATTAAAACAAAAACAGAGAAGAACTCATTTTCACCTTTGGGAGACCATTTTACTCATTCATTCATCATCAACAATAGCCTTCGTTGCAACAATTCGGGAAGGAACCCTCCAACCAAATTCATCCGTAAGCCATCATCATCATCATCCATCACCCAGACACTCAGTCACTACCTCTTCCATTTACAGATTCACACACCCATGATTTTTCCCGTCTTCCATTCGCACATCATGACCCTTACCCTCAACCTGCAATAAACCAAATCACAAAAAATAGAAATCAACCCCCAACAGTTGAATCCAATCAGAGCAGAGTTAAGAGGGGAAAAGGGCCGTGACAGGTGGCGGCATAGGTGTTGCTTCCGACGACACCCATGAAGTTGTGGTGGCGCCAATCGGGCAGAACCACAGGCACATAGAGAAAAGTGTCTTTTTTGCTCTCTCACACAAAGATGCAGAGCAAGGGAGGGGAGGTTGGCGCGACTTCGAGGGAGGCCGTGGCGGCTGCGACGCGAGGAAGAAGGTCCGCCTCTGGTGACTTTAGCAAGCGACGACCAGCGTTGTTCAAGAAGGAGAGGGTATTTCCCTCTTGCGGGCGCAGACGCAACGTGGGGAGAAGAAAGAGCCTCATGTGAGGAGGAGAAGGACAGCTGCGCAGGCGACGTTGCCGGCAACACCCTTGGCCGACACGACGGAGGTGGGGTGGCGCTAGTCAAAGTAGTTGTGCGGAGAAGAGAGAGAGAGGAGAAAGCCTTTGCGGTGGCCGGCGAGGGGGTGTGGAAGCAGTGGAGACGGAGGTCTCTCTAGGTCTCTCGTTCAGAGAAGAGATCTGAGTATTTTGGTTGTTGAATGCACAAATGGGAGTAAGCTACTGGAACCCTTAATTTCTGTTAGGGTTAAGAGGGGCTTTGGGCCTGGCATGGGCCGCATTCTTTCTGGTCGCCACCACTTACGTTCCTATTCACACTCCCATGCACACCTGGACATTGGACTGCGATTTCTCTGCCCGCCACCACACCGCTCTGTTTGCACCCCCACTTTGTTTCTGCAAGGAAAGAGGCCTTGGGCTGGGTCAGCGAAATATCCAGTGGTACCCCCACTGTTACCATTCACACCCCCTTCCATTTTGGGCTGAAGCCATTGTACGTCTGGTAAACAAAAAGGGTTTGGACATTGGGCCATTTCAGGATGCACCTCTGTTTTCATCCTTTCACCCTTGGCAGATTCCAAGACTAAAGGAAAAAGGGCTTTAGGCCCAAACCAAAAAGCTTCAATTCTGGTCAATACCCCCGGTTTTTATCTCTGCACCCCTATTCTATTGGGCTTTTCTCTTGCTTTTATTTCTTATTTGATTTTTAGTTTGGTTTAATAGGTTCGGAGGTCCCTATATTTGGGGGTTTGTTTCAATTGGGTCCTCCAATTTTGAAAGTGATCAATTAGGTCCCTAATTTTGTCAATTTGAATCAATAAAAGTTAAATACAGTTAACGTGAAGTTTTTGAACATATAGCACGCTAACACTTCCAGGTGGCACCGTTTCAAGTGCATAGGTGGATTATAAAAGGGTGAAATCCCTTTTAATTTAGGGATTTCACCTTCAAATACACCATTTTAATTTAGGGATTTCACCCTTTTATAATCCACCTATGCACTTAAAATGATGTCACCTGGAAGCGTCAGCGTGCCACATGTTCAAAAACTTCACGACGTTAACTGCATTTAACATAAAGGCTTTTATTGATTCAAATTGACAAAATTAGGGACCTAATTGATCACTTCAAAAATTAGAGGACCCAATTGAAACAAATCTCCAAATATAGGGACCTCTAAACCTATTAAACCTTTTAGTTTTTACTACATGTAGCCCTTTTGCATGATAATCCCACTCCCATATCTTGTGTTTTATTTTTATTCATTAGGTTTGTTTATCTAAATTAAAAAATAAAAATAAATAAATAAGAATAAAAAATATTTTAAAGGTTTAAGCGTGTGTGCGATCATTCGCATCAGCCTCGCGCTAAAACCTTTTCTCCATTTAAAATAACAAAATATTTTAAAGG
>NC_028354.1:10275186-10313029 GCF_000741045.1 Vigna radiata var. radiata
TAAGATCTTTTCTCCTTTTAAAAATATAAAAAAGGTTTAAGCGTGTGTGCGATCATTCGCATCAGCCTCGCGCCAAGACTTTTTTCCCTTTTATAAAATAAAAATAAAAATATTTTGAAAAGATTTAAGCACACGTGCGACCGCTCGCGTAGGCCTTGTGCTGAAGATCTTTCTCTTTCCTTTCTATAAATAAAATTAAAAAATATTATTTTAAGGGTTCTAGCGCATGTGTGATCGCACACATCGTCCTTGTGTTAGAAAACCCTTTCCTTTCTAAATAAAATATTAAAAATATTTTGAAAAGGTTTAAGCACACGTGCGACCGCTCGCGTAGGCCTTGTGCTAAAAACCTTTTCTCTTTTATATAAAAATACCAAAAAATATAAAATCTTCAAAAAACTAAAAAACATTTTCAAACAACAAATAATCTTTCTGAAAGAACTACGTAACCCTGATTTCTCAGTATGACTGAGAATACGTAAGAGCAAGGTCAATCCTTGTCGGGCCCAAAAAACTAAAAATATATTTTGGTTTCTTTATATCGTTGTTCTTGGGATAATTAAACATTTTGCAAACCACATCTTATTTCGCGTATTTAATTAAAGGTACTGCCTTAGGGCAGGCGTTGTAGGGGTGCTAACACCTTCCCTACACGTAACCGACTTCCGAACCTATCTCTGGTTTTCACAGATCTTGCCTTATCATTTTATGGTTTTTCCGTAGTTTTCCAGAATAAACTATGGTGGCGACTCCAATCTCCTTTTCAAATTGTTTTCTTTTTGGATCGTCGTCCCGTCGCAAAATCGGTTGCGACAAATGGCGACTCCGCTGGGGAGTTGTGAGAGTCAGGCCATTTAATTAGATGCGCGAATTCGATGTGGTTTTGCTTTATGTTTTTCTTTCCCTTTTCTCTATCTATGCTTGATAGTTGGAATAACTGCAATAACTGTTGAATATTGAACCCTATGTCAAAGATATAAAACACCTCTCTAACCCTCTAACCAAAGTATAGGCAAACCACACAACAAGACTTGCAACAAGATGTCCCCTCTCCTGTAATTTGCAACCCACTTTGAACAATCCTCAAAGTGTACTAGACTCCACGAGTCCAACCCCTGTAGTCACAACAGGTAACAACAATCACCACAGATGCCAACAACAATCTTGATCAACCCAGAAGCACCTCAATTGTGTAGATTTTGATCAAGCAGTAAGCGCAACACAGTCCTCCTTCAAAAACTCTTCCAAGCAAGATCACAATCGTCTTCTTGATGAGTTCTTGGAGCTCTAAATATCAGAGAGTCAATCTAAAACAGAATATGAAATTGTTAGTTCATCAAAAGTCTTCTGAAAACAATCAGGTCTCGTCTATTTATAGATTTCTATAAATCAGACGCTCCTGTAGTCGATTATGCTACTAATAAAGTCGACTGTATTATAACAGTTAAGACACAATAGTAGCAATTCAGTCAAACCAATTAATTTCTCAGTCAATACAGTTGACCAACATTCAATGCTCAACTAACTTTTAAAAATATAGTCGTTACTGTACATGAGCATAACAAAATTTAAAAAAATCAACTAATATAGTCGAATACGTGGCGCACACAGTCGACTTCGACACTGTAGTTCACTTTGAAATTCTTTTCAATGTAAAATCTCACATAGCATTGTTTCTGAAAATCTGTGCATAGTCATGAGCTTAATTCGACTTCCCCCATAATGAAGTCGACTTACAGCTTGCAGTAATGCAACACAATGTAAGTTCATAAATGTGCATGTGGTTTTCTTCATTCAAATCATGTGTAATGCAACTAGATATGATGTAACATATACAAGCTCAGTAAATGTGCATTCACATATCAAGATAATCACAAAAGCATGTTCAACAATATATGAATCAATAAGCAATAGAACATGTAACACATCAATCAACATATGTGTTATTAAAAATGTGTTGTCATCATAAAAAACCAAAGTGATATAGATATTGTGTTGTCAACAATCTCAACAGTAGACATTTGACAATCATTCTGCATAGATATTGGTTCAGATAAATAAAATTTTCTAAAATAAGGTCCAATCTTAGTTTTTTCCTCAAGAAAATTTGGTTTCAATATGAACACAAGAATTTGTATAAAGCAAGATAACAATTACTAGACTTTAGAGGATATCAACCTCAATCTTACAGTGAATGTAAAAGAGGATCTCATTCCTATCCCTTTTTGCCTCACCCAAGGGGATTTTGGCCTTCTATATACTCTAACTATTCAAGAAGTCTAGCTTTATCTAACCAACAACATAAAATCCCGCTACTAAACCACTCAAAAGTTTATACGACAACCACAAACCTAGAAACAATTCCAGAAAACACAAATGAAAAGAAGTTACCACATCATAAACACTTTGAATTCTATCACAACATAACACAAATTTTTAGAATTCTTTAAATCTTTAAGAGCACTTTATGATTATGTTTTAATCTTAGAAAATGTTTGTATAAATCTCTTTGTGTGATTGAAAAAGTTTTTTCAAAAATTGAGATTGATACTCTTATATAAAATTTTTAGAAATTTAATACAAAAATAAATACTGATGTTTATGATGGATTCTAACAAATACACACATTGCTAAGTTTGTATGTTTAATTTGGTGTTGTGAGAAGTGTTTATGATGGAAACCATCCTAGAACTTTAACGGAGATCCATCTAGAGAGCATCAACTTAAGCTAGGGTTTGGAGAATGAAAGAAGAAGAAGGATTTCAAGGGCTTCCATTATTGTGGAAGATGGTGTTTTCAAGATTTTTCTTGTTCTTGCTTTCTCTTAAGTCTTATAAATATGTAATATAGTTTCGTTTTAGGCCTTGTATTTGGCCAAAAACATTGTTCAATTTTGTTTAGAGGTCTTGGCGTCCTTAAGAGTAGCTCAGTGCATCATTAGGGCCTTAATAAGGTAGTTAGTGCCTAAATGGGTTTCATTTATGGTTTGGAAGGAGTCAACATCAAAGGAGGCTCCTCATTTAATGATGAAGAATGCTTTGATTAGTTAGTTACAAACATAGGCTCTCATTTAATGTTTCGGCTCCTCATTTAATGCTTTTAGGATCCTTAGGAATATATGAACTCTAGCCTATAAAAGGAGAGACACCCTTAGTAATAAACTTAGAACTTGATTGAATGTAGTGAAAACTTTGCCAAAATTACAAGCCTCACTTTTCTTGAGTTCTTATTAGGAGTTGTCTTATACTTATACTTCTTCCTTTACCTTTCAAGGTTGGCCCAACTTCCTTCAAGGAAACCTCATTAAATCCACAACATTCAAGCATCATCATCTCTTCTTTAATTGCTTCTACGACATCATGTCATCTTCATGGAGTTTCATCACTTGTTGAAGGAGTATTCTACATCAGTTTAAGTTGCTATATAGATAAATATTGTTCCTCCCATGAATTTTGAGTATAATAGAGAGAATTATAAGTGTAAAGTTAAGCATTTTCTAAAATGACTCTAACACAAGGAAATAAAGAAACACAAGAGATAATAGTCCATTCTAGGACATATAGGAATAGAAGTGAAACCATGTATAAAAATGATAAACTACATACATCTTGCATAAGTTCTTCATGTAACAAGTTTAAAAAACTTTTATAGTAATTGGAAAGAGATCATTTACAAGATGACTTTACGTTATTTGTAAATTCTTCATAGTTGTGAAACTAAGCTCTAGTACAAGGAGTATCTATTTCATGTATTATCTTTCTTAAGAGTTTTCTTTGTATTCTCTTAAACAACTTTTGTCATATAGGCAAAGTGACTTTGATGGCAACTTCTTTAGGGATTTCCCATCCAAAGAAGTACAAACTTAGACTAAGACAAAGAAAGGGAAGTGAATAAAGACTTTCAACAAAAGCTCTTTCCTTATCCAAGTCTTAGATGGATTCTCTTTACTAAATGCATTTGTATTGTTTTGTAGGTCACCAATAAAGGTTGGGAACCATGTCTATGCATCTTAGAAGGCTTGCCAAGCAAGAGAGAGCAAGGATGGAAAAGAAGGGTAGAAAGGAGGAGATTTCCGGATTGAAACCAGTGCATTCCGGATTAGGAAACCAAAGGAGGATAGCTTCCGGAATAGAGCCAATGCCCAACTGCATGCACCGCGACGCCCAACATTTTTCGAGCAGCTTTTTGATTTCAACACGTGTTGATTAGCTGGCTTCCGAACCTTGCATCCCAAGCCTTGTAGCGTCTCCAACACACTTCTTTTGTGTTTTTAGTAGCTTGCAAGACAAGTTTCAGAGTCCACTCTTCATCTATAAAAGGGAGGCTCTTTCCTTTGTAAATCTAACTTGAATGCCTTAGTGAAATGCTATTGAGATTTGTCCAACCATTCCTTGCTTTGAGTTCACTGTTGTGCCTCTTTAGCACTTCTTCTCTAGCTTCCTTCCTCTTTGGAAGGCTGTCTGAGCTTGAGATACACCATACACACATCCAAACTCCACAAAACCTTACATCAAACACTTTGCGTGCACCTTCTTCATTAATCATCTCTTCTTTCCGCTGCATTGTTTTGGATCGTGGAATCACTCTCGCTTGAAGTGTGGAGTCACTTCTATCAAAAACTTTGTTTAATTCCAAAGAGTGACATTTTGTACAATGTTTAATTTTAAGGAAAGAGTAACGGATAGTAAAAAGTGAATTTATGTACACATATAAATGAGAGGTAACTATGATACTACTTGTAATTAGTTAGAGTTGATTAGTGAAATTCTTTATAGTTTATAAAAATGAACTAGATGTAGTCCTTGGGATGAACTACCAACTTGTTCACTAATTACATGTGCGTTATATATCTTTACCATTTATCAATTTTATTTGAATAAAATAATGTTTTCTGTTAGCATAATTGTATCAAATATAACACGAATGGAGCCTTTAAGAGGTAATCCATGTCAAGCTTCTCACATAATCAAAAACTGAGATGGCTAGAATGAGAGTCTATTATTTTCCCCTAAACTTTTCGTGACCAGAATATTGTCCCTTAGCGTCTTCATGCATGATGAAGAAAATATTTAGATATTTGCTCTTTAAATTTTTATAGCTCTCATAATGCATGTGGAGACAAACTTGCTAATTGAATTGTACACATATTTTATTGATTGCTAACAACTTACATATGGCTAGCTCACTTTAGATAAAACCTTACAACTACGTATTAATAAATAATCGTATCATGAAACTATACAATCAATTGCATCAATATTGAATATAGTTTCTGAATTTTCAATATAAAAAGAAAATTTGTAATAACTTAATTAGGGTTTTATCTAATTAGCTGCCCAGAAACCATGAAAACCAAGAGGAAAATTTAAGTGACTTGGAATTTCGATCCTGGCAACAAGGGCATTATCTGATCCTATCCTTTTTGGGTTCAAGATGACGAGGTAGCATCTATTCATTGAAACAGCATACTGCAAAACAAACAATTAATGTCAATATGTCATCATCAGAAAAAAAAAAAAAAAAAACTTCCTAATCATTTTTGAATAAAGAAGAAAAAGACATGTTAAAACCCTTTTTTTTTTTCTCTTTCACTATATTTAACATACTTTCTTACAAATGCAAAAGTTTCATTTCACGTGACTTGACATTTATTTTTTAAAGGTTTAACGTTTTTAATAGGTTCTATTTTTGTTTAGAATCTCACAAGTCCTTTTCTTTTTCGGCGTCTCAATTGATTTTTTATTTTTGTAAAATTGAATTAAATAGGACCTTTTCGTCAAATTGAGATGAAACCGTTAGGAAGGGTATGAGATATGCTGACAGTGTAATTTTCGATTACGTGACATTAAAAACGTGACTGAATTGTATTTTTTTAATTTTTGAATTAAAAAATGAAATATACATATACTTATTTTTTAATTCAAAAATTAAAAAAATACAATTTAGTCACATTTTCAATACTACGTAATAAAAACATACAAGGTCAACATATCCTTCTTAACACCGTCATCTCAATTTGACAGAAATGTCCTATTTGATTCAATTTTAAGAAAATAAGAACTCAATTGAGACGTCAAAAAAGAAATGACCTATTTGAGATTCAAGAAGAAAATAGGAAGCTATTATAACATACTGAACCTTTTTTAAATAAACCTTTTGTCATAAAACACCACCCATAACTTCTTCATACTAATTGAATATTTAGTTCATCAAGTCAAACGTAGTTATATGATTACTTTTACATTTGAAACATAAATCTAAATTTCCAAAAACCAAATCAGATCAATATTTAATTAAACCTCTTTAACAAAATAGGCAAATATATAATTGACAAGGTTTTAAATGGAGACAAAGTTCTATGTCATGTTGTACTAAGTACATATAAAAAAATCATCTTGTCTTTCTCATTAATCACTGTCTAGGGTATATTCCTTCATGGTGATAATAACCATCTATATTTTATAATAATCAACCGTTTTTGAAGAGAATATTTCATACATGGATACCCATATGAAGTAAAGAACGTAGACGACAAATTAACGTTGATACTCACCTCAACGACAAGAAGATAGCCATCGTCTTCTTCGTCACCTTTGGGAACAAAAATGGGTTCACCAATGAATCTTCTCCTTCCAGCACTCCAAGTTTGTGCAGAATCAGTGTCTCGATCTAGTTTCACGACAGTGTCGAAAGGGAAACATGGTAATGTTTTTCGAGATCCTAATGTTGTTGCTGCGTACAGATATTTGTTTTTCTTCCCGGAAAATGCTGGATTGGTCGCAGGAAAATCTGAGGATTTCTTCCATTTCTTCATGGGCTTCACATCACATTCTTGGCAATTGTAGTCTGAATCTAATTTTATAGATACCTGCATCATGTTGTACAACATGTTGTGGCAAAAGAGCAACACAATTAAATATTTAATGAATAAATATATCATATAATAAGTTTCACTTGAAATTTTTTAGATAAATTTTCATAAATATATATCATCTAATTTACTTTATTTTTCTAAAGAGCATTAATTAATATACCTGAACAAGATGAGGCAATAACTCAGTTCCACCTTTGACATTCATTATTGCAGGGTCTAGCTTCCTCTTTTGCCAGTCGTATCCTGATAATTAGCCCAAATAGTGTTTCTATCAGAGACACTTTTGTTTATGATTAACAAATCTACTTATTTTATTAACAACCCATTCACATTATGATATTTGCCAGGGAAAAATTAATTATTTATTATTAAGAGAATCACGAGTCCGTGTACAGGTTTGGATGTGGAATACATTAAATAATGTGTTTTAATATATTTCATTGATGAGATTAAAAATTTACTAATCCTTGCTTTCACATGTGTGTGTATTTTAAAATAACAATATTTTAAAGTTCTGACACATTAACTAAAATATTTCTATACTATTTTTTCTCTTTATAAATTAAATTCATACTAGGTATGAAGCTTTGATATGGATGAATTTATTAAAGCAAAACAAAAGTATATAGAGGTCAAACTAAACCCGTATAACAAAATACAAAAGGAATCTCCAAACAAAAATTAAATTAATCTCAACGAAAAAAATATAAATGACATAAAAATATTATTTATATTCTATCATTGTAAAAAAAATAAAATTAGATAATGATTAATTTTAATGACTAAAAGTAATTAGTAACTATAAATAACCAATTTATTTACTAATTTATAAACTAAAAGTTATTGATAATTAAAATAGTTTTTGTTATGAATTGGTTATTAATATTAATTATCAAGATTTTGAGTACATGTTCATTACTTACAAATTTTGTTTTAGTATATTTTATTTTCTAAACTTTTGTTGAATAGTATAGTATACATTCATGTTCTTAATTATATTTAGGGATATTTTTGGATAAAAAAAAGAGCATTTTGTTATAAAAAATGTTATTATTTTAGAAAATAGAAGAAGTAGTAGGACATACCAAATAATTTGCTGAAATTGAACCATTGGTAAGAGCAAGCAGCAGCTTGTATTTGGATGTCCAAATTCCCATGTTGATGTCTAACTTCAAAGGCATTGCCGACATGAAGAAACCATAATTGTGAAGGTGCTTCAACTGCTACTCTCCAATCTCTCTCCTTGCCCTTTTCTTTCTCTGGAAACCTTGGAATCAGGTATATAGGAGATGTGCTCTTACTTGGGTTTACTCTTAATGCTGATATCATTGGAGACATCCCATACACTGCTGCCATTGATCCTGACAAATATTTTATTTAGATCTTCTGTTTGACATAACCTCAAACACTACATGTTCATTTTCTAATGATTTTGTTTACATGTGCACGTACTATATCGGGTGGCTAGTCATATTGAAAGTGATTGCTTAAGATATTATTATTAATTATTTTGTTTTACTTTGTGATATAGGCCTGTTTTAAGTATATAAAAGAAGAAAATTTGGTGCAGATTTTCAAACATCAGATCATACCTAGTACATCGAGTTTTATGCGATTGGCAAAAACTATGTAGTGGGTATCTGTGAAAGCCCAATCATGGATCATCAAGTGATCTGGGATTCTGAAATTTTGCTTCTGCACTACTTTGAAATTTGAGTCGTACTCTACAGAGAACACAAAAAATAGGTCAAAATTTTACTGCAAAACCAAAACTAGATAAACACAATAATAAATTTTTGCAGAAACACCTTAACTTTTCAGAACCATTTGTCTTTCTGATTATTACTTACCCGTAAATGTAAAATTACTGCGTGGAAGCAACATGTCTTCTGCATTGCATGACACAGTGAGTAGCCTGTCTCTTCTAGAATCAACCTTGTAGTGAGACAAGAGTCTCCTTGGGGGCATCTTAAACACTCCTTTATTCCATAAAGTAAAGACAAATCAAATATTTTAGTATCATAGAATATTATAAAACTATGAACTGTATAGTATTGTACGAAATCCAATGTTAAATTGGCTTATTATGTCAAGGTGACACGAAAAAAGATATATTTAATTTCCCCTCGGCAACTAGAATTTTATCGTCATAATAAACTAGTTTTGGGGCCACACGGCTTGTAAGTACTCCAGTTAACATGTAGCTTGGAAACTTATTCCCTTTTGTGCCACTAAAACTTAATTCATTAAATCTCATTTCTTTGAAATTTTGCTGGAAAGTATTGGAAGCACTATAATGAGTTGATTAACAAGAGTCCCATACTGCTACTGCATGTCCATTCAACAGCCAATACCCACCCAAGTTGTTTAATATTCTTTTGGTAAGTTTGAACTTGCTTACTATATTATTCAACACCATAATCACACAGCATGGCCACCTTTCTTGTGTCTCGTAATATAATAATGGAAAAATATTTCACCTTGGGTTGTGCCCATCTTGTCATGTCATATACATTTTCTGTGGATCATTCAAACTTTTTAGTTCAGGTTTCTACACTATACACGGTTATGACACTGCCCTACTAAATTCGTGTGATTAAGACTATACATATAAACAGTTCTAAAGATGAATCATATAAGTAAGTTAATTAATATCAACCGATCAATCTCTTTCATTATATATACTGCAGAAAAAGAAAAGTATCCAATGCAGGTAGATGTAATTATTAGAAAGTGTGAATGAATACGTACCATATAATATAGGTTTCAATATGTTGGCAGCCAGCTCCCAAACATCACCAGCTCTACTCTCATCATGATGATCTTCGAAATCAAAACCATCCATGATGTTGTATTGTCCAATCGTATCCAACGTACCAGCTTGGATCTCATACGGTTCCCCACCTTCCCACATGCACAGGAGTTTTCCCCCCCACTTTAGTACACTAGTGTTAGCCACATTTTTCATGACCTTAGTGTTCCCTACCTTTTTTCCACCCTTCAACACCGAAAATGGTCCTCTATGTGTGAATTTCCACTTCTTGGTCTCGGGGTCATGTTCCTCTACATGTGCTTCCGTTTTAATGTACTTAGCCATGTACTTGACATTCTTAGTAACATTATCAAAGGTGAATGCTCTTAAGTAACCATGCCCATCCAGAGGATGCACCGTGGAGCCGTGGTCATCGGTCAAAAGCCCCGGTCCGGTTAGGTAGTAGGTGCCGGTGGGGAAATCGGGCGGGATGACACCTTCTACGGTGGTGAGAGTAATGGGTCGAGTTGCTTCGGATCTTTGTGACATGAACAAGAATTGGTAGTCATAGTATGCAGCTATGGAGTCATCAGGTTCAATAGTTGGTGGAATTGGTATGGCAACAGGAGTATTGGGTGTGGAAATGGATATTGCACGGGGTTTGGTTGGTGGTGTGGAGGAGGAGGGGGTTTGGTGCACCGGAGCTGATGGCCTAATGGGTGGAGGAATGTATGTTGGGGTGTTGTGGATGGGTTTGGTTTGCATCTTTGGGAATGACTATGGCTTTGGTGAAAGTGTTGTTGGCATGTGAAGGTGGGAAAGAATTTGTGCTATATATAAATGTGTACATGGAATAGTTGTTATATGGTATTGCACTGTGAGTTTCCTTTAATTGCAGATTTGCCATCATGGCTTTTGCATGGTTATTTTGGTTTGTGGTGGATCAATGTTCATGTGGGGTAGTATGTGTATATGGCAGCATTATTTAAAGTGTGGTGGACACCAAAATTCTTGTATTTCAAGTGGCAGACATGAAGCATTTCGATTTTCTCTGGTTGTACATATTTAATTTGTCTTGTTTGGTTTTACCTTATTTTTAATGAGTCGTGATCAGAAGAGCAGCTTAGTGCATCATGAGTTCAAGATCTTTTCCCTCTTCTACTATTATTTTTCTCATTGGAAGGAGCCATTTGATCATTATAAAAGAGCCGCAATACAGCCTTGTGCATTTAGAGAAATCATAGTGCAGAAGATATGTCTAGAAGAGAATATTAATTATAAATGTATACACGGCCTAAAACTACTAGGATTAGGGGTGAGAAAAAAAATATTCAAACCGTCCACCATAACAAAATCCTGAGGAAAAATATTCAAACCCTTCAAAAAAAAAAAATCTTAAATAATCATTAATTTTATTGATAAAAAATAACAACCTCACACTTGAAAACCTTTCATTTTACTGGAAACACTTCGGCCGAAACCACCATGAGCAAAGAGTTAAAGGAAGGGAATATCAAGAAAGTGTGGAAATTATTGATGTATGTAATTCAAACTAACAGTTAGTATGTTTTCTGTTATAGAACAGTTACTGTTATATCAGTACTGTTAACCAAATACTTTGTATATAAGAGTTGTTTGATTCAATCAATAAGATGATGTTATTCAGTTTTGCTTATTCTCTCTGCTTCATGTAAAGCTTTATCTACCTTCTATAGTTTTTGTTTCAATAGTGGTATCCAGAGCGTAGGTTGTAAAGACATGGGGGTGTGCGTTTTCAATCTTTCTTCACGGTGACACTACGGTGACTGGAAGGTGTGGTTGAAACGCTTGAAGGTGATCAAGAAGACAATTCTTGGGCAAGAAAGACAAGGTGTCATGGCTGATATTCCTGCTGCAAGCTTCCCTGTTCTCACAGACAAAAACTGGAGCAGGTGGAGTGCATAAATGAAGGTTTTGTTTCGTTATCAAGGCGTCAGTGCAATTGTGGAAGAAAGGGGATATGAGTCTGGTCTTGGTGGTGACACAGATGACTAGAAGGAGGAGTACTGATCTGATAGGGTAACCCTACCTTTACCTGCTTTCTTTTGGGGTATCCCCGGCCTAATTCCTTTCGTTCCTACTTGATCGAGTTGTACTTCTAAAAGAAATCCAACAACCAATTCCAATCAAAGTCAGTGTGTGAAGTAAAGATAAACCTGAAAATAGAAATTAGGTTACATTGCTTTCTATAGAAGTAAATTGGTAATGCAACTCGTTCATCAGCCAGTTCTAGAAGGAAGTAACTCTCACCACCTGTAATAGAAGAATGAGATGAGGACGCAATGCCTTTCTTTTACTTACCCTTTTTCTTCTCTTATGTATGATATTTATAGTGACCCAGTAATGCCCCATCAAAGAGCCTTTGAACTCGGGGATGATATGCAATTTTGAGAAAATACAAAACGCTGCTACAGCGAGTGAAGCTTGGGGCATATTGGTGAGATGCCATGCTGGAGGAGAAAAAATTAAGAAGGTGAAGCTTCAAACATTGAGTAGACAATACAAGCATTTGCAGATGGATGACGGTGAAAAAGGTGAGTGGATACTTCAACAAAGTGTTGTCAATAGCTAGTCAGATAAAAGGCTGTGGTGAAACTATTACTAATCTCATGGTAATTGAAAAGATTATGAGATCACTGCCTCAAAAGTTTGATAATATTATGGTAGCAATCGAGGAGTCTAGGGATCTTGAAAAATTAAAGATAGAAGAACTTCAAAGTTCCATGGAGGCACATGAAATGAGAATGCGGGAAAGAAATCCCATCAAGATTGATGAGCAGGCGCTGAAGGCACATCATACAATGGGTGAAGGGAAAAAGAAGTTCAAGAAGTGGAAGGGAAAGTCGATCAAAGGAAAATGGAAGAATGATAATGGTACAGATAAGCAAGATGAAAGGAATGAGTCTGTTTAAGGCAAAGGGAAATTTGACAAACAACAAAAGAAGAAGGACAAGAAAAACATTGAATGTTTTAATTGTCATAAGATGGGACAATATTCATATGAGTGCTTCTCGGGCAAAGGAAAGTAGGAGAAGAAGAAGAAGTATCAAAGTAGAGAAGCTCATCTTGCACAAGAAGATTCTGACTCTGAGCCTTTAATACTGATGGTAATGACTTCCACTGAATGCTCCGATTCAATGAATAAGATCTGGTACTAAGACTCTGGTTGCTCAAACCATAGGATGTGTAATAGAAAGTGGTTGGTGAATTTTGATGAAACCAAGAATCGCAAAGTTAAGTTTGCATATGATAGTACATTGATGGCTGAAGGAATGGGTGATGTGATCATCAACAGGAAGAATGATTCACAAGCTATAATATCTAGCGTGTTATTCGTTCCTGCAATGAAGTGTAATCTTCTCAGTGTTGGGAAATTGGTAGAAAGAGGTTATACTATAATCATGGGAAACAATGATAGAGTTGAGTTGTTTGATAGCCACAAGAAGCTAATCTTGACGAGCAAGATCTCTAAGAACAGAACCCTTCAAGTCAATTTGGAGGCAATTGAAAGTCAACAATGTTTTACTACTGTGAAAGAAGAAGAAAGTTGGTTGTGCCATTTGCGTTTTGGGCATTTGAATTTAAGAGATCTGTAGAGGCTTAGTGAGAAGGGTATGGTACCAGGTATGCCAAATATTTCTTTGCCAGTTAATGCATGTGAGTCGTGTTTGATAGGCAAGCAAACCAGAAAGCCTTTTCAATCTCAGTTGAGGAAGAGATCAAAGGAGTGTCTTGAATTTGTGTATTTTGATATTTGTGGTCCGGTGGATGTGTCCTCATTAGTCGACAACAGGTACTTTATTACATTTGTTGATGAGCATAACAGAACGATGTGGGTGTTGTTGATCAAGACGAAGGGAAAAGCTTTGGAGGTGTTTAAAAGATATAAAACTTGTGTAGAAAAGGAGAGCGGTAAGGTGTTGAAAATTCTTAGAACTGATGGGGAGAACACCTCACATGCCTTTGAGAGCTACTGTCAAAGCAATGGCATCACGCACAAAGTCACTACACCGTATACACCGCAACACAACGGCTTGGTGGAAAGAAGAAATCGCACCATCATGAATATGGCAAGATGTCTCATCAAGGAGAAGGAGTTGCCACGAGGTTTTTGGACATAAGTTGTGTCGACAATTATGTATATACTAAACAGGTGTCCTATAAAGAAGGTGGAGGGCAAGGTTCCACTTGAGATCTGGACTAGGGAGAAGCCATTTGTGACGCACTTTAAGGTGTTTGGCTCTTTATCATCCACACACGTAGCAGATCAAAAGTAGACCAAATTAGAAGATAAGGAAGAGCCAATGGTTTTTGTGGGGTACCATGAGACTGGAGTGTATAAGCTATATGATCCAGTAAACAAGAAAATGGTGTTGAGCAGAGAGGTGATCGTGTTAGAAAATGAATGTTGGGACTGGAAACACATGCACTCGAGTTTGAAGAAAACAATGTTGCATGGACTTACAAATGTGTCTACACAAGAAAGAATTGCGATAACTACTAAAGGCAATCTTGATTAGAGTGAAACAGTGCAGAGGCCTAAAAGACAAACGGTGAGACCATCAAGATTTTCTGATTATGAGGTATACTCAGAAGCAAGGATAAATGAAGAATGAGATGTACTTCACATAGCACTTATGGCTGATGCATAACCTGTGGAGGTGGATGAAGCTTTAAAGAAATCAGTCTGGAAGGAAGCTATGATTGATGAACTTAGATCAATCGAGAATAACAAGACGTGGAAGCTCGTTGATTTGCCACCTGGTAAGTTGTGCATTGGTGTGTAGTGGGTTTTCAAGAGAAAACTAAATCCAAACGACATTGTGCCAATGTATAAAGTAAGGCCGGTGGCCAGAGGTTTTTTGTAGAAGCAAGGAGTGGATTTTACTAAAGTCTTTGCTCCTATGGCCAGATTAGAGACCATACGTTTGGTAGTTGCACTTGAATGTGAACGAAATTGGCAGCTGTTTCAGTTGGATGTTAAGTTAGCATTTTTGCATGGATCATTAGAGGAAGAAGTGTATGTTCAGCAGCCTCCTGGATTCAATGAAAGGGATAAAAAACAAATGGTGTATAGGTTGCATAAAGCTCTTTACGGTTTCAAACAGACACCTTGAGCCTAGAATAAGAAGATAAACTCTTATATGCTTGATCTCGACTTTGAGAGGTGTGTTGTAGAACACGAAGTATACGTTAAAGCCTCAGGTGGAGAATTGGTGATCATCTGCTTTGTATGCAGATGATCTCTTGGTGACAGGTTCGAACCTAGAGGATATTGAAGAGTTCAAAAGAATGATACAGACTGAGTTTGAGATGACAAATTTGGGAAAACTCGGCTATTTTCTAGGCATGGAATTCGTGCACACCGCTACTGCTATGATTATGCATCAGCTTAAGTATGTGAAAGACCTGCTTGAGAGGTTCAAAATGAATCAGTGCAATGCTATAAAGAGTCCATTGGAGATGAATGTCAAATTATGAGATGATGATGCAAAGGAGGCAGTAAATGAAACCATGTATAAACAAATAGTCGGGTCATTAAGGTTCTTGTGCAATAGCAGACTTGAGTTGGTTTTCTGTGTTGGTTTAATAAGCAGATTCATGAATCAGCTCAAGAAGAGTCATATGCTCGCTACTAAACGCATAATGAGATACATAAAGGACACATCAGACACTGGAATATTATTTCCTTATGGAAGAAAGAAACGTGAGTTGGAGTTGATAGGATATTGTGATTCAGATTATGGAGGGGATGTTGTTGAGAGAAAAAGTACTTCGGGATACATCTTCTTCCTCAATGAGGCACCTATTTCGTGGTGTTCAAAGAAGTAGTCCATAGTTGCACTGTCTAGCTGCGAGGCTGAACACATAGCAGGATGTTATGCAGCCTGCCAAGGTGTTTGGCTTAGGGAACTATTGTTAGAATTGAAGGTTATGAGGGAGAGTGTTGTGAAGTTGAGGATGGGCAACACATCTGCCATCAATTTGGCAAAGAATCCCGTAAGTCATGGAAGAAGTAAGCACATAGAAGTGAAATATTACTTCTTAAGAGATATGGTCAATAAAGGGAGAATTGAACTTTCTTATTCCAACTGCAGAACAATTGACAGACATGTTTACAAAGGCTTTGGCAGGTGATAGATTCGATATGCTGAGGAAAGGAGTTGGTGTTGTCTCTCTGAATTAATTTGAATTAAGGAAGAGTATTAATGTATGTAATTCAAACTAACACTTAGTCTGTTTTCTGTTATAGAATAATTACTATTATATCAGTATTGTTAACCAAATCTTTTGTATATAAAAGTTGTTTGATTCATTCAATAAGATGATGTTATTCAATTTTGCTTATTCTCTCTGCCGTGTGTCAAGCTTTCTCTACCTTCTATAGTTTTTTTTTTCAATAGAAATAAATTATTATCAAGATAAAAAAATTTGAAAAAAAAATGTTGTGCATAAATTATTATAAAGGTGTTATGTATATAAGCAACATAACTATAATTTTGATGGAAAAAAAATAGTGACTAAAATGAGGCTGCTGCGTGATCATTTATGTAATAGGAAGATGAACATTCCAGTCTATTCATCATGATGCATGACCATTGTAACTCCACGTTTAGTTTGGTATTACATATGTTCCTCTAGTTTTCCTTCTCATTATGATGGTTGACGAGAAAAAGGGTTCAATTTGCATTATAATATCTCAACTCTTCCACGTACATATTATAAGAATTTTTTATGTTTTATGAAACTTTTTCTATGACTATTTTGTGATACTTTAAAAATCTAAAACAAACAAATTAATTTCTTGTAATTTTTTATAAAAGAAATTGCAGAAAAACTCTCCCTAAAAATTACGGTAACGGCATCGAGAACATTAAGTCAAAGGATAGCTTTGCAATTAGCTTATTTTTTAATTGCTCATGTTCACGACACTAGTTTGGTGCTCCATGATTTGAGAGTCTTTAATTTTACACCCTAAATTACATTATAATTTTTATTTTTAATTGAAAAAGTAATTATAGTAGTTTCTTTTCACTAAGAATTTATCGTTTTAAAAAGAAATTGTATTTAAACAATATATTCATATAATAATTATGCAGTTAAAAGAGAAATATAAATATTTTTTATATAATAAAGAAAAAAGTGCAGTGAAAGATACAGTACAGAATAATTTCTAATTTCAAGAGTTTAAGCTATGATAAGATTTAAGTATACACTACATATTGTAAAAACTTTAATATTGTCACTTCTTGTATGAATTGAAATTAATAACGATTTTCATTTTATTGACACGATGCCTAGTTTCCTTTTCTCAAAATCTACTCATCTATATATATAATTTTCACATTAATTCTACAAGTAATATTTTCTATAACTCAACATTTAACTCAACCTTGCTACATGCCATTTTAATTCATTGATTTTGTTGTTAAATATTTTCATGCTAAACATAATTACTCTTCAAATTAATTATGAGAGTTGACGAGAAAAAGTTACAACTTGCATTATAATATCTGAAAATGAAGAAAATAAAGGAAAAGTAAAACACAATAGCAAGAAAAGTGATATATGCACTAATTAAAATCACTTCTAAACTGTGACCCGTTCATTGTCAACTTATCATTGAATGTTGTTGTAGTATTTAATAAGTAACATTGTTTAGTTATTGTCTACTTATCGTAGACAAACTTTTCCCACTAATCAACAAATATATAATGATTTCCATCATATGTTGTCACCATATCATGCACCATTGATGCCAATTAGAATGGCATAAAAAGAATAAATAGAAAATATAAAAGGAAAATAATAAGATTTAGTCATCTTCTATATTTTTCTAATTGCACCAATTTAGAACTCCAAGTAATTTGGCTTAGTAAGTAGAGAGGACAAGGGAAGGTTTGATTAACTTATTCATATATTTAAGTAAAAGAATAATTTTTATTCTTCGTAATTAGTATTATTTTTTTTTTCATCTGCATGTTTATTAGATAATGGATGTGTTTTTGTCGTATTTGAACATGGTACTTTACAAAAATTAAAAATCACAATAAAAATATGATATTATTAAATATTTAATGTTAAAATCATGAACATTTTTTTTTCAATAATATTAAAAAAAATTATAATTATAGAAATATTAATTAAGAGTATCAAATAAATTAAAATTGTTTTATTAAATTATAATATTGGAACAGATATAGGAACGAAATCGAGTGATATGAAAATTAGGATAGGATAAATATGATATATTTATCTCATTTCTATATCTAA
The DNA here is from genome assembly GCF_000741045.1 of Vigna radiata var. radiata. Lineage (NCBI taxonomy): Eukaryota > Viridiplantae > Streptophyta > Magnoliopsida > Fabales > Fabaceae > Vigna > Vigna radiata. The sequence goes on from NC_028354.1 coordinate 10,293,126, forward strand.
TTTAAAAATTAGGTAATATCTATATTTATATTTAAACATTGTTATTATGATATTTTCAATTAAAATCAGGATGATGTGAATTACTTTTCTTAATAGGGTTTGAGTTCTACTTGCCTTTTCTCTTGAACCACCAGTATCTTTTTTGGTTAGATCATCTTGGTCGCAATCTTTGTGATCTTACCTTTTATTTTCATATCTTCTCGAATCATCCAAGAACTTTCATCATCATCTCTTTATAGGTCTTTGGTTTATCCACTCATTAGCACCTATGCTAATTACTTACTATAACTGTTATAGTAACACCATTATCACATAGCATCACCTTAAGCATCTCAAATATCGTAATTACCATCATAGATACACCACCATCATGATTATCCCAGTCATGAACAACACCATGAGCATCATCGTACCATAAACACCACAGTGGAAATAATTAGTCACACTCTTGTACCCTACCTCAATGACTATAGCTGCTTCTACAACCCCATTTGTAAATTCCCTATGCAGGTACATTTGAGTGGTCCCGTAATCCAGTTAAGGAACATATAATCCTGCTACGCAAGGACAAGTAAGACACATTCACCCCATACAAGGAAGGCTCAATACCTGAATAACCCTTCTAATGCACACAAGGCAAAAGGAAGAATATATTCACAAATAACACCAGGATTACAAGGTACAACAAGTAGACTTATCCTCCACTCTCATGCTCATCAATCACATACTCAGGTATATCCCAACACTCACTTATGCTCCGGTCTCAACAAGTTAAACCTGACCCTAAACATAATCCTTAATCTCATTCTTTGAGTATCATCATGTTCCACAACTCCCCAAGCTTGCTCCATGATCATTCTTAATCAAATTCGCCATTTTTCACAAAAATGCACTGTGATAATCGATTATCACTTAAGATAATTGATTATCTTAGTGAAAATTACCCAAAAACATCACGCAGGAAGGGATAATCGATCATCATCCCAGATAATCAATTATTCCCAAACCTAAACAAAAAACAATTGCGCAAATAACCGATTATCACTAATGATAATCGATTATTTCCGAATCGAAACACATCCTGAACAGAATTCAAGTGTTCAAACATACATGCAACAACCCTAAGTCATGAGGTAAACTCCCCTAAAACATCATGCATGCATTCAAGCCTCATATACTCTTATGAACAGATCCTAATACATACATTACATCACTTGAATCCTCCAAATCCAACCATTGACATGTTATACCCCAATAAACTCAAATACACTTCATAAGATTATCATAACACCCTTACAACATATATTTGCATGGAAAACTCCTATGCTTCATAACTTTGTTCCCTCTTATCATCAAAGCCCTATGTTGGGATAACCCAACAAGCCATAGATACATTCACAAGGAAAACCCATCACAAATATTACATAAACCCTATGCTCATGCATACACAAACCCTTAGCCTACAATAGCCATAGATAATCATAATCACAATCATATACACATACATCAAAACAAGGATTATCAATCAAGATAATCAAGAACATATAACATACAACAACAAACAAACAAAGGTAAGCTCCCTATACCTTGGCCACTACTAGGGCTCTATCTAACTTCAAAGACACCCCAAATCCCCCATTGCACTAAGGTTTTTTGTAACTCTTCCTCTTTCCTCCTAGAAAATGTCTCTTCTCTCCTTTATCTTTTTAATTTTCGTTTTTGATTTTAGGGTAGCAATATGCGGACCCTTTTTACTCTTTCCCTTTTTTCTTTTTCTATTCTATCTTTATCTTTTTAATTAAAATAATATCTCTCACTTAATGTATAAAACAACTAATATTTCTTCTCTTATTTTATCTTATCTATTATTTAAAATAACAATAGCCACCAAAATGTTTCAAAGATTCACATAATCTTTCTATTTTATTTCAGATTTTATTTTTATTTTTTCTTTCTATACCCCTATAAATTAATTTATGCACCATTTAATAAGGGTAAAACGACTCTTTTGCCCTTGTGCTCAAAATACAACTTAAAACCAAAAGTTTACCTTAACTCTCTTTCTTTCTAGAATGTTGCCCACACCTATTCAATCCTGAATCACCCTTCTACCATCAATCCAACACATCATATTGGAAACAAGACACCACACAAATCATCCAAATAACAACATAGCAATCATGTGTTTTACTTAATCAATAATAACATTAAATAATAAACATAATAATTATAATTCTAGAAAACATCTAATCATCAAACACCAATTACTAAAAAATAATATCCAAGTCTTATAACCTCATTATTCCTTAATTACCACATTTTTCTAGGGTCTTACATTTTGGATGATTCAAGTGATGTGATGTATGTATTTGGATTTGCTTACAAGGGTATATGAGGATTGAATGTATGTATGATGTGTTAAGTATGTTTCCTCATGGTTTAGGGATGATGCTTATGTGTTTTGAATACTTGATATTTATTTAGAATGAGTTTAGGTTTGGTAATAATCGATTATTTGCACGTCATTTTTTAGTTCATGATTGTAATAATCGATTATTTGGGATGATAATTGATTATCCTTTCATATGCAGTATTGCTGAAAATTAGGTATTGTAGTTGTGTGGAACAATCGATTATCATGAGGTGATAATCGATTATCCCAATGCATTTTTGCTGAAAACTTCATTTTTGGATGAAGATTGAATGAGGGGCAACTGTGTGAATTATAGAACGTGGTGTTGAGTAGGGAATGAGAATAATTGATGTGTATATGGTTATGTTTGACTTGGATTGGTGATGGATCATGAATGTGTGGTGGAATGAACAAAGGTGTGTGGTTGATCAATGAGCATGAGACATGGAAGATTTGTTTGCTTGTTGTACCTAGTAAATCCTGGGACTATCTGCGTTTAGCGACTCTCTTTGGCATTGGTTGTTGAAAAGGGAGTAATAATGATATTCTCTTTGACAAATAGTTGTATAAGAGAGAATGGTGTTCGAGTGCTGAATCTCCTTGATGAATGGATAAATCTTTCGCCTTGTGTGATGGGAGAACAAGTCCCAAGCTAGAGGAGGGATGACTCGAACAAGCCTATAAAGGAGGCTACGAGTGGGTGAGGTAGGGTGCATGAGTGTGACTGAGTCTTTTCATGATGAAGTTCATGGTTATGTGGATGCTCATGATGATGTCATTATAGGGATAGTCATGATGATGGTTTATTTATGATAATGATCATGGAATTGAAGATGCTCTTAGTTATGCTATGTTGATAGTGGTGTTACTATGATAGTGATAGTAAGGTAGGTAGAATAGGTGCTATTGAGTGGATAGACCAAAGGTCTATATGTGTGATGTTAGTGATGACGTCGAGGATCAAGGATCGAGTAATCCAAGATGATTGAATTGTTTATGTTTACAGGATTAGGAATCCTATTGTTGATACTTCTATGTATGAGGTGGTTGATTATGATTGATATAATCAATGTGTATATATCTTGTTATTTTTATGATTGTTTTAATGATATCTTAACCCATATGTGTTTGTCTTTTATTATGAATGAAATTATCGACAAAGATCGTATAATGTGTTATATGTGAGCAGAAGATGTTACAAATATTCTAGAGGCATAATAGATTCGTGAGAAGACGGAGGAAAGATTTGGGTTTTCTTTAAAAGTTCTTTTAGTATAGAGTTTGGAGACAATGTAATTGGAAGTTATTTCTATTACTTGGTTATTTAAATTCCTTTTGAATAATGTAAATTGAATATTGCTTTCGGAATTATGTGAATTTGATTTGTTTCTCCAGGTTTAAATATTAAGGTTTTTGAAAAATACATTTCTGCGCTATGAGAAAAGTTTAAAGTTATCAGTTTTTGTAATCTCTCGTGACACCCTAAATTTGGGGTGTTACATTAATTGAGAATGTATTGGTTGAATTTATTGTTCAAGTTTCAAATTAATTAAAGTAAATTTTTAATTAGTTTGAGGGTGATCTTACAATTAATCAAAGTATATTCTCATTCAAAAGGAAGATCTTTTTAGATTATTCACAATAAATTCAACCAAAGTACATTCTCAATGAAATCCTATTGTGTTTAACCATGACTATTAAATCTCCTAACCAAATTAAAATTTAATTAATCAAAATAAATTTTCAATTTATTATTGTTAAAGTTCTTACTAATAATCGAAGTACATTCTCAATTGGTAGTAAAAACTCATTTAATCATACGAAAGTTCCTAAATTCAATCAAATGCATTCTCAATGAAACCTACAAACTCTTGAACTCATATGATCAATATGTATGTGGACTCAAACATCTTATGATGTAAAAACCATTACTTTTGACGTGATAAAGAGATGAAAGACATAGAAGAAGATTGTTGCCAATAAAAAGTATTAATGCTTTGAAAAGATTTTGAGGATAACACACTTGAAGACCTCAAGAAACTTTCACATACTTTGTCAAAGTAATTTTTGTAGAAACATTTGTATTAGGTTAATCCTTCGAATGTAAGAAGTTAGAAGACATCTATCTTTATGCCAACACTTACATCACTAAAATTTCCGACAGATGTGACCTTAAGTAATTATTAATGAATGTGAACTTTAATAATTACAAATGAATATATGGTTATCACATATTAATTTTAATCACCTTATAATTTTTACTCTGAAAAAAAAAATCAATATTGAAATTTAAGGAACTAAATAAAAATTTAAATTAAACAAAAAGTTACACTAACAGAGACATACAATCACTATGGTAATTGAGATCTTTGAAAACAATCATGGTTTTAATTTCAATAATACAATGAAGAAATAAAAGAGAGAAGCATCCCATAATGCAGTTCGTCCTTCGGTCAGCATCATCATCGTCAGTGATCTCTGTCCTCAATTCATCTGTGGCTTCCGTAATTGATCATCGGCCGTTGTTTCGGTCACCAACATTTTGTATTTGCGATCACTGTTACAGTCGCCATTGTTGCCAACATTCTGTATTTTCCTCCTACTTTTCCTTCTTCTTATGATAGTTCACTAGAAAAAGGACTGAATTTGCATTATAAACACCTAAATGAAAATATTTTAACGGTTAAACTTTTCAATTTGTAGAGAAAATATTGCACAAAATAACCTATAATTGATTATTTCTTTTATATAATTTCTTATTATTAATATTTAGGTCTTTTGTTATAATAAATTAAATAATTATATAATAAATAAATTAAATTAAATTATTTTATAAATTCTTTTGTAATTATATAATACATATAAAGAAATTATTCTCTTGAATCAATTAAATTATTACACGTTTTTCATTAATTTCTCTTTACTTCTCTACTCTAAACAACTTAATTTCCTATTCTATATTTCTCTTATTTTCTTTACTTTTCTACTCTTCTCAATCAATTAAAGAAAATCTTAAGTAGAGACGATAAACTGAGAAGAGAAATTACATTCAAATAATGTCTACTATAATAAAATAACCAGTAGAGAAAGATAGGAAAGAGAAGTATAAAGGTTGTTTATATGATAGAGAAAAAAGTGTACAAAATAATGTATAAATTTATAATTTTATCTATAATAAGATTTAAGTATACACTACTTATTGAAATTTTTCAATATTGTCACTTCATGTATGAATTGAAATTAATTACAAAGTTTATTTGATTTACACGATTCCTAATAGTAACTCTTTCTCATTTTAGGATTCACTCATCTATATTTAATTCTATTAGTAATCTTTTCTATAACTAAACTCTTAATTAAAAAAATTCATGTTAGAATTTAATCGTGAAAGAGAACTTAACTTGGAATATTATTAACTAAATGACTTTTAAAACTTAAATACCATGCGAAAAGAAAAATATAAACAACCTAGTGACTTCATTGCTACGTGCCATTTTAATTCCTTGATTCTGTTGCTAAATATTTTCATACTAAACATAATTACTCTTCAAATTAATTATGAGGGTTGAGGAGAAAAAGATACAATTTGCATTATGATATCTGAAATCCTCCACGGTATGAAAAAAATAACGGAAAAGTAATACACAAAGCAAGAAAAAGTGATATATGCACTAATTAAAATCACTTCTAAAATGTGACCCGTTCGTTTTCAACTTATCATTGAATGTTGTTGTAGTATTTAACAAGTAACATTGTTTAGTTATTGTCTACTTATCGTAGACAAACTTTTCCCACTAATCAACAAATATATAATGATTTCCATCATATGTTGTCTCTATATCATGCACCATGTACCAATTATAATTGTCACCTTGTATCGGCATTTAAATTATGATCTTTGTACTGTATGCCATCCTGCTATCCTTCATCAAGCTAACTGGACGGTTCTAGAAGATAAGAAACAATCAAGCAGTAATTTAATGTGATTGGATCAGTAGATGAGACCAGATGGTTAGGAGCATAGATGTCCGGCCTTAGTTAAAAAGCAGGTTTTGTCACAAGAATTAAGATAAATAGTAATTAAGAATATTGGGTTGAGATTGAGCCACAATTAAGGTTTCACTAATCTCATGCCCATAAATAAGAGGTAGGTGATCACATTCAGTGTGCATTTATTACTGTGACATTTAGCTATGTAAGAATATTTACTAATTTAAGCATCAAAGAATCTTTGGTAGGTACATCTCTTGACGATGGAGTGAAGGCAAAGAGCATGAGAGCAGCTACTAGACGGAGTCTTAGAAGAAAATGTGCAGGTGTTGGAAGTGACTCGACCTTATATCCAAAACAATATTTTTAAGAATACATGTTATTTTTATCATCAAAGTTTTCGTTTGCATCATCGTTGCATTAAATAGTTGACATATTCAAATGTAATTGCGGAGATGGTAAGAAATTTTACTCTGGGAATTCATTTGGGCTTGGCACATCATTTGAAAAGAAACATGATTGATTATGTTGTGTTTGATTGTGTACTATATGCATTGATTGGATTGAGTAAAAGAAGAAATTGAAGAAAAAGAGTAATGAAATGTGAGAGTGTATTAATGAACATATTATCAACTCCTCTTTCATATTAACAGTCTCAAAGTGTATCATTCCTTCGTTGTGTAGATATATAACGATCTTATCATTTTTCTTTTACGATTTTTATATTCTTTGTCAATAATTTAATTGCCAGTTTTATAAGTATTATTTTTGAGGGATGATCGAATATATATGAATTCAACTTTATTGTCTCACATTATATATACCAAACACTACATTTGGTATATCAACTTGAATCAGGATTCCAAACGTGTCCAAAATAGATGTTATTTTGTCTTTTATTTCTAATTTAAATATTGACATTTTTTTAAATATATTACTTAGTCAAAATATGTATACAATATATTTAAAATTATATGAAAATGCTTTAGTTAATAAGAAGGTTTTTTCTTTAATGATAAAATAACTTACTTTTAATAACAGAACGACACCCACTTCTTATTATAATATGATTAATTCCTTTCAAATTTGATAGAAAAAATATTACATACATAACTCAATGATGATTTTAAATCCCTACAAGAAATAGTTGTAAATAAATGAGATTTTTAACGTCTACACTTATAGGAGAAGTTAAAACTCTCCAAAAATAACCTTTCACAATATAAATTAAATATTAGAGATTTCATATAACTTTGCAAAAAAGTTTTGACAAATGTAATTAAAAACTTCCGAAAATTAATATACTGAGGGTAAAAATCCCGCAAGTTAAAATAAAAACCTTTGCAATTATTTTATTTAATTTTTTTATGTTAGAATGACACAAGAACATAAATAGAAAATATAAAAGGAAAGTAATAATATTTAGCCATCTTCTATACATTTCTAATAATTGCAAACCTCCCTTTTTCAAAGTAAAGTAACGAGGCTAGCTAGTGAAGTTATTGAAACCACGAGCTGAAGTTATAGAATGGATTTTTTTTTTTTTTTTTTTTTTTTTTTAATTTATTTATTTTTTAAAAAAACATATAAATAATAAATTCATTAGACAAGAAAAGAAAATATAGGTACCCAACCCTTCCATAAGTTGAAATTAGAAAACAAAACAATTTTAATTTTGCAAACAAATATATGATATCATCCTAACCTATTATATATATTACCAAAAAAGGACACATTCTTTACAAAATAACTATAACTTTTACGATAAGAGATATCACTACTAAATTTTATTATAAAAGTATTATACATCTTTGGTAGCAATAAATTGATAAATATTATGAAATAACCAATATAGAAAAATACATTTAAAAAAATTAAATTTAACTTCATTTTATAAAATCCATTTGGTAAGATTAAATGTGTACATATTTATGAACATGTTAACTTAATAAATAGATTTTATTAAAATAAACTTTTAAATAACTTTTATACCATATTAAAAGTATATTTTAAACTAATTGAATATCATAAAATTCACTTATAAAATAAAATTTACACACACTTATATTTATATACGGTAAATTAGGCTGTCAATATGGGTTAGAATCCACGGGCTAACCCGATCCACCACGGGTTCGGATCAGGTTGAGTTTGAAAAAATTGTATTTTTTTTATGCGGATTAGATTTCAATCTGATTCATTTAAATCCGGCTCATGCGGGTTGAACCCGTGGTGGGCCGAGTTGACCCATCAATCCACCTATCTAATTTTGTTTTATTAAAATTTAATTTTAATTTTATAAAAAGATATTTATTATTTTTTTTGCTTGAAAAAATTACTTAAGTTTTCTAGTTTTAAAGTTAATTAAACACCCATATTGGGAATGAAATTTGTGAGAGAAATTTGTTTAGATTTGAATTATAGAAAGTTTATCATTTTTTTATTAAAACAAATTTGTAATTAAGTGAGTCAGTGAGTCAACCCATTTATCCACCAATCCGTAGTGGGTCGGACCGGGTTCAAATTTTTCTGACTCGCTAATAAATGAACAATTTAAGTTGACTCACTAAGTGACCAACCCGTGGTGGGTCGGACCAAGAGTACCTGTTTTGACACCTCTATGGTAAATTTGTTTTATATCTACTAAATTTGGATACAAACCCTAATAACGAAATGCCTAAAGTGGAGTAAATATGTGAAAGAAAAGGAAATAAAGGAGAAGGAGGTGGAATAAGGATGACATTTAAGAGTAATTTAGAAAGGAAAGAAGGGCAGTTGTGGGAAATTGAGTTTGAAATGTTGATAATTAGGAAGAGTTGAAGAGAAAAGAATGATTCGAAAGTTTGTAGTTGGTGTGATTCTGCTTACATGATGACAAGAAGGAGAAGCTACAAAACACAACCTTACTTTGGCCGTCTAAAGAGGAAGATGCTGATTTCATCCTTCATTTTCATTCTCATCATTTGCTATCATTTGCTAAAATTCCCAAATTCAAACTTTACTTTTATTGGTCAGACCATACTTTAACCTTAATATTGTAATTTCCCCATATTTTTCATTCTTAATTGGTTAGACGGTTAGTGGCCCACTTTATTTTGCATGCTCTTCTGCCCTTCTTTTACTTCTTTCTTTTTCAACCCTTCTTTGTTGCCTACATTTTCTAATTTTTTTTCTTTACATTTAATGATAAATGTACGTTTCTTAGTAAAGTCTTTTCTAATAAATTAAATTTTACACTTTAAATTTTCAGAATCATTTGCCTTTCTTACAATTACTTATAAAAGTGAATGTAATATTACAAGCAACATGTCTTCTACATTGCATGACAGAGTGAGTAGCCTGTCTTTTCTAGAATCAACAAGAGTCTCCTTGTGGGCATCTTAAATTCTCTTTTATTCCATAAAGTAAAGACAAATCAAATAATTTAGTATCATAGAATATTATGAAACTTATGAACTATCGTATTGTACGAAATTCATTAAAAAAAAATAAAATATGGCAAGGTGACAGGAAAAGAATTATTTAATTTCCCCTTGGGAACTAGAATGATCCTCTCATGGCTTGTAAGTACTCCACTAAAACTTGATTGCCCAGTGAAAGTGTGAATAAATCTTATTTATTTAAAATTTTGTTGGAAATTATTGAAGCACTATAATGAGTTCCTGATTAGAATCATGTCCATTGAAGTACCAATTCCCACCGAAGCTGTTTAATATTCTTTGGGTAAGATTAAAGTGCTTACTATATTATTCAACAATCACACACTATGGCCATCTTTTCTTGTGTCTTGTAATATGATAATGGAAAAATAATTCATCGTCATAGTGCTCTTTTTTGTCATAGCATATACATTTTGTGTGGATGGTTCAAACTCATCAGTCCATGTATGGAGAAGGAAAGGAAGTAGTTTCTACACTATACATGGTTAGTCACAACATTTACTAGAGCGTCTACCGAGCTTCTCAATACAAAGCGTCTACCATGCTATAAAACATAGAGTGTCTATCACAATTCCTACTCTATGTAATTACACATTGGTTTGCTCTGTGCAACTATACAACAACTGCCATGTGCAATTACACATATATAGTGTTTGTCATCATGTGCAACTGCACCTATTGTCTATTGCTCTTAACGTCTAATAGGCTTATTCATTAGAATCTTTCATGGTCCATACACACTTTGTCCAACCATATCATATACACCTTTTGTCTATTCCTACACTTAGCATTTTCTATGTCCTTAACTAGATCAAATTAAAGAATTAAGTGACTTACATTCTTATGTCTTTTATCTAAAAATGAAAGTAAAAAGGTTTTGAAGGTTGAAGATTGCTAAAGAATCCAGGACTTCTTGATAATCAATTATAAGGAGAACAAAGATGTTTAACTCAGAAAAGTTCTCACCCTCACACACCAATATGAGTTTTTCACCATTAAGGAAGGTGATATAGTAGTTGATATGTTTAGAAGGATTTTGTTCCTTCATAATGATCTTAAAACCTTTGGAGAAAGTTTCTCTAAAGTTCATATTGACCTAAAGTTGTTAGATAGTGTTGATAGGGAGCTTAAACCCTTTATATCTTAGTTTTTGATGATGAACAATTAAATGAATGGTTAATGGTTTCTTGCACAAAAAATGACATAAAAAAATGTTTTATCTTTATCATATTTGTACTAGATGACTAATTTCATTAATGTTGAATGAATCATGCTTAAAATAGATTGATAATCCCATTTTTGGTATAAATAATCGATTAAACAAGGTATATAATTTGTTAAGATTTAGCCAAGTCACTTAGAAAGCTAACATAGGCAAACTGTTCTGTTATAAGCGATTATACAGGTTGCACAACCGATTAAAATAAAGAGCAAGCTATAATTTATTATATAAGTGAGATAATTTGTTAAGGATGACTAATATGGCTAAGTGTGGAAATAATCGATTACATAAGTTTGATAATTGATTAAAAGAGAGAACATAGTCTAATCCATTATATAAATAGCCTAATATGTTAAAATTGTTAAATGAAGTAATATTAGGCTCAATTGTTTAGATAATCAATTATATACATAGGATAATCTGTTAAAACAGTGAGGAGAGCATAACAGATTACATAAATAACATAATCGATTATACTGCGACGGAATTTGAAAATCCTATATATATGTGTCTTGAAACCTGTTTCAATAACGTTAAAAATTTCAAATACTAATATTCTTGTTGAGCTTTGATTATAGGTGATATCAAGAAACACTCTTGGAGGATATAAACTTCATTGGTTGATTACACATCAAGATTCATTCAAGACTTTGCGCTAAAATGGTTTTGATTTAACCTGCACTTGGAGAGTGTGTGTTCAAGATCAGGTTTTATTAAACAATTTGTATTATGTACCTATGCGGGGTTAGCCAGGGTTAAGAGCTGGGATTGCTCTTGTGTTGCTATTTTGATTTTGAGTGGTGAGAGTAGTGCATTGTCTCTGTATTCTTGTATACTCAATCATTATAGTGGATTCCCTTCAACTAAGGTTATTGAAGGAGGACTGGATGTAGGGTTGCGATAGCTGAACTAGTATAGATTGTTTGTGTGCTTGATCTTTCTTTACTCTTTCTTTACTTGATGATTCATTACTATTTGTTTATTGATTTCAAGAAGTCAATAACTTATCAATATTTCAAAAAGGTCATTAAAAAGGGTTAATGCAATTCACCCCTTCCCCCCCCCCCTCCTTTTGGCTTGAGATATAAGGCCTTTCTTTTCTTACAAATATAGCATGCCAAAGATTTGGGAACCTAAGACAACAACCATTATAGAGGCTAATGACTTGAAGAAGCTCACATGGGATGAGCTTCAAGGAAGATTAAAAGTGCATGAGTTGCATTTCCAAGATCCTAAGCAAAAAGGAAGCATCAACTTCATCTAACTAAGGTCTTCACACCTAGTCTAACTCAATGAAACTTAACTCAAATGAATAGGAACTAGAGTTGTTAAAGCTATATAAGCAGACAATACTTCTGAATATGTGTTTGACAACCTAATTGATGAGGTTATAATCCAAGCTATCAAGAAATTTTAAGTGAATTCTTAAACTAAAAGATTAAGGTAGTAAAAGATATAAGGAAGATCATCATAAGATTGTTTGCTATAAATGTAGATGACAATGACACATAATGATAATCACTACAAGAAATAATGAATTTATCGATGAAAATTTATCGTTAGATGTCTTAATACATATGATTTCTAATACTTAGGCTCTAACTTCAAGTTAGGCACAAAGAAAGAAAATCTATGTCCCATGTTAGACGTAAAAAATAAGGTAAAATCTAACCTCAAACATTCTTCTTTTGAAACCTCTTCAGATTGGTCATATTTATCGTTTGATTAAGTTAATTTGTCTTATAAAGATATTTTTAAAAGTTACAATAAGATCTCTGATTATTTAAAGTTAAAACAAAAATTGAAAGGTTTATTGTCATAAAATAAAAAGCTCAAACTAGATCTAGTTGCGAATAGTGAAGAAATGCCATGTCTTGAACAAAAATGGTACATCTAATGCCTTAAAATAAAACATATGGAGGAATCACTTACATGTTGTAAACATAATTTTGAAAAAAAAAATCCCAAGTCCTTTAAATCTCACCTCTTTAGAAGTTATATATGCATAAAATAATTTTAATATTGGTAATGACTTAAGAGGTAAAACATGTATTTGTAAGTATGATAAGATTGTTGGATCTCATTAAGTTGTAATACATCAATATTTTATCTTTTCTAAGTTTTTAACTACACGAATAACCCTATTTTAAATAGTTACTTTAAAAAATGTCATCATGTTATTAAAGCCAATAAATAAAAATAAACAATGTCTTACATTCAAACTTCCTTGATAAAATGTAAAATTACTAGTGAAATTAGACTTCAAGATTTACCTATTGTTCTCTGATCTTGGCCAACACTCATTCTTCTTTATTGTGCATCTACTTGAGTCATTACCTACTCTCATGTAATATAAAAATGTATTACACAATCATCATAGTAAAAATAAAAGAAAAATGGAATTATAAGCTAACGCAGTAAAGCCAAACCATTTTCTATAAAAATAAAACTCACAATGTGATTAGAGTCCATAGCTATGGTGGAACAAAACTCTTTCAAAGGGCATCTTCCTTGACCAAAGTTGGAACATACCACCCTCACAGGGAATCCTTCCTAGCTATAGTGGAATAAAACACCCTTATTTGAGATGCAAAATATCCAATCTAGACCACCAAACACAAGTTGTATGGTTGGAGAAATTCAAGTGTTATTTAATACATGCTTTGTCTAATAGACACAACCATTGTGCACATGCATTTTCTGATAAGATTTTGGTTATATAAAAGAAAAATGAGTATACTTAGAGAAACAAACTTTTTCTTGAACAAACAATAAGTGTACTTTGTCTAATAGATGCAAACCTTAAGCCATTCAAGTTACATGTCAAACTATAATAAATGCTTATTTTATGCTTTTAGGAAATCAAGGTTCTTAGTTCTTTCAAGATCTCATGACGCCTAGCTAACATAAAACGTCTCTTGAAGAATGTGATGAAAGTTGTTTCATGTAAACAACTTACTTAAGGTAGGATGCTAACATTGTAAATTTAGTTAATTAAGTCAAGTATTGTGCTTTTCTCAAAAGTGGAAATAAGCCACCTACCTTAGCCTATAAAACTATATCATGATTTAGAGGCTTTGAAAAAGAAGTTAGACACATTCATTGCTAACTAAGAACACTTAATGTGTCTTTAAGCCTTAAAGCATGCTCAGACACAAAAAGAAATAGTTTTAAAAGGAAGTCTCTCACATTATAAAAGAAGTGCTATGAATATTTTCTTCCAAGCTATATATATTGAAGATCTCATTAAAGAAAATAGGTGATGACGATAAAAGAAATAGCTATATTGTGCAATCCATATGTATATCAGAGCAAGATGTATCATAACAAAGTAGAACAATTTTGTATCAGAGTGGGCGATTTGTAAGAACAAAATAGATATTTTATATTTCAACAGATAGACATTTTAACATAGATGAAAAATGTAATCCTCCTAAATGCAATAATTTATCATTATATTTCTCCCCCTGATTATAATAACCTATTAGTGTTTAACATTATATTTCTCTGCCTTATTTGATAAACATCAAAAAATGTATGGAGAGAGCATAATAACCTAGAGGAAGAAAGAGAGGTGACAAAGAGAGTCAGATGTGATTATGATGGTGCTGGTTGGGTTGGTTGGGTTAGCATAAGTTGTTTTTCTTACAGTGGAATAGACATCATCCACAGAAAGGTCACTTGCTTGTTTGGTAAACATGGAAAAATGTTACAAGGTTTTTCTGAGAGAGTTTGAACGCTTGGGGCATTTGAGTGTGAGTTTTTCTGAAAGTGGGAGAGAGAGAGAGAGAAAGAGCATAGTTCTTGAGAGATTCTAAGAAATCTATAAGTCTTTGGGGAAAATATAAGAAACTTGAAGGGTAGGCTTTGGTTTTATTGAGTGAAAATGGTGGTTACTTTTTGAGGGAATTGATGGTTTTTAGGAAATGGTAAGCGAAGAGTCATAATTGCCATCTATTCATAACTAATGCATTTTGTAATGTTAGGCAGAGGTGGTAGAGATTTGAAATCCTCTTTGACCTAGACAGCCCCAAATGGTTCATCTAGTTGAGCTTAATATTAAACATTGTTATGCATGTAATATGAGGTGTCATCAGATGATGTGTCTTAGACCATACGATTGATTATGACATCTCTAGAGGATATGTCTTATGATATTTTGTACTATATTCTATATGTGAGCACTAGACACATTGAAATAAAACATTCACTCAATAAGGTTCATGTTCAAAACATTTTTCTTATATTCAAATCTTTCTTCAACTAAGGATTTTTTTAAAATATCAACAAGTTGATCTTCAATATACTATAAATCAATAATTTCTTTTTGGACATAATAAAAAATGAACTGATGTTTTATTTCAATATGTTTATCACTTTAATGTATAATAGGACTTTTAGATAAACAAATAGTAATATTATTATCACAAAAGATAAGAATGTTATGCTCATATACATTGTAGTCTTCAAGCTTATTTTTTATCCATGGAAGTTATGAGCAATAACTGGGTGCTAACATATATTTTGCTTAGCCTATGGAAAGAACAATTGTTCCTTGCTTCCTGCTTGTCCAGTAGACGAGGTTTCCTCCTATGAAGTGACAACCTCCATTAGTACTTTTTCTTTAAATCTTATCTAATCGTAATTTGCATCACAATATCCCTGCAATCTATATGTTTCTCTTCCTTTGAAGCAAAGGCCAAGTTTAGTTGTTCCAATGAGATAACAAAAGATGCATTTAACAGCAATTAAGTGAGTTTCTCTATGGTCTATTTAAATATAGCACACAAGCAAACACTAAACATAATATTAGGCCTACCCGCTGTAAGATATAGAATGAACCTATCATATGTCGAGTTTTGCAGAGCTCTCTTATAGCCTTAAGCTATTTATTGGATGCATTTGAGTCTTTATCTCCTTTGGTTCTCCCAACTTGAACTTCTTAAGCAACTCTTTAACATACTTCGTTTGGTGAATGTATATAACATTTGTTTCTTGCTTTATTTGTAGCCTAAGGAAAAATTTTAGTTCACAAATCATGCTCATTTCAAACTCATCCTACACCATCTTGGAAAAATATTAGCAAAGTTTTTCACTAGTAGCATGGAAAATTATGTCATCAACATATATTTGTACAATAATGAAATCATAATTGATGTATTTGCGGAACAATGTAGTGTCTATCTTTCCTCTTGTAAAATCGTTTTGGATGAGGAAGGCACTCAGACATTCATACCAAGCTCTGGGATTTTGTTTCAATCCATACAAAGCTTTGTTAAGTTTGAAAACATGTTTAGGCTTGGTTGAACACTCAAAATCAGGAGGTTGTTCCACATACACTTCTTCTTTGATTTCACCATTTACGAATGCACTTTTTACATCCATTTGATAAAGTTTAATTTTACATAATGTTGTAAAAGACAATAACACTCTAATTGCTTCTGACCTTGCAACATGAGCATAAGATTCGGTGTAATCAATACTTTCATGCACAGAGTAGCCTTTTGGTACAAGCCTTGCCTTATTTCATATTACCTTCATATCTTCGTCTAACTTGTTGCAAAAGACCCATTTTTCTCCAATGATGTTCTTGCCTTGAAGCAATTCCACGAGCATCCACACATCATTTTTCTAAAATTGGTCGAACTCTTCTTGCATGGCTTTGACCATAAGTCATCTTCCAAAGCTTTATTTATGTTAGACAGTTCCATTTGGGAGATGAGAGTTGTTAGCCTTTGTTGGTAGAAGGACCTGGTCTTGACATTTTCTTTGATGTCACCAACGACTTTATCCATTGGATAGTTCTTCTTCATCAAATTATGTGCTCCACCAGGCTCTCTTTTCTCTTTAAGTTCCTCATCCTCAAGTTCAGATGCTTTGGATTCATTTAACTCATTTAGATTCCTAGATGCTTCAGGTGCAAACAAAGCATTTTAATTTTTGGACGTTGTCTCGTCTATCTGTGATCGGGTGTCGCCGCCCAATCAAATTTGATTGCATATAAGAAATGCAGTATAGCTAGGGAATGACCCCTAGGTCGTCTCTCAAGGACCAATTGCGGTTCAGAATCAGGTCTAACACGAAGTGGGGGGTTTGTGAAAGGTTTTGTTTGTGAATGCAACTGACGAAATTAAAAAAAAATAAAAAAAAAATTAAACACATTCGAACATCATAGAAAGCATTAAAGAGAGTGAAAATGCTAAACCCAACACTGCAACAAACAACTATCTAGCACAGTTAAAACTACTAAAATGCAACACTAAATTAAAAAACATAAAAACAACTCAACCCACTATATAAATTAATTTAAAGAAAAAGAAATAAACAAACATATTTTTTTCCTACCATTTACGTGACCAGATTTATCTACCAAAAGAAGTTGAAGTTGCTTTTACTTCTTAAAGAACCCATCTTGTCCGTGACCTTCATTCTTCTAATTGAAAACATACTTGTTTCTTTTCCCAAGATGCCGAACATCAACTCCCATTTCATTAAATCACCTTCTTCAATCTTCAAAAAAATAAAAGAGAAAACATTCCTACACCTAAAGCTATCAAACGTCCTATCACCACTAGCTTCATAACTTTTTCTAAAATAGACTAATATTCAACTCATGGAACAAGTACTAGCCGTCCCATCCAGCCAGTATTCACCGTGTATGACACCATTCCTTCCACTATGCAATGAATGAAAAGCCTACTATCATTGAAGAAACCTAGAGCTGCTGTCACCGTGCATCTAGCTACATTAAAGATGTAATAATTCCTTTTATTCTAAAAGCAAAAGAAAATCCTAATATCCTACATCATGAAGCATGACACCTCCTCCTTCTCTCTTCTTGAAAAACATGTGCCTCCAATTTGTAGCATCAGACCGTGATTCCTTCGCTGCAGCCCATAAGCCGTGACACTTCCAACTCTCTCCAATTGAATCACTTTACTTGCTTGAATGCAAATATAAATTAAAGCTAACCAATTGCCAACATGCTCATCCAAACAAACTAATCTACTTCTCCAACATTCAATCATTTAAAAAGTAATATTTTTTTTTCTCAAATAAAGTTGCATAACAACTCATTCCAGCAGCGTCGTTCTTCATCTCCAGAGGACACGTTCCAAAAAAAAAAGAAATGAAAAAGAAATCTACAGAGTAAGTGGCGGCTAAATGAAAGCAAAAAGGGAATCCTCCTTTATATTGATTGAATCAGCGTTGCAAGTTGAACTAACTAATACNATTGCTAAAAGAAAAGAAAAGAAAATATACTTCACCCTCATCCATAATCCAATAATGTAAACATGGTTTTTTTAAGAACAAGCTCTCTAAAAATTTGTTTCCAGCCGAGAGTCTCCAATTTCAATGTGACGGCTGCTTCCCTTAAATCTAAGCCAAATGTCCTCAAAAATAAGGGTGGGGTCCATCTCCTTTGCAAAACCCTAGGTGTCATGTGTCATCTATTCTAACATTTTGGGCTTAAACTATTTTATCAAAAATTGGCCCATTATTTACAAATTTAATTAAAACTATCTAGACTACTAAGTTTCAAAGTAATTAAATTTGAAATGTCCATGTGAAGAGTCTAGACTTATTTGATAGCACTCTAAATGACCCAAAATATGTCTCCAATATTTTCCCTGCAATTAATAATGCAAATAATTAGCTTAGAAAATTCAAATTAATTAAAATTAGAATTTCCAGTCAAATTAAGCATATTTAGGAAAAACGGGAAAATACCGGACAATTAAGCACAATTCCCTGATTAATTCTAGCACAATAAACTAAGTGAAGTCGAGAAAATTTCAACTCATCAAAATAGACCACACTTAGTCTTTTGCACTCCTGGGCAAAATCAAGACGAAAACCAGGGAACAACTCAGACGTCAGGGAGGTGACAGACTCAACAAACAGACAACTAAGACTCACAAGGACAGAAACAGAGTTGTACAGTTCTCAAGAAATTTGGACAATGAAAGGAAGTAGACAACATCCAACAAAGAATCAGAGAAAACAGATACTCATGAAGTCATCCGAGCAATTCAAAGCATGACAAAATGATCAATCAGTTCAAGAGGTTAATCAAAAACAACAGAACCTCACAGATGCACACTATCAGTGTTTTTCTCAAGTGTCTAAGGTAAATCAATGTGACTCAATGCACTCAAGAAAGCAAACACAAATAGACTTGGCAAGCCTCTATAATCAACACTCAAAGACATATGTGTCGCAACCGGAATCGCGACAGGACGACGACCCAAAAAGAAAACGGTTTGAAAAAGAGTTTGGAGTCGCCACCATAGTTTATTCTGGAAAACTACGGAAAAACCATAAAATGATGAAGCCCAGTCCACGAAAACCAAAGATTGGGTTCGGGAGTCGGTTACGTGTAGGGAAGGTATTAGCACCCTACAACGCCTGCCCGAAGGCAGTACCTTTAATTAAATACGCGAATAAAGATGTGGTTTGCAAAACGTTTAACTATCCCAAAAAATAAAACTCTAAAGAAACAAAATATATTTTTTATTTTTTTTGTGTCCGACAAGGATTGACCTTGCTCCTACGTATTCTCAAAGTGAGAAATCAGGGTTACGTAGTTCTAGATGAGAGATTGTTTGTTTATTTGGAAAAAAGATGTTTTAGTGTTTCGATGTCTGTGTAAAACGGGGAAAGGTTCCAGCACAAGGCCGACAGAATGGTCGCACCTGTGCTTAAACCTTTAAAATGAAGTTTTGTTGATTTTTTTAAAAAGAAGAAGAAAAAGTTTTCAGCGCAAGGCCGACAGAATGGTTGCACCTGTGCTTAAACTTTTAAAATAAACTTCGTTGGGTTTTTAAAAGAAGGAAAA
>NC_028354.1:10321064-10389677 GCF_000741045.1 Vigna radiata var. radiata
TGAATACAACAATCAATATATTATTTTTAATTATTCCTTGCAATGATTGTCATAATGTTGATTCGAATTATTACCAAATAAAACCAAATTTCGAAAATATTCCAAAGTGATCTGTCCTGCATTAATATTAATGGATTATGGGCATTTTTCCAAGAAAATCAAATCTTTTCCTTTTCATTTTTTCACGTGCACCCCCCTTTTTTTTTGTTTTCTTTTGCTTTTTTCTTTGTCTTTTTTTTTTTTTTGTTTTCTCGTTTTTTTTTATCCTCTTCTTCCTTTTTTTTTATTTTCTTTTTTTTTGTTTCTTCTTTTTTCTTTATTTTTCTTTTTTTCTGTTTCTTTTCATTTTCTTTTATTTTCTTTTTCTTTTTTTTTTATTTTTTGCTTTTTCTTTTCTTTTTTAAAAAAACTAAATAAATATTAAAATAACAAAATAACAAAAATAAATAAATAAATAAATAAATAAGACAACAATAAAGATCAAGTTCTATTATTTAGTCACCCGGACGAAATTGGGTGTTGACAATATGCATGTTCAAATCAAAAGGTCTTTTATGGGTGAAATGGGGGCCAAGGAAAAGGGAGGATAACATATGGATGAGAAGCTACAAACCAAAGGAAATAGAGGAGCAATAGGGAACAAGTGTAAACACAGTATACTCACACCCAAAACCTCTAATTCCATCCTCTTCTTGACTCCATTATTCACAAAATTTTTTTATTTTTCTCTATTTATTTATTTTTTCTTTTTCTCATCCTGTCTCTTTCTTCTTCTTCTTCTTCTTCTTCTTCTTCTTTTTAACAAAACTGTAAGAGACAAGATGCACACATACATACAAAAACAAAACAAGAAGAGGAACCAACTAGCCAATTCATCAAAATCTCCCAAGAGACCACACTTATTCCCAAAACAATTCCAAAATTCCCTAAGGTTAAGGTAAACATGGTTTTTCACTTAGGGCTAGTGCATAAGCTTCAAAACAAAGAAATGGGGAAAGCATAGGCTCAAAGGGGCTATCAAAGGATCAAAATTGGGTAGGCTCATTTGGCTAGAGAGGCTCAACAACAAAATTGACTTTATCACTTTCAAACATGCATATCAATCAAGAATCATCAAAAAGAGTCAAGCCAAGGCATATGTGCAAGCAATCAAGAGACATATCACACACAAGAAAGAATATCAAGTGGCTCAATTCTCACACAGGGTATTTCTGTCACAATCAATCATCCTCAAACATCATAATCATCTTTCCAAGCAAAGAAAAGCAAGGAATCCAACAAATCAGAGTATTAATGAAGTGAAAGACAAGTCTACAACCTAAACCAAATCCAGAAATCAAGAGAAACATGCAAAACTGTACACAAAACACAAAAAAAAATTATCTAGAAAATAAAAAACATTTAACGCAGAAAACATAAACTAAGAAAGAAAAAACAGTGTCTCCCCCAATAGACCACACTTAAACTACACAGTGTCCTCAATGTGTACAATCATCAGATCAGAAATCAGAACAATCAATAGATCATGGACAAGTGCAATAAAAGTAAGGAAAGGGGGGAGAAGGGAAAAGAAGAAACTCCCCTGATCATGGTGGCAGTTGCCAATTTTGGACTTTCAGGGAAAGGTCTTCCACCATAGAATTGAGCAAGGAAGTATTGAAAAGGAATTGCTTCATCCTCCAAATTTGATCAAGCAGGGAGATGTCCTCCACAGCTGGATCCAAGAAACAGTGGTTGTTGATGAGCGGGTTCAGTTGGTGCCTATTGATGTTGAAGCTGTCGACACCTTTGTCTTCCACCATGGGTGTGTGTTGATCAAATGCATGTTTACCTCCTGCAACATGGTTAGTGCAATGTGGTTCCAAAGAAATAATATGCAGAGGTATAACACCCAATCCCAGTGTAAGAGGCTGAACCTCAGATAAAGTCTCAAAACATGAATCATTTTCAAATTCAGAAGCAACATCAACAACAGAATTAGATTCATGTTCAGTGCATGGAGAATAAACATTCAGACAAGATGACAAAAGTTGTTTCTCATCATGCAGAGAGTGAAAATCAAAAGCATGCTCATTAATATCATCAACATCAACATACCTATCAACAACATAATCATCAACAACAGAATCAATAATAGGTATGTCTACCTCCACTTCCCTGAAAATTGGTTGAGTGGTGGAAGGTAAAACTGGTCTACCTATCTCAAAATTGGTACTCATGTCTGCCTGGTCCTCCAATTCTTCATCAGTCTCCTCAAGTGCAAGAGTGGGGACATAGGAGTGTGGGAAAGTAGGTGGCTCAACACTAAGCTCATGACTCTGCTCCTCATCTCCTATGTGGATGGCATCAACATCGTCTGAAAGCTGAACAGTCTGAATTGGTGATTCCTTTGAGACATAAGATTGTTCCTCAGTGAGTTGAGTGGCCATCTGCCCCATCTGATCAGTCAAACTCTGAATTGACGCTCTGGTCTCCTGCTGAAACTTCATGTTCAGTTGCTGGAGCTGAATGCTCTGAATAGTCATCTGCTCCAATAACTCCTTCAATGTAGGCTCAGAAGTAGTGGGAGGATGAGGAGTTGCTTGTGCAGGCTCATGAAANTGCAATTGTTGTGGTTCCTGGACAGGGGGAGGCATACAAGCATTCTGGAATGGTGGTTCTTGATATTGATGCTGTGAAGGGCGGAATCTTTCCAAAAACAGTTGCTTAAGATCTTTCCAATTGGTGATGGATCCACAAGGAAGACAAAACCGCCAATACCTTGCCGCTCCAGCTAACGAGTATTCAAATGCCCTTAAGAACATGTCCTCATCCGAGACATCTGGAGGTTTCATTGAAGAGCAGATGGTGTAGAACTCCTCCAAATGTCTATATGGGCATTCACCTACAAAACCATGAAACCTAGACAGCAAATCTATCAGTCCAGTGTTGAAAACACAACGAATATCCTCCTTCTCAATTGGAAACGACTCCCTAGGAGCACTCTCATGAGATGGAGGAGGAACCGTTCTGTTCTCAACATAGAAATCAGCAGAGTATATATGAGAAGCAATATCAGAGTAACAAGCAGGAAGAGAATCATAGACACATGCAGAATGAGAATTACTCACATGGCCAAAATAGGTAGACATGGGAAAGAAGAGGGGAAAGAAGAATGGAATGAAAATATGCAACTATCTAAATGCAACACACATGACACGACATACGAAACGGAACAACACACTCACAACACGAGACAAAACACAACACACACAACACAACAAAAGACCTAAAACCGAACCGTTGGTCCCCGGCAACGGTGCCAAAATTTGATGGGGTGTCGCCGCCCAATCAAATTTGATTGCATATAAGAAATGCAGTATAGCTAGGGAATGACCCCTAGGTCGTCTCTCAAGGACCAACTGCGGTTCAGAATCAGGTCTAACACGAAGTGGGGGGGTTTGTGAAAGGTTTTGTTTGTGAATGCAACTGACGAAATTAAAAATAAAAAATAAAAATAAAAAGTAAACACATTCGAACATCATAGAAAGCATTAAAGAGAGTGAAAATGCTAAACCCAACACTGCAACAAACAACTATCTAGCACAGTTAAAACTACTAAAATGCAACACTAAATTAAAAAACATAAAAACAACTCAACCCACTATATAAATTAATTTAAAGAAAAAGAAATAAACAAACATATTTTTTCCTACCATTTACGTGACCAGATTTATCTACCAAAAGAAGTTGAAGTTGCTTTTACTTCTTAAAGAACCCATCTTGTCCGTGACCTTCATTCTTCTAATTGAAAACATACTTGTTTCTTTTCCCAAGATGTCAAACATCAACTCCCATTTCATTAAATCACCTTCTTCAATCTTCAAAAAAATAAAAGAGAAAACATTCCTACACCTAAAGCTACCAAACGTCCTATCACCACTGGCTTCATAACTTTTTCTAAAATAGACTAATATTCAACTCATGGAACAAGTACTAGTCGTCCCATCCAGCCAGTATTCACCGTGTATGACACCATTTCTTCCTCTATGCAATGAATGAAAAGCCTACTATCATTGAAGAAACCTAGAGCTGTTGTCACCGTGCATCTAGCTACATTAAAGATGTAATAATTCCTTTTATTCTAAAAGCAAAAGAAAATCCTAAAATCCTACATCATGAAGCATGACACCTCCTCATTCTCTCTTCTTGAAAAACATGTGCCTCCAATTTGTAGCATCAGACCGTGATTCCTTCGCTGCAGCCCATAAGTCGTGACACTTCCAACTCTCTCCAATTGAATCACTTTACTTGCTTGAATGCAAAAAATAAATTAAAGCTAACCAATTGCCAACGTGCTCATTCAAACAAACTAATCTACTTCTCCAACATTCAATCATTTAAAAAGTAATATTTTTTTTTCTCAAATAAAGTTACATAACAACTCATTCCAGCAGCGCCGTTCTTCATCTCCAGAGGACACATTCCAAAAAAACAAACAAATGAAAAAGAAATCTACAGAGTAAGTGGCGGCTAAATGAAAGCAAAAAGGGAATCCTCCTTTATATTGATTGAATCAGCGTTGCAAGTTGAACTAACTAATACAATTGCTAAAAGAAAAGAAAAGAAAATATACTTCACCCTCATCCATAATCCAATAATGTAAACATGGATTTTTTAAGAACAAGCTCTCTAAAAATTTGTTTCCTGCCGAGAGTCTCCAATTTCAATGTGACGGCTGCTTCCCTTAAATCTAAGCCAAATGTCCTAAAAAATAAGGGTGGGTCCATCTCCTTTGCAAAACCCTAGGTGTCATGTGTCATCTATTCTAACATTTTGGGCCTAAACTATTTTATCAAAAATTGGCCCATTATTTACAAATTTAATTAAAACTATCTAGACTACTAAGTTTCAAAGTAATTAAATTTGAAATGTCCGTGTGAAGAGTCTAGACTTATTTGATAGCACTCCAAATGACCCAAAATATGTCTCCAATATTTTCCCTGCAATTAATAATGCAAATAATTAGCTCAGAAAATTCAAATTAATTAAAATTAGAATTTTCAGTCAAATTAAGAATAATTAGGAAAAACGGGAAAATACCGGACAATTAAGCACAATTCCCTGATTAATTCTAGCACAATAAACTAAGTGAAGTGGAGAAAATATCGACTCATCAATCTGCAATTTAGAAAATTCATCGCATAGCTCTAAACTTTTATGGTCAAGTTCATAGTCATTTAATTTAACATGGATAGCTTCCTCCATCTTAGAAAATCTAGATTTACAAACTTTAAGTGCTTTTGAATTTTAACAACCAAAAAGATAGAAATACAAGATATGGGGTTTTCTATTCTTACATAATTCATATGGAGTTTTGCAAAGGATGGGAATTATATAGACTTTATTCTAAATATACCAAGTTGTGTTTATTGCTTCAGCCTAGATGTGTTTAGGAGAGCTAAAATCATTTAACATAGATTTGGCCATTTCTTGTAAAGATTTGTTCTTTCACAATGTTTTTGAGATAGTTCATTTTCAAATACTCCTTCATGATCACTTCTGATTCAAATAATCTTACAACCTTTCTCATTCTCTATCTCCTTAGAGAGTTTATAAAGAGTCTCAAATGCTTCATCTTTATGGACTAAGAATAAAACTCATGTCCATCTGGAAAAGGTGTCGACCATCAGGAGTCCATAGCGTTTATCGCTTATAGACGTTGTCCTTTTAGGTCCAAATAAATCTATATGAAGTAGCTCAAAAGGTCTTTCTATGGAAACAATGTTTTTACTTTTAAAGGATTTATTGACTTGTTTATCTTTAATGCAAGCATTGCAAAAGATTGTATCGTTGAATGATACTTTGGGCAATCCTCTCACGAGGTCATGACATTGTTGTTTTGGGCAGTCCACATTTATTATGCCATGAAATTGCTTTATCTTTTATAAACACTAGGCATGAGATGCTTTAAGCATGCAATTCATCTAGGTTATCTTGTACAAGTTGTCTTTGAAGTATCCAAAAAACACTAGAAGGAGGGGTTGAATAGTGTTAATGGAAAAAAAAAAATTGCAACCCTTCTAATATAGCACGTTGTCGAGTTTCAAGTTTTTTTATAAATGCTTAGACACTCGACCTAACAAATGATTATAAAAGATAATTTCTTTTAAGGTGTTATCCAGAATGTACGCTTCAGAGAATTTGTACGAACTTTCCTTGTTGAAGAATAATCGTTTAATGCAATGTACATAGTGATATATGATTAACTCTTATGCTAACTGAAATCACAGGAAAACACTAGAGTGGGGTGAATAGTGTTTTAAAACTTTTTTCGCAAAGCATCATCTAATGGATTTGCAAGAGGGGGGTGAATAGTGTTTTAAAAAAAAATTCGCAAAGCATCATTTAATGGATTTGCAAGAGATATATGATCCAAGGAATATACTGAGACATTGGTTTTTATAAAGGGCGTGTATTGGAAAATGTTTCAAGGAGTAATGTAGTAACACAAATTTTATACTAGTTCATTCAACCTGAGCTATATGCAGTTCTCCCTTAAGAAATTTTAAGGGGTTCTACTAATCGTGAAGATGATTATACAAGTTCTATGTCTCCAAGTTTACAACAAGTATTCGTACCACTTCTGGTTTACCCCATCAAGACAACTAGTTTGAGTTTAACCACTCCTGGCATACAAGTATTTTAACCACTTCTTGTATCAACCCTAGATAATTTTCTAGACTGTTTAACTCAACTAAGCTAAAAACTAAGTGTTTTAATTCTCTTCAGAATATCCAACAAAAACTAGTGTTATGACTGCAAATACAAGTTGGTAACTCTCAAATAGAGGATAATTTCAATACAAGGAAATC
Organism: Vigna radiata var. radiata; assembly: GCF_000741045.1. Lineage (NCBI taxonomy): Eukaryota > Viridiplantae > Streptophyta > Magnoliopsida > Fabales > Fabaceae > Vigna > Vigna radiata. The sequence continues at coordinate 10,327,919 of NC_028354.1, forward strand.
TAAGAACATGCAAAGTTATTTCTATTAGATATTTAACTTTAGAGGGTATAGAGACAAAGTATCAACAAGCTTGTATGAGCATTCAAAAGTTCTCTATGGTATCCTCATTGTCTTCTCTTCAAGTGTTCGTCTATTTTAGCTTTCATTTATATATGTTCGTTAGACAAAGAATGTTGACTTTATGTGGAGTTGGTAGCCTTTTTGAGAAGTTAGACTCAAGTCTACTTTGTAGAGGTACAATGCTTTGTCATAGCTTTTATCAAAATGTAACTTGTACGATCTGTTAGAGCATAATTCTTCAAGGAAAATATTTTGAGAATGTTCTTCATATTTCTCAATGTCTATCTTGTGTTCAATGATTCTAATCAAGTCTTTGTACTTTTATGATCTGCATGAACATTGATAAACGTTAAGTTGTATTGCGTGTTCAAAACATTCTATCATTTGTCAACTCATTAGAGCAAAGTTGTAAGGATGATTTGTAGTATGTTGGATACAATCTTATGTGTTTTCTTAACAAGAAGGTCATTAGTCATTCTCTTTTGTTTTTCTTAATAAGAAGATCAATTACCACATATCTAGGTATTGTTTGCTTTAGAGACTAGAGTTTCGTCATAGTTTTATCTTTAAAAGATGTCTTGAAGGGTAAAAAGAGAAAGGAGTATTTAAACTACACTTGGCCTCGACTCCTAAGTGATGTGGAACAATGCTTATTTGAGAAGACTTAATGCGTGCTCTTTTTATTTGTGAAGGTTTAATTATTGTTCTTCTATTTATGTGCTATTTTGGGAGGTATCGTGTTATATGCTCCTTGATAAAAAATATTATAGGGAGAAAATGATTGTTTTTATATGTCCTTTTTGGGCAGTTTGCTTCTTGCCCCAGGGTTCCATTATGTCTTTGATTGGACCATTTTGAAATATCCAAATCTCATTTATGCCATTGAAAGTGATAGCATGTTATCTCATTGTATTATAGTTGATTGCTTGTTAAGATTAGGTTAATTCAGTGTGGAAGTGACCCTTACAAGGTCTTATTGGCCACAAATGTTGTGGGGACTTGTAATTTTTGGCAAGCTAAAACAATATAGACCATGTTACAAGGTGAAGCATTGTTTCATGTAGCTAAAAATCATTGTGATGTGGATTCTAACAACGAGACTAAGTGAAATGTTGTTTAATTTTTTTACATAATTTAATTTTATCTTTTAGGAAGATTGAAATTGAATTTTTTATAACTATTGCAATAGTATGTCACCTTGATTGAACCTACTAAAACTAATAATTATGATTATTGTATATATTTTTTAAAAATTTTGGCTTATTTAGTTTTTGAATTATATTTTTAATCTTGTTAAATGTGATTTATATTTTTTTAAAAAAAAAATAATAATAAGATAATTTGAATTATAATTTTTTTTTTGTAATATATTGGTTCTTTAAATATTTTTCAATGCATAAATGATGACATGTAAAAAATTAACATATTACTATTATTTTTATAAAAGAAAATTGTATATGTTTTTAACTTATTTATTTTTGTGAAAATGAATATGGATATTCAAAATTTGTTAGAAACATTCTTGAGAAAGAGTATCACTTTTTCTAAAAAAAAAAAATCGGTGGAAAATTGTCTATTGGGACATCATATCCTTTCTCACTAAAAATGTCGGTAGGGAATTATCCATTAAACTTAAAATTTTGTGAAAAATGTTTTCTAAGAGTATATTAGCCATGAATTTTAGTTCGTGACAAAATTATAGGGAAAAATATATATTATCCACGGATTTTGAGTGTTTTCCATAAATTTTAACAATTAAAAACTTTGATTTTTCTTGTAAACATTCTTAACTATAATGGATAAATCTAAAGTTATATTTCTAGATCCACATATTGGTACATTATCACCATTTTCAATTGTAATGAGTTGTTCTTTAGTCATTTACACACGGATTCAAGAACTTAAGAAAACAAGTCATGTAATTAATTGTTCCTGAATCAAGAATTCATACATCTTAAGACAAAAGGCCAATAGTGATTAAGGTACTCTTACTTTTCATGATAGGGTATATGATCTCAATGATTAATTTAATTATTGCTCTAAAATGATCAAATTTCTCTTTGAAAGCTTTCATACCCAACATAGAAAAACACAAAACAAAGAGATAATCAAGATTCAATCTTTATCTCTTTAATTTGCAACAAAAAATTATATTGGCAAAATAATTGAATCAAAGTCAAATGAGATTTCACACCTTCTTGGTGGTCAAGAGGTCTCCATAACTCTATCAATGGTAGCAATGAGTGGGGCACACCTTTTTAGTTCACCAACAACCTCACGGTAAACAAGAATAACATGTGTTAACAAGGCTTCCAAGATTGGGATCTACGATATCAACTTGTACTATATAAAAATGAAAAATTATATTGATAGCAATCATACTAATTACATTTTCTTCATCTTTATTTATAATTATCATAATCTTTTAAAAAAGGAAATCAATATATGTTAAAATGAATAGGAAATTTCTAAAGACATTTTTCTTAATTATTATATTGAGAATTTTTTTATACAAAAAATTTGTTATTTCTAGGAAACAATTATAGCAACTTTGAACACACGTCACACATATTTTGATGAATATTCATGTCACACTTCAACAACATCTAACTATTATTTTTCAGTTCATGATCCTTTTGATGACCTTAGGTATGTTTACCTGGAGCGCCTCAAATACCATGATTACCATCATAGATACACCATCATCGTGACTATCCCAATCATGAACAACACCATAAGCATCACAATACCATAAACCCCACAATGGAAAGAGTTTATCTCACTTTTGTACCCTACCTCACTGTCATTCCTACAACCCACCTATAGCCCCTCTTATAGGACATATGTAGCCTCCCCTACAAATCTGATCAAGTAGTCTCGCAATCCAGCTAAGGAACGTGTACTCCTACCACACAAGGACAAGAACCACACCTTCACCCCCACACAAGGAAGACTCAATACCCAAGCAACCCTTCCAAAACAAAGGAAGCACCTATCCGTAGATAACACCAGGATTTATGAGGTACAACAAGTAGACTTATCCTCCACTCTCATGTTCATCAATCACATACTCAAGTACACCCCTAACACTCACTCATGCTCCAATCCTCAACCACAAGTTAAACTTAATCCTAAACATAACCACTAACATCAATATCTGATTATCATCACTTTCCACAGCTCCTCAGGCTTGGACCACGTCCATTTTTCATCAAATTCTCCATTTTTCACAAAAATGCACTGAAGATAATCAATTATCTCAGTGAAAAATTACCCAAAAAATCACGTAGAAATAGATAATTGATTATCATTCCAGATAATCGATTATTCCTGAAACCAAACTCAACATCGACGTGCAGATAATCAATTATCACTAATGATAATCGATTATTGTCGAAACGAAGCACATCTTGAACATGATTCAAGCATTCAAGCACATATACATCAACCCTAGATCACGTGAACATATACTTAAGACATCATTCATGCATTGAAGCATCACATACCCTTGTAAACATATTGAAACACATACAATACAACACTTGAATCATTCAAAACCAATTATTCTGCATATGATTATCACTACACCCTTAAAACATATATTTGCATGGAAACTCCTAAGCATCATAACTTTATTCTCCCTTAGCATCAAATCCTCTATTGGGATAACCCAACAAAACATACATAATACATTCATAGGGAAAACCCATAACAAATAATACATAAACCCTATGCCCGTGCATACACAAACTCTTACCTAACAATAACCACAAATAATCATAATCATATACACATGCATCAAAAACAAGGATTATCAATCAAGATAATCAAGAACACATAACATACATCAACAAACAAACAAAGGTAAGTTTTCCCATACCTTGACCAATATTAAGGCTTTATCTAAAACCCCAAAACACCATCAATCTTCCTTTGCACTAAGAGTTTTGTTGCTTTCTCTCTTCTTCTCCCAAAAATGCATATCTTCTCTCTTCCTCTGCTTTCTCTCTTTGATTTAGAATTTCTAGGGTTTCTAAAACACCCCCCTCTCTCTATAAATCAACCAAACTCTATCTCTAATATCTTTTGTACAGATAATGATACTTTGACAACATTTTTTTGACAACATTTTAACATATTCTACGTTTCATTTTATGATTGGTCGAAAATTACTCCACAATCAATAATAATAATCATAAACACCGACATGGAACAATCACAGAATGACATGTAGATGACATTAAAATGTTGTCGAAAAAAAGTTGTCAAAAAAATATTGTCAAAGTATCATTATCTTTTTTTACCTATAATAATTTATTTTATCCTAATTTATTATGATAAGTATATCAATAATATGTTATTATGATTATTATTATTATAATTATTATTATAATTATTATTATTATTATCTAATAATAATATCTAATTACATCCAATAATATCTTAAGATATCTTTTAATTAGAAATATCTTTTAAAATGTCTAACAATGTCTAATAATAATTCTTTTTCTAATAATAATATCTCTTTTAATCTTTAAATCCATCAAGATTATATCTCCTATTTTCATTTAACTAATTTTCAAAATAACAATTAAATCTTTTGAAAGATTTACATAATATCTTTTTATTAATTTTTCATATTATTTAATTTGAATTTTTTTCTTTCTACACTCCTCTATTTTGATTTCTTACACCTAGTTAATATGAAGTAAAAGACTCTTTTGTCCTAGACCAAAATATAAATATAATGAAAAAAAAAGAACATAATAATGTTAATTATGTCTTAACAATATGTAAACTCAATCACACAATTTGTTAACCAAAACACAAAAGTCTCCAAACTACCTTATTTCTAATACTCCTAATTTTTTCGGATCTTACAAAATTAACTACTTTTACATGGACTAAAAATGAATAATTTAATTTATTTGTTAATTTTGTTTTCATATAATTGAGTCATATTTCCTATATTACCGTCAATTAAATTTATTAAGAATGGTGATTACGTTGTAAAAAAAGAATAATTAGCAACATTAACTAGGATTTAGGAATTGAAATCTATATACATTTAAATCCACATTACATATATGTTTTGCTTACATTTGAATCTAGAAGAAGTAATAGTCTAAATTGCTTGCATATTTGATTTGGAAGAAACTAAACTCATTTCAACTGCCTAAATTGTCTTTATTATACACATGTGAGCATACAACACCTTACTACAACAACACGTCTTCAACGGTCTTCTCATGAGAAACTATATTGAGTTTAGGAAGTGAGAAAGAGCCTTAACTTGATCTTCGATAATAATATCTGTAAAGAAATTGAAGATGTTATATGATAGAGTATCCAAATAAATTTATGTTCACATAAATCTAATCATGATGAGTGAGCATGGATGAAGAGTGAGAGCATTACACATATATATTGATGTTGTAAATGGAAGCATATTTTCTGAGGAGTCGTTCTATGGTGTACCACTCAGAACGATCAGATCCATCTTGATAACCAATTCGTGGCATGTGCATTGATGCTTTACAGAATAATAAAAAGAATTTTATATCAGCGTGTTTCAATTGTCAAATTATAATCATACATTAACAGATATTATTTTGAAGTAATTGTCAAAAAGAACATATAGCTGAATGTCCGAAGAATGATTTCCAAGCCACAAACAGAAAAAAGGGTTAGTATATAGTATATGCCACGTATATACTAACCTATAGCAACGTAACCTATAGCAATTGGGAACAATTTTCCTAACAATTATGAGATAAAGATGACTTCACAATAATGAGATTATGCCACACTTCGATACATTATTAAATATATTTTCCTTTTCAGGTTATGTATTCTCTTATATGATTGATATGATACATGGTAAATATGCAAGATCAAAGTATTGCAGCAGTGGAAAAACAATTCAGTAATTAAATGTAAATGAATCATCAAAATTAACTTTATGCGTCGAACAAATTCGTTAATAATCACATGCTGTACACAATAAGCAAAGAAAATGACAATATAATAAATTATAAAAGTAAATGGAAGATTAAATATTAATTAAATAAATGTGGAAGCATGTTACCAGAATTCTGAGCTGCTGAGAATGCTGCCTTAGATAAGCAGCTTTCCAAATGGGGAAGTGAGATTTCACTGCGTGGAATTTTGCGCCTTGGATTATATGATTGAACCACAGCTAAAGCAATCATCTTGGGAGTATTTCCAGTCATATCTTGTTCTTGACAACCATCTACAAGTAACAAGACACCAATATAGCAGACACGACCATACACACATATTCATCACGTCACAGATTAAACACATGCGAGAAAAGCTCTTCAGAAATTATTTACTATCTGCTGTTTTGAACACAAAATAAGTTAATCAAGACTAGCCTATTTTTGTACAAAACTGTTCATAATGCATCAGTCAGAACTTAAAAAAAGAAGCAATCTCCCCTCAATAATCAGTCAAACATGCCCGTACACCAAAGACCCTAAACTTCACTGGCTAATGTTGCATTTTTTTAACATAAAGAACACAATCACATAATTCATCACGTAGATTGTAGTAACAGAAATGAGCCCCGTGTCACCTCACCTTGTAGAGGAACAAAAATATTCCAGACAACATGATAGGTCTTGGAAGGTTTACCATAGAAAAAATCAACACGACAGTTAGTAAGTGATGGTTAGGAGAGTTAGGGAGAGTTTCATAGCAGTTAAGGGTTGTTTTTCTTTAGCAGTTGACAGTTTTCTTTGTTAGTTATGTTTTGTTTATGTCTTTTAAGGAGATGGATCTGTATTTTGGTGGTTGTTGAGTGTTTTATTTCTGAACAGGGACTGTCCAGTGTAAAAGGGAATGTTTTTCCTAGGATGTTGTTGAATGCTTTTTGTATTTTTCATTCAATAAATTGTTGCCTCACTGAGGTTTCTTATCTCAGTTTGTGATTGTTTATTTTGAGATAGAATTAAGGTTTCTTGTCACCAAGAAACCTAACACAACAATAGGTAAAAGTTACGTGGTCAGCATTATTTCTCTAAAAAAGACTGAACTACTTCACTGAAACTTTCAAACAAATTATGGTAACATAGAATAAGACAAAATGTACTCTTGCACAATGTGAAAAAAGGTAATAGGTAATGAAATCCAGACAAATAGGCATGGAGATGACATTGAGAGAGAATATTATATAATAATTGAGAAAAATTCCGTTCTGCTAGGAAAATGCAAGGAGTTAAGGTTGCCCACTTGTAGGTCAGGGTAGCATTGACATATATTCACTGGCGTGAAGCAATCTATGCAATCCATATAGACTTAACATAATTATTTTGAATCACTATAGATCTCACCATCAAGCCTTATAAGATGCAGATCACCAAGATGCAGATCCCCATGCTCAGAAGCCCGTTCATATGCATCACCAATGCTTGTAGAAAGTTTGGACAGTGCATCAAACATTCCACCGTGGCCCCAATGTCCAGACGTGTCAACACAGCTGTAAAAACAGACTAAATATTTACAGTTAATTTTGAAATAAACTACTTCGTCAACACAAAGCAGTTTGTGAATCATAGTTATTGGAGCATGTGAAACTTCTAATCTTAATTTCTTTATCACCATATTGTTTTTCAGTTGGAAAAGAGAGTGACTTTATTATTTTCATTTATATCAATTATGTTTTCCTTGCCTCTATTTGTAGCAACAATATACTGAAATAAAGAAACAATATACTGAAAAATAATATAGAATATCCAACAAATTAAGTCCAATAGCAGCTGATAGTAGGTCACATATTAAGTCCAACAAACATCACCAAGATAGACTTTGATAATGTTATAGAAAGTGAGTTTTAAACCTAATTCAATGTGACACATTTTGTTCTAACATTTATAGTTTTATTGTATCTTCAATTGACTTTTAATAGGTTTGATTTTTGTATTTTAACCATTTTCTGTTCTTTGTAATAAATTTGGCTTGTGCTGACATATATATCTTACTTTCATATTTTTAGCAATCTAATCTTTGGGTACTGTTTTGCCTTTAACTTGAGCTATAGGTATTATTTTTTGCTTACCACTTTTGCATTGTTTCTTCACTTCCAATGCTTCAAAAATCCACATGATTTGCTGGTTTTAGAATTTCCTGGTATTTTTTAGGATCTTTTAAAGTTCTGAAATAATATATAACTTTTAATGTCAAAACATTTCTAATTGGGCTCAGAACTACAACAAAGGCCCATTCTATCACTAATCAAAGCCTATAAATAGACTAATCAAGCTCTTATTAGGAACTTTTAATTCATTTTTCCATTTTCAGATTTGAGAGCTCTTTTTCTCTTGTTTTCTCTTTTTCCTCTCCTAGTCTTTCTATGTTTATATTTGTTAGGAGTTGGGGGGGTTTATGTGAGAAGGAATAGAAAGGGAGATACCTAATTGTTTGGGCAGTTAAGAAGAACGGGGTATTAGCCTTGTATAAATAGCTAACTGAATAGTTGTGCATAGTTAGTTGATTGTTTTGTAAAGAGTCGAACAGGAATCTAATATTCCTGAGGGGGAGGTTATGCTCTCACAGTTACATACTCTGTATACTTTCTATCAATACAAGAATTGATCATTCTTTCTTCTGGTTTGGGTGTGTTGTGTGCCTAATTGTCTGTGTGAGTGGGTTCTTGAAAGAGGAACCTAACAATATTCCTCTTCTATTTTGCATGTATTGATTATTATCACCAAGGATCATGCATTCTGCTATGGAAGCTAGAAAGCCTAAGATCAATTCTTCACTACGGTTTTGCAATTAATTGAACGTTGAATCCGAATAAAGAATTATGTGTTTTAGTTTTCTTAATTTGGCTTCTTAATTCTGTTTCTTATTTCAAATTTCAATTTTCGTTTCAACTCAAAGTAAAAATCCCCTGCGTTTATGTAGCAATTCTTAACACCTAAATGTGTTCTTTAAATTGTTAATGACTAATGATTCTATGGAAAGAACCTAGGTTTGTTCTAATCTAGCTACATTTTAGTGTTAATTGCAAAGTGATATTTCCACCCACAACCCATAAGTTGGCTATTATTTAATTGATGTGGGATCTCCAATATTTTTACCTTGGCCATATCTATGGTATTAGTCATTATAGGATCTTGACACATTTCAACCTACAACATTGTATAGTTCTCTTGCACCTATCATCTCTATCAAAACTATGTTGCTCATTATGTATTTTAGGAAGTTTTTTATTTTATCTTTGCTATAGTTTAGTTCCTTATTACAGGTATATCTTGCAAATAATACTACGATTATGTGTTTAAAAACAATTGCATTGCATGGACTTGTTTCCTTATAATTAATATTCTATATTTCCTAAAATAACCACCTTGCAATGGCCTCATCGTTGAAATATTTAAGAAATATATTATTCTTTCTAATTTGAGATTCTCCGATGTTCTCTTCTATTCCTTCTCAATATTTACATTATAGACTTATGCCAATAACTAAATGCCAACAATAAAGCTACATTACAGGAAGTAGATCTGTGCTAATACAAGGTAATAAAAGAAAATCTATACAGAGAAAAAACTGCTATTCTATTCTAAAGTACTGTACACAATACTGCTTAATAATAGTGAAATCTGTAAAATGCTTCCAAAATCTCCTTGGGATTGGGGACAATCAGGAAAATTAAAAAGGAAAAAAATCAACAATTTTACTATAAAATATTTATCATGCAACAGAGAATGCTACCAAAACCGAAGAAAGCTCACACAGAAAGCTGGGACATCACAACAAAAAGCTGCAGTGAGGCAAAAAAAGAAAGTTGACCTGAAAATCATAGCTGGTTCAGATGAACAAACATTTGATGGAGCTGTACAATCTCCATACACAAAATGAACGGACCCAGTAGCTGATGTAATATCATTGTCTGTTTGGGTGAGAGGGTATTTTACATTCAATGATTGATATCCAAGAGCTTTCCACCTGGATAGCTTCTTTTCCTCTGCCTTCTTCATTGCAGACTCAAGTTTTAGACTCTTTTCCTCTTGTGAGTTTCTTTTGCTCCTCCAATCCATAATTGAGTTGCAACTTGACTTAGACACTTCCTCAAACTTGTTAACCCAAGAAAGATATGAAGCCTCATCAAGACCAAGATCGTGAGAAAAAGTAGTACCTCCTTCCTTAACATCATCACCTTGTAAAATGTTTCTTGGATTGACCTCAAATTTCCTATCATCCATATCCCGTATTTGTTTGTCACGCAACGCAAGCACCTTGTCAGCCATAACACCAATTTCTGATAAGTTCATATCCCTATGATTTGCGTCAGTAATCTCAGTGGGATCTAACATACGTAAACCAAATATGATGGATTTCAAATCTCCAGTTCCAACTTCAGATGTTTCTTCATCATCATGTTTGAGCATGTTATCACCAGTAACATTGATACTCAGAAGCAATTTTCTTTCTGCCCTCCTCATAATTACCTACAGACATGAATTCCTAGAGAATATGTAACACCTCTATTATCATAGAATAAAAATTTATAACAAACACCAACATACTTCCTCCACTGTCTTCTCTGTAACAAGGTTTATGCACAACACATGGTTCATCTGGCCAATTCTATGTGCTCTCTGCAAAGCTTGCTTGTCCACCTGAGGATTCCAATCTTGCTCATAGAATATAACCTAGAGAATGACATGCCAGAGTAAATTGTCAAGTATGTTTTAAAGTTGCAGGTGATAACTTAAACTTACAATGCTTAAACCATCCAGTTAAAGAATCGGGAGTCCTATTTCTATGGATTTTATGGTTCATTTAAAAGGGTTATTTTTCATTCTCCCATAATTCTGGGATGGTTTCCAAACATGCTAGTGCATGTCACAACCATATTTTCACCTTTAAGATCACAAACATGAAATTCATGTTTAAGAAAATAACAAGACAGTAGGTCTGGTTGGAAGAGCTTATTTGCAAGGTTTTAAAAAGGTCCATCATCTTAAGAACCAAAATAAATAGAAGATAAAAACTTATGAATGTACTCAATATTTCTTAAAATAGATGATAAAAAGTTATAAATATACTTAAAATAGAAGAAAATAAATCAGTAATCAGGCTCCAATTCAGTGTACGTTGAAAGCTTGTCAGAACTCACAGTATCAGCAGCCACAAGATTCAAACCAACTCCCCCTGCTCGTGTTGAGATCATAAACACAAATGCTCCATTTTGTTCAGCTTCAGAAGTCAAGCCTGAAGTAGCTGATGAGCTACTGAAACTTCTTATAGCAGCAAAGCGCTCCTCAGCCCTAATTGATCCATCAAGACGCTCATACGAATACTTTCGCAACTCCAGAAAATCCTATATGAGAATAAAAAGATATTTCATCAATATAGTCCCGTAACTATTACAAAGCACTTAATCCAGGTAGAAAAATCTTACTTGCAAGATGTCAAGTGTATGGGTCATCTGAGCAAAAAGAAGAACACGGTGTCCAGAATAATGTAACTTCTGAAGAAGTTGGTCCAGAATAAGTAGTTTACCACTGGCCTGATAGAGCAAAACGAGCTAAGTGTATATAGTGAATAAAACTCTCAAATTTAGAAAGAATAATATATTTCTTCTATATTTCAATGATGAGGCCATTAGATCTACAGATACATGGGCGAGCTGGTTAATTAACGAAATATAGAGAGCTAATTCTAAAGAGACAAATCCATGTAATTATGGGATTGTTTTAAATACATGATCCTAGTATTAATAGCAAGATATACTTGTAATAAAGAATAAAATTATAGCAAGGATAGAATTAAAAACTTCCCAAAATACATAATGAGCACCATGGTTTCAACAAAAACCCTGGGGTTGTGAGAACCATTATTGTCTCTTTCAAAATGAACTAGCTATTACTTAGAAAAAGAAAATCAATATTTTAGTTCTTGCCTTTTGACCTAGTAAATATATAGGACAGTAGAATTTGACAGTATATTTCTTTTTTGTTGATCTTGGAAAAATTGTCAAAGCGATTTCATAAATCCAATATGTAAGGTCTTCAAGCAAAGATAGTGTTTGAAGACCACTCATCTAGAACTTTTGAAGTGGGTATTTTAATGTTGTTAAGAAGTGGACTTTAAGCCTAACTCAACCCCACAAAACCAGCTTGCATGATGAGATTTGCACCACTAATATATTCTAAATTTGCCTTAGCTCTCGATGTGGGACTTCCAACACACCCTCCTCATGCCGAGATATATATATCTTGTGCATGGGACTAGGCATTTATGAGTGGTCAAATAGTGGCTTGTTAACGAGTGAAACAATATGTCCAACAAACAACAAATATTGCTAGGATAGGCTCTAACAACGGCTCTCATACCATGTTAAAGTGGACTTTAAGCCTAACTCAATCCCACGAAACAGGCTTGTAAGATAAGGTTTATATACTCTAAATTGGCCTTATCTCCAATCGATGTGGAACTTCCAACAAATGTCTTAGGAAATATGATAGGATATAATATGATAGGTTATAATGGGTAATAAGTGCAGGAGAGAGAAAACAGTTTAGGAATTAATTGTTGTTGGGTAGTTAGAAGTGGGTTGCCTCGATAAGAAGGCAAGGGGGGTCTGGTAGAGAGGATAGCTTTTGAGTATTCTTTTGTAGAGAAATGAACATTTGTCCTGTGGAGGGGGATTAGGCTCCCGTTAGTGCTATATGTGTACACTGTTTCAATAGCAATACAGAAACCCATTCCTTTTAGAGTTTGAGTTCTTGTTTGTGTGTGTGAGTGCTTGAAGTCAGATAGGTTTCATATCCAGAAATCTATCAATTGGTCCGACCTGCCAAACATCCTTAGGAGAGGAGTATCGGATCTTTGGGAGAGGAGCGTGATGGAAGGAAGAGACAATACCTTGGAGAGGAGGACCAGCGAACCGAAAATGAGCATGGCAGAATGGAGAAGAAATTGTTGGAAGTCCTACATCGACTAGAGATAAAGCCAATTCATAGTATATAAGTGGGTGCAATCCTCACCTTACAAACCGGTTTTGTGGGGTTGAGTTAGGCTTAAAGTCCACTTCTAACAGAAATATGCAAGAAATGAGAGAAATGCTGCAAGAAATCAAGATTCACATAAAGGGCTTAGAAAGAAGTGAGAAATTTGTCATGAAAGGACAGAAAGAGGGTTCAGAAGAAGAGCTGGTGGAAGACACAGGTGAACAAAATTGGAGGAAGCGGGTAGAATTGCCCAGGTTTGTGGGGCTGGACCCATTGGGGTGGATCTCTAAGGCAGAGAAGTTCTTTGACATCCAAAATGTTACAGAGAAGGAGAGGCTCAGGTTGGTTTACAGCTGCATGGAGGGAGGCACAATCTATTGGCTCGGGGCCCGGAAAAATAAAACCAAGAAACCTTCTTGGAAAGAGCTGAAAGAGGCATTGATAAGGGGGTTTGGAGGAAGAGATAGAGGTTTTGTTTTTGAGAAGTTAGCCCAAACTGCAGAAGTCACAGAAGTTGCTGCTGAGAAAGTTGCGAAGTTTCTGCTGTAAGGGTGGATAACATGACAAATGTTTGTAGGGAAAATGCATCAGGTGAAGATCATGATGGGAAGGTTGTGACTCTTGCTTCTCCAAGAAAAGTTGCAAAAGTTGTTGTTTTTAGTGGAGATAGAGTGGTAGGTTGTGGTGGGAATGTCAAAACAGTAAAGAAAGGGGAAGAATTGTTTAATAGAGTCCTCAAAGGGTACTTGCGTTGCTTCTGTTCAGAGCAACCCAAGAGTTGGAGCATGGTACTTCCTTGGGCAGAATACTGGTATAACACTAGCTATCAAAGTGCAGCAAAGTGTACGCCATTTGAGACGGTGTATGGGAGAGCTCCTCCATCTTTACACCAATTCATACCTAGAGAAACGGCAGTAGAAGCGGTGGCGCAGGAGTTGATGACGCATGATGAAGCTTTAAAACAATTGCGGTTCCATTTGAACCGAGCCTAGAACATGATGACGAAGTATGCGAATAAGAAGAGGAGACTGGAGGACATAAAGGTGGATGATTGGGTATTTTTGAAGATCTGTCCTCACCAACAAACTTTCGTGGCGGCCAAGTTGCATCCCAAATTAGCAGTGAGGTTTTACGGACCCTTCAAGGTGCTACAGCAAGTGGGAGAGGTTGTGTTTAAGCTCCAATTACCAAAATCAGCCAGGATACATCCGGTATTTCACGTGTCACAATTGAAGAAGGAAGTGGGGGCTGAAAATGTAGAAAAGGAATTGTCGTCTGAGCTACAAGCGGAGGGACCCGCGTTCTGGCCTCTGCGAATATTGGATAAGAGGCAGCAACAGCACGAAGAAGGTCTGGTGCAACAAGTCCTGGTGGAGTGGCAGGAAAGGGGGAGAGACGGGGCGACCTGAGAAGATGCATCCATGATTCAGGTACAGTATCCGAAATTCAACCTTAGGGACAAGGTTGTAATACTAGGGGGAGGTAGTTTTAGAGAGTGGAAAGTGTATACTAGAAGGAAGAAAGAGTAACTGTCTAACGATTTAGTCGTTAGACTACCTGAGGGTGTGACTTTGTATATAAGGCAGAGTTGAGGGCTAGGGGAGGTTGTTGAGTGTATTCTTGGTGAATAGTAGCAGGACACATTGTCCTGGGAAGGGGATTAGGCTCCCTAGTTCTCTGTTTGTACTAGACGATTGGGCTAATACAATTCTTTTTCATTCTTTTCTTCATACTCTTACTATGAATTGTGCGTGTGAGTGTGTTGAGAGTGGGTTTCTCTTTCAAGAAACCTATCACGTATTGTCCTGTGTATTGCATGATACTTGCTACCAAGGTGGGAAATGCAGCATTAACAATAAATTTAGTAATCTGACAGCAACCAATACGACTTAAAAGACTCAGGATAGGTCCCAAGTTATGCAGTATAATATAAGAGAGGTAGTTACCTGAACTAGATGTTCACCTTCTTCATAAGGTTCAGGCTCAATACCTGGAAAGAGATAAGGATGGCTGCATGCTTTTCTTAGCTGTATCACCTATAAATGTGATCACATTTGTCGTTGATGTGAATGGAAGAAGCAGAAGATAATACTGAAGTATACCATACTTTACGGGTGGTACTCATTATTTTTACTTACTAGAAGGTTGTGCCCAATAATGTTAGATAATCGCAGAAACATCAAGGGCATGTTGGAATTTAATTATTCCAAGAGAAAAATTGCTTTATTTTCAAAATTTCTCAAGAAGCTGGCAAAAAAAGAAAAAAACTTCTCTCCCAAAATAAGTTGAATAAAATATGCACCAAGTAAATTATTATATAACCTTGATTTATACTGAAGTATACCATACTTTACGGGTGGTACTCATTATTTTTACTTACTAGAAGATTGTGCCAAATAATGTTACATAATCGCAGAAACATCAAGGGCACGTTGGAATTTAATTATTCCAAGAGAAAAATTGCTTTATTTTCAAAATTTCTCAAGAAGCTGGCAAAAAAAGAAAGGAACTTTTCTCCCAAAATAAGTTGAATAATATATGCACCAAGTAAATTATTATATAACCTTGATTTATAGTGGACCAAATTACCCTTCATTAAAATATGCAAAACCATCGCCTAATGAATGCTCTCTCCTTCCATTTCATGAAAATAACAAGACAACGATAAAGTTGAGAGACAATAATTAAAACTTGATTTTATAAACTGTTTTAAAAATTGAAACACGTTATTTTTTAAATGTAATTTGAATCACACCCCAAAACTAGTGGAACAAAAAATTAGCAAAAGTAAATGTTCAAAACAGGCTTGACTAACAATATTTTGTAGTGACTGAGGATTTGAAGTTCCAGATGATAATGCAAGTAGCTTATGGAGTTCTTTCCTCAATATTGACATATAGACCTTTTTCTGCAAGATGACAAGGGGAACTAACCTGATGGACACAATTTTAATATTCAAAACAACTTCATAATTATAGCTCAAATTGCAATAAAAGTGTTCAAAGTAGTCTTGAAGTGGAACAAGATACAACTTACACGGTTGTCTCAGTAAGAGGTGGTAGAACTAAATTTCCACACTCGATAAGCTTTGACTTGGTACGTCGAAGCATAAAGGCTCCCAATACACTTCTTAAAATATTAAGCCTCTCCTTTACCTTTGGAGCATCATGAACTGTTTAGAAACAAAACTGCAATTATTAGAAAGGGATTAAAGAAGTTAATTTTATTATCATATAATGTTTACACTTTTGCATCATCACAGGGTACTCAACAAGAAACCTTCTAACATATGTTAGCAAGAATGCAAGAATCTAGCAAGGAAAATTTAAAAGTACCTACAGCCTTTAAAAAGCTTACATCACTAGCTATGGATTATTGAAAACAAATTTATGAGAAAAGAAACTATGAATTGATCACTCTTAGTTTTGTACAACAGCTATATATAAACTATAGAAGCTCAACCAACAGACTGGATCAGTTAAAACACTTGACGGTGGCAATTGTAATAAACTACTCCTACAAAATTTAGCAAATAATGATAGTCATAACTTAATAACTAGTTCATAAAAGCATTTATCCACCAATGTTATCGATATCATGTCATTTACTTAGGGTAAGGTCATGAACAAAGCATGTACAACCAAAGATAAGAGGAGAATGGAGTAAAGGTCTTTTGTGAGATACAAGAGAGAGTAAGGAACTTGATTATTAAGTACAGAGGAAGGCATGCAATTGATCAAATATCATGCTTTGAGAATTGCATTTCCCCAAAAGCAAAGAGGAACATTATGGTGAAGAAGAAGGGAACAGGTAGTGTTAACCAAGTGTCGATTCTTTATTTCATGACACAGTTCTATTGTGGTGTGAGAAAGCTGTTTGATGAAGAATACCATGTGATTTCAAAATAGACTGAAATTGGGAGACACATTCACAAGCATTGTTAGGTCGTAAAATTGTAATAGAGGTGCCAAATTGATTTTGAATTTCACATGAGAAACTTTGAAATATAGAAAAGACATCAAAATGATTTTTCATTAAGAATAACCAAGTACATCAACAAAAATCATCAATGGCACGACTAGGACCCCAAATATCCAAATGAACCAAGTTAAAAGGATACAAAGCATTTTTATTAACTCAAGGACCGTATGAATAATGAGTATGTTTTCCTAACTAAGACTAACATTGGAAAGATGAACGATAAGGAAAACTTGGAACCATAAGACACATTTTGTTAGTGCTAGGATGATCTAAGCGTTGATGCTCGGGGGATTGAAACGTAGTGGAGGTACACACAACTGATTGTGGCAAATAGTATAATCTTCTACACTTGTATCTTGCTCCAATCATTTGTCTGGTACGCCAATCCTGAACAATAGGATTATTAACAAAAAATACAAAATAGTTTTTGTTGCTAGTGAGTTTGCTAATTGAGATAAAAGGAAACCCAGAAATATAAATCACAAAATCTAAGTTAAGATTAGGAGAGGGTCGTGTTTGACCAATGTCATGAACTTTTATTTGAGAGTAGTAGCATTACTAGAATGAGTAACTGATAGGCCTAAAGATAAGAAGGGATGGATTGTCTATGAGAGGAGGAATAAGAAAGTTAGTTAGATGGGTTAGTTGAGGGAGCGTACACTTAACTGTCATATAGTTAAGTGGTTTGGGTGGATGATTGTATAAATAGTAGTTGTTTGGTTCATTAAGGGACTTTTGGACACCTACTTGATTGACTGGTTTCATCCAGTGGTGGAGGGTTAAGCCTCTTATATCCTTGTTGCATATTACATTCTTTGTGAATAATACAAATCGATTTTTTTCCTTTCTCCATGTTCTTCTGTTGAGAGAGTAAGGAGAGTGCTTGCTTGGGTTTTCATATTGAAAACCTAAGAATTGGTCCGACCTGCCGGATCCAATTGTCGATCGTTCGTGATGGAGGGAAGAGTTGTGTCTACGGTCCGGAGCAAATTGAAGCAGTGGAGGTAGCTCTGGCGGAAACGAAGGCCGAGACGGTCTATTTGAGGCATGAAACTGGGACACTAAGGCAGAATTGTGAGATGATGCGTCAGGACATTCAAGCGATTTTAACGATCTTGAAGGACCGCAAGATCAATAAAGTAGGGGTACGGGGGGATGGTAGTGAATCATCGGTCAATGATAACGGCGGAGAAGCGAAAGGTGAGGGGGAGCCATCAGGAGCAGGGTGAACGGGGACTCTGGTTAATTGGAGGAAACAGGTGGAATTACCCGTGTTTGAAGGAGGAGAACCCTGGAATTGGATTAGTAGGGCGGAAAAATTTTTCGAGGTACAAAAAGTGGAAGAAGAAGAGAAGATCCAATTGGCGTTTATCAGCATGGAGGGGTACGCGGGTAGTTGGTTTCGTTTTTTGGTGGGAGAAGACCAAGAACTATTCTTGGGATGGATTGAAGAGAGCGTTGGGGATTCGCTTTGGAGGAGGAACGCGGGGAACGGTTTATGAGAAACTTTCGGCGATCAGACAGACCTGACCGGTGGAGGATTACGTTCGGGATTTCAAAGTGTTAGGGGGCCAAACGACGCAAATACCGGAAGAGCAGATTCTTGGGTACTTTATGGCGGGACTCCGGGAAGAGGTTTGCGACCACGTAAGGCCTCACGATCCACCAGACCTCGTGACTGCAATGCGAGTGCGAGGGATGTTAAGAAGCTATGTACCCCGTTGAAGATGGGAGGAGGAACGAGTGTCAGGAATTCCTATGCATGGGGGCGATCGGTGGGAGCCATAACGCGAGTGGAACTTCCAAAAGAATCACAGAACAGAGAAGGGGCCATGGAGAGTGTAGGATCTGTACGGAGGGACGCGACCCAAGGGGGTGGGGCTAACCGGAACACCGGCAAAGGCAGAGAAAGGGGCCCAAGGAACCTACCCTAGCAGAGTACTTGAAACAGAGGGAGGAAGGGAAGTGCTTCCTGTGTGGGGTTTCGTTTAGCCCGGGTCACCGATGCCCGGAACGAGGACTGCGTATGATGATCGTAGTGGACGAAGAGGAAGAAGAAGGAGGGGAAACGGAAACGGAGGTGAATCTCGCCGGAATGGAGTTATCGGCCCTATCGACGGGGGGATTGACTACTCCCAAAACGATGAAAATGATGGGACGACTAGGGTGCAGAGAGGTGATGGTGTTGGTCGACAGTGGCACGAGCCACAATTTTATTAGCCGGTGCTTGGTTGAAGAGTTGGGTACGGCGGTGAAGGAGACCCAGCCTTATTTCGTAAAACTGGGAGATGGCCAGAGGAAGAAGGTGAGTGGGTGCTGCGAGAGAGTAGTCTTGGAGTTGGGGGGCACCAAAATCATCGTATAGATTTTTTTTGTTTGAGCTAGGGGGAGTGGAAGTAATATTGGGGATGGAATGGTTGAGGAAGCTCGGCAAAGTAATGGTGGACTGGGGCAAATTAACGATGGTGTACCGGCAAGATGGGACGAAGGTGACCGTGAGAGGGGATCCCAAGTTGGAGAGAAGGGTGGTGGGGCCCGAGGCTTTACTGAAAATAGACCAAGCAGAAGCTTGGATGATAATATGGGAGTTGGGCTCCATTGAGGCCCAAAATGAAATGCCAAAATATATGGGCCTTACGCAAAAGCAGATGGGGAAATGGGGAAGCTTCTAGGCCAGTTTGAGTTGGTGTTCAGAGAGCCTACCAGCTCGCCACCTGTCTGGGACATGCAACACCGAATAACACTTAAGGAAGGAAGTGACCCCGTCAACATCAGACCCTATAGATGCTCACACGTGATGAAGACAGAGATCAAGCAGCAGATCACCGAGATGCTACGAACGGGGGTGGTCCGACCGAGTCACAGTCCATACTCGAGCCCGATGATTTTAGTGAAGAAGGACGGCAGCTGGCGCTTTTGTGTAGACTATTGAGCACTCAATCGCGCGACAGTGCCCAACAAATTCCCCATTCCCGTCATCAAGGAGCTACTGGACGAACTGAAAGGTTTCTTCTCCAAAATCGATTTAAGGTTGGCTACCATCAAATACGATGCATGAGGAGGACATCGAGAAGACGGCATTTCGCACTCATCAAGGGCACTATGAATTTGTAGTCATGTCGTTCGGCCTGACCAACGCTCCGGCGACGTTTCAGAGTGCCATGAATGCTCTTTTCCGGGCCCAGTTGCGGAAATATGATTTGGTATTCTTCGACGACATTCTGATATATAGTCATACCTGGGAAGAGCATCACGAACATGTGGAGAGTGTGTTGTCGACGTTGGAACGAGAACGATGGGTGGCTAATCGGAGGAAGAGTGAATTTGGGCAAACCCAAATAAAATATTTGGGGCACGTGATCTCGAGTAAAGGATTGGAAATGGATGATGACAAAATAAAAGCACTAGTAGACTGGGAGAGACCCAAAACCGTGAGGAGCTTGAGAGGGTTCTTGGGATTAACCAGGTATTACCGGCGATTTGTCAAAGACTACGGAAAAATCGCCCAGCCATTAACGGAGTTGCTGAAGAAGGGTGGGTTCTCCTGGAATGCGGATGCAGAGGAGGCTTGGAAAACATTGAAGACAGCTATGACGACAGCCCCTGTGCAGTCTCTGCCAGATTTCAATCCGCCATTCCACATCGAGTGTGACGCTTCCGGTAGAGGAGTAGGGGTGGTTTTGATGCAGGACCGGAGGCCCATCGCCTATTTTAGTAAAGCGCTCTCGGAGGGGAGATTGAGTAAATCCATATATGAGAAGGAGATGATGGCCCTCATATTGCCATACAGCATTGGAGACCTTACCTCGTCGGACAGAAATTCATAGTTCACACGGATCAGAAGAGCCTGAGATACTTGCTGGAACAGCGTATCACTACGCAAAATCAACAGGATTGGATTGCGAAATTGCTGGGATATTACTTCGACATAATGTATAAAGTCGGGACTGCAAATAAGGCGACAGATGCCCTGTCCAGGAGGTACAAAGGGGAAGAGGATGAAGGAAAGGAGCTGAGTATGGTGGCCAGACCCTTCTGGCATGATTTTGAGGAAGTGGTGCGGGAAGTACATGCTGACGAATTTTTACATAGGGTGATCGAAGAAATTAAGAAAGATCCAAATACCCACCTGGCATATATGTTAGAACACGATAAGTTGCACCATAAGGGTAGATTGGTGTTGTCGGTGCAGTCTAAGTGGATTCCCAAGTTGATCGCTGAGTTCCACGTGGCCTAGACCGGGGGCCATTCGAGAGTGTATCGGACGTACAGACGCGTTGCGCAGTCTCTATATTGGACTGGGATGAAGAAGGACGTGACAGAGTTTGTAGCCAGGTGCGTTGTTTGTCAACAGCATAAATATCTTTCTTCTTCTCCTCAAGGTCTGTTACAACCATTGCCAATTCCAAATGCTGTGTGGGAGGAATTGAGCATGGATTTTATTGTACGGTTACCGAAGTCACAGGGTTTCGATGCTATTTTGGTAGTGGTGGATCGATTGAGCAAATATGCTCACTTTATCTCACTTAAACATCCATATTCGGCCAGAACCGTGGCAGAAGTGTTTGTACAGGAGGTAGTTAGGCTGCATGGCATACCTCAGTCCATCGTGAGTGACCAGGATCCATTGTTTATGAGCATTTTCTGGAGGGAGTTGTTTAAGGGACAGGGGACTCAATTGAAGATGAGTACGGCATATCACCCGGAAACCGATAGGCAGACAAAAGCGGTGAATAGGGTACTGCAGGGGTATCTTAGGTGCTTTTGTTCTGAGCAACCTAAAGGGTGGAGGGTCGTGGGCGGAGTATTGGTATAATACCAGTTTTCAAGGGGCTATAAGGTGCACTCTGTTTGAAGCTGTATATGGGAGACCACCTCCTTCCCTACATAGATTTATTCCGGGTGAGACTCTGGTAAAAGCCGTGAGCCAAGAACTTCAAACCCGTGATGAGGCGTTAAGGCAATTAAGGTTTCATTTGGAGAGGGCCCAGGATGTGATGGTAAGGCAAGCAAACAAGAAGTGTAAACTAGTGAATTTGGAGGTGGGAGATTGGGTCTTTCTGAAAATACGACCCCATCGACAATTGACAATGCCCACGCAACTTCATTCGAAACTAGCAGCCAGGTATTTTGGCCCTTTTCAAATAATTCAGAAGGTTGAGGAGGCAGCTTGCAAGTTGCAGCTTCCAGAAACGGCAAGGATACATCCCGTCTTCCACGTTTCACACTTAAAGAAGGTTGTGGGCACACAAGGGGTAGAAAAGGAGCTGCCGCGGGAGTTACAAGGGGAGGGTCCATCATTTTGGCCAGTGAAGGTGTTGGGAAAACGACAGATACAACAAGGAGACGTGGTGGTGCCACAGTTACTAATAGAGTGGCAAGTTGGAGGAACGGATGGGGCTACGTGGGAAGACGAGGTTACCATGCGGGAACAATATCCCGATTTCAACCTTAGGGACAAGGTTGGGTTTCAGGAGGCGGGTATTCATAGGCCTAAAGATAAGCAGGGATGGATTGTCTATGAGAGGAGGAATAAGAGAGTTAGTTAGATGGGTTAGTTGAGGGAGCGTACACTTAACTGTCATACAGTTAAGTGGTTTGGGGGGATGATTGTATAAATAGTAGTTGTTTGGTTCATTAAGGGACTTTTGGACACTTACTTGATTGACTGGTTTCATCCAGTGGTGGAGGGTTAAGCCTCTTATACCCTTGTTGCATATTACATTCTTTGTGAATAATACAAATCGATTCTTTTCCTTTCTCTGTGTTCTTCTGTTGAGAGAGTAAGGAGAGTGCTTGCTTGGGTTTTCATATTGAAAACCTAACAATAACATTTGTGATAGGTTGTGTATGTTACATGGTTGCATTGAAGATAATCATTATAGGGATCAACGGGAATTGAAACCTTATCAGATGCTCCTGTAGAACTGACTGCAATATTAGTAGTGAATTTGGATTCTCTACCTAGTTTTTGGTGGTGTTGTTAAAATATGGATTTTAAGCCTAACTCAAACACACAAAATAGTACAAGCACCACAAAAAACTTTCCACGTTGTTTAGCATATTTGTCTGCATCATTAGTGAAAGGCATGATGATATGTAATGTATTCGACAGTTTTTAGATAGTTTGGCAAAAATAAAACATAGAAGTTAGTATGAAGTTGTTAGGGGTAGTTAAGAAGAAGTTTAAACAGCAATTAAGGGAAGCTTTAATTAATAGTTAGGCAATTTTAGTCTTTTAAGGAGGGGTGTGTTCTTGTTCTGGTTGTTGAGTGTTTTATTTCTGAACAGGGACTGTCCTGTGTAGAAAGGAATGTTTTCCCTTTGGATGTTGAATATTTCATGTATTTTTCATTCAATAAACTGCTGCCTCACAATGAGGTTTCTTGTCTCTGTTTGTGATTGTTTATTTTGATATAGTATATAGGTTTCTTGACACCAAGAAACCTAGCACATGAGGACACCAAAATCAACAATTATTTGGTCAAGCTCACTGAGATAGGTTTGTATATTGTGGTCTTCAAGCTTTATAGAAATAATGTTGGAGATAACATTGTATAGGTAATGATTACTATAGGAATAAAGTCTCTTGGATTTGTTCGAAACATCATAACAAGTAGTAACAGCTTGATATTGGGGTTGCAATTTGCCATCAATGGAAAACCAAACAATGCTATAGAGAGGCATCAATTTGCTTCCATTGGGCATGATTAGCACTTGGAATATCTTTGGCTTGTTTTGCCAAGTGGTTTTCACGGCCTTTACCCTGAAACCACAATTGGACAGCAGCAACCCAAGAAATGTAATTGCTTGTTCCAATCAGTTTTTCACATGGAATTAGTAGAACAAAAGTAAATGTTAGAAGTGGACTTTAAGCCTAACTCAATCCCACAAAACCGGCTTGTAAGGTGAGGTTTGCACCCACTTATATACTATGAATTTGCCTTATCTCTAGTCGATGTGGAACTTCCAACATACCCCCCTCACACCGAGATATATACATCTCGAGCATGGGACTAGACACTAATGGGTGGTTCGATAGCGAGTGGAACAATATGCCCAACAAATAACAAATATTGTTAGGATAGGTTTTAACGATGGCTCTAATACCATGTTAGAAGTGGACTTTAAGCTTAACTCAACCCTACAAAACCGGCTTATAACGTAAGGTTTGCACCCATTTATATACTATGAATTTACCTTATCTCTAGTCGATGTGAGACTTCCAATAGTAAAAATCACTACAGAATCAGTATTTGAGTGGGAGTTGGCAAAAGCAACGGGAAACAAGCCAAAACAGAGAGCCTGGATGTGAGAAAGGAGTAGAGTGCACATCATGAAGTGGGTCATGCTGAAAGAAAGAGAAAAATCACAATATGTTACGAATCTGTGAATCGTACGCCACAGGAAGAAGTTGTTCTTGTTAGTGTGTATGGCAAAGCTTGGTGGTTGTTGGAGGAAGGTGTTTCTAGTAGCGTGGTCATTGTAGAAAAAGAGCGCTTAGTGATGAAATAGGAAAAAGCATGCAATGGCCATGGATACTGTTCACCCAAGAGGATGGGAAGAGGGATAAAAAAACAAAAATTACTTATAATATATAAAAGAAGAATTATCATATTCTCATGCAGACCACATAGTATGTATTTATAGTAATTTATAACATTAAATAATAAATACATTAAATTCTTGCCTAATAATCAAGGATCATTGATCCTAATTTCCTAGAATCTGTACCAGCTAATGATTAACAAATTTGTAATAGTTAATTACTAATTACATTCTAACACTATCTCATAGGAGTTATACTCTAACATGGATCATGTTAAATTTGTGAGCGCAAAGATTCTATTAATGTGAAGCAAACTTCTAGAAGAACCAAAATAACATAATACAATGCTAAATTAAATAAAAATTACCTGATGAAAGATCACTGATGTCCTTAAACGTAGAAAGGAACTGATCCAGTGTACCAAAGACAGAAGGCATGCAAAAATACATCAATGCCCACAGTTCAGAAAGATTATTTTGAATAGGTGTGCCAGTCATCAGCAATCGTCTTGGCATTATATACCGATCTTTGAGAACATTAAATAAAACCTGTTCATGTCTGAGAGTTTTAGCATGCACCAATAATCTCAAAGGATGAAGACCACTACATTGTTCAAATTTTCACCATTAAACTATCTTAAATTTATGATTTACATATTTTTATCATAAAGAGCTAATAACATGAAATGGACTGCATACATTTATGTAGAAATAAATCCTAATCATTTTTCTATATTTTGCGTCAATTCTGTCACACGTGTATGTGTTCATTGACGTATTCTAGTAAGTTACAATTTTATTTTGGATTTAATGTCTCAGATGCACTGGTAGGATACTGCAAGTTTATGAGAGGAGTAAAAGGAAATAAATATGTTAGTTGGTTAGTGTGTATAAGGGGGGAGAATATGTTAGAATACAGAGGAGAGTTAGTTAGGCGGTTGGAGGGGAAAGGAAGCCTATATAAGGCTTAGGAAACATTGTACAGGGTTGGATATTGTTTTTCTTTGTATAGGCAGGATATTTCATATCCTGTGGAGGAGGGAATTATCCCTTGGGAGGCTTGTATCATTGTTTTGAGATTCATACAGAAGAAATATACATAATTCTTTTCATCTTTTCCGTGCTGTGTGTGAGTGTTTCAGGAATGAACTGATAGTTCTTGATCTTTCTTGATCCAAGAACCTATCGTGCACCCTTTACTCACTATTAGATTTTAGAATCTAGAGCCACCGACCATATGACACCCTTCCCTAAATATTTTTCTACATATTCCCCATTTCCTAGAAACAAGAAAATTTCCACAGCTAATGGAAATAAGATAATTGCAGTTGGCAAGGAGATCTCCAAATAAACCCAACCATAATTCTAAAAAGTGTTCTGCATGTGCTTAAATTGTCCACAAATTTGATATATATACAAAAACTTACCAAGGATCTATTGTGCAATGTGGTTTTTTATAGCAACTCTTGCATATTGTAGAACAAAAAATCGGGAAAAACAATTGGACATTAGATAATGGAATGGCCTTCACTACATGAAACATTTGAATCTGCCCTTTAAAAGTCAATCTTTGATGTCTGAATCCTCCATTACCAACACAAAAAACTCAATTGCTTCATCCACTAGGACATCCTTTCATTGTATAAAGCTATTGTATCCTTCCTTGTTCAAAAATTTAAATTTGCAGAGTCTTCATTGTGAGGTGTGCGAGTTGGCAAAACATTCTAGGTCCCGCTAATGGTCCAAATATTTCATGGGCTATATGGTTTATCACATTTTTTAACGATTGTGCAAGGGCATCTTGGCTTTTTCTGCTTAAATGCAAATCTAAGGTTAGCTGCAAGGTTATCAAACTCGTGAATTTACGTAAACTCGTGAGAGTCGAGTAAACTTGACTCGTAACGAGTTTACTTCAGAGGAAAAATACTATATAAATAATATTTTAATTCAAATAAGTCTACAAAATTATATAACTTAAAATAAATAAAATTTATAGATATATAGTTCATACAAATAAATATTGTAAAACATAAATACTTGGATTATTGTCATTCATTTTGATACATTTCATTAAATATATAATAAAAAAAGATCAAACGACTTTGCTTTTCTTAATTTTTCCCCTTTTCAAGCTCATAGAATCGCTCATTCTACACAATCCTACTGATTTCACAATTAATTCTACCGAGTTTACGCAGAAAAGAGTTTACTTCCGAGTTAACTCGAAAGGCATGTCTGGAAACATAAACTCGTAAGAGTCTAAGAGTTAACTCGAGAGTTTGATAACCATGGTTAGCTGTATTGTTGTGCATTCTTAGTCAAAAATAAAAAAATTAGGGGTTACTATCAAGAAACTTAGGTCTGATAATGCTAAATATTATTTCAACCAAACCTTAAATTCCATTTTACAAAAAGAAGAGATAATCCATGAATCCTCATGTATTTTCATACCCCAACAAAATGAAATTGCTGAACAGGAAAAATGGGCGCTTACTATAACAAACTAGAGCATTGCTTTTCCAAAATAAGGTTCCAAATAAATTTTGGAGAAAACCATACTTATTGCCACTTATTCAACTAACAAGTTACCTTCTACTGGTTTTGTCATTAATTATTCTGATAGGTTCCTGATTGGAAACCTATCTACAATGCACTCACCCACACGTATACACCAGAGAAAAAGAGTATAATTTGTATATTCTTTATTTCAGTATACCCACTGCACAGCTATAACAACCTCCAAGAGAGCCAAATTCTCTCTCCACAGGATAAACGTGATCCTGTCTACACAATCTATTAATTCCAAAACGTAAAATATCCTTATCCCCCTCTGCTCTTATATAGGAGCTTTAATTCCTACCCAAACTAATAATACTACTAATACGGTTATAACTGCCTAACGCCTCTTCCCCTCATTATTCCCTATCATTACCCACCGCCTGATGTGCAACCTTGTCCTCAAGGTTGAAGTCTGATAATTGTTCCTGTTTCGTCACTCACAGAAGAGTCCAAGAGACTTGGTAGCTTGTCGACTCTGTCCTTTAGCTGACATTTCTCTAAAGCCTTCCATGTTTCATCATCTTCGTAGAAGTCTAGTGGGTCCAAGTTGGTCTGAATGCTGCCCTTGAAAAGAGTTGAAATGTGAATGAATTGCTTGATTCTTTCAGCAGAGATGATATGGGCAGACATCATGCTATACATCCTACTCCAAAATACTTGGGATTCTTTCATTGTCAACGCATAAGAAAGAGACAATCCCATAAGACCCGATGATACAAATCCCTTGGGAGGTAGAATAAGTAATGCAGCTACTAGGAATACTGTCAAGTTGTGAAGTATTTGAATCCTTAAAATTGACCATTCCATGGCCACATTGGCGTGAAAGAACACTGTTGCGTCCATGTCCACAAGCTTTAGGTAGTTGTTGAAAAATCTGTTCACCATGCTCAATGCTCGTATAGTAACCACCCCAAGTGATGTTTCGGCAACAAAATTCATGACAGGAGCTTGTGTGGTTCCATTGACCCTCTTAAATTCCCTTGAAAAGGCTTGATAATATCCATTTAATGTGAGCATGATCCATTGGACTGTATTTCGAACTGCAGGTAGGTCCCTGGGCTCATTAAAAACTTTTCCAAACACCGACAATAGCTGCTGCAACTCCACTGTTTGGACCCTTGTTAAGCCTGGATTGGTTTTTGTAGTCTCTGGGGTTATCCCTGCCTTTCCAAGGAGCCAAAGCAAAGTCTCCGCCTCCACCGCTTTCCTCTTCATCAATGCTTTCGGTGCCACTATTTTTCGTGCCAAGGTGGGGTCCCCTTTTATTGTTACTACCTCTTCCCCCTGTTTGTAGACCATCTTTAATTCTCCCCAATTAATGGTCACTTCCCCTAGTTTAGACACCCACTCCATCCCAAAAATTAAGTCCACTTCTCCTAATTCAAATAAATAAAAATTCTCAAATACCTTTGTCTCCCCTACATATATTGGAATATTCCTGCAATAGCCCCCTGTTTGTTTCTTTCGGCCATCTCCCAAACTAACGATATATGGTGGGGTCTCTTCTACCGGCAAGCTCAGCTCCTCTACCAACTCGGTGGCAATGAAGTTGTGGCTAGCGCCACTGTCGAAGAGGATCAGCACCTTCTTCCCTCGAACCCAGCCTTGTAGCTTCATAATTTTGTGCTGAGTGAGCCCACCCGCGAAGAACAACGACAACTCCATGCCTTTATGTCCAGCTTCTTTCCTACCTTCTTCGTCTTCATCACAGTCGGTTTCGTCTTCCCCCATGATCACCACCCACAAGCTTCTTTCTGGGCAACGATGTACGGGACTGAAAAGACCGCCACAGTGGAAACACAACCTCGCGTCCCTCCTTCTTTCGTCTTCCCTCTCCGTCACCTTCTGGATTTCGAAGAATTTTTCCGCACGAGAAATCCACCCTAGCGGATCAAGTCCTTCAAAGGTTGGTAACTCGACCCTTTTCACCCAGTTTGGTTGCGCGCCACTCGTATGTTCTTCATCATCTTCTCGTCATTCCCCTCTGATTCCATTCACTAAATCCTGACTTCCCTCCTGATGGCTCACGGTATTTCGTCCTCGTTCTCCAAACATTCGCATAAACTCTCTAAGTTTTTGCCGTAAACCCATCGTCTCCGCCTTCAAGCCCTCTACCATCATTTCCATCGCCTTCATTCGCCCCTCCAACGCATTTATCCTTCCCTCCATTCTTCCTTCTAGTGCATTTAGTTTTCCCTCCATCTCGCTCCTGTCTTTCACTGACCGGCAGGTTGGACCAAATTGATATGTTCCTGATTGGAAACCTATCTACAATGCACTCACCCACACGTATACACCAGAGAAAAAGAGTATAATATGTATATTCTCTATTTCTGCACAGCTGTAACAACCTCCAAGAGAGCCAAATTCTCTCTCCACGGGATAAACATGATCCTATCTACACAATCTATTAATTCCAAAATGCAAAATATCCTTACCCCCCTCTGCTCTTATATAGGAGCTTTAATTCCCACCCAAACTAATAATACTACTAATACGGTTATAACTGCCTAACGCCTCTTCCCCTCATTATTCCCTATCATATTCACTCATTCTATACACATATAACTCATTAACCTTCTACCTAGAATATTTGGGTGAGTCTCATTTGTAAATATTCACAAACAAAGGAAAAATTTGACCCAAGGACTATTAAATACGTTTTGATACGGAAAAACTCAACACACAGCAAAGTTCACCACAGGAGATTATAAAATTAAGGGGATTGTTGGACACCTTAACAAAACTTACAGACTCAAGAAAATTGCTACCTAGCATTCGAGGTAATATTCCCTTACTCTTGTGCAATCAATGCCTTAAATTCCCCTAAAGGTGTTTGGGTAATTGATTTTGGACCCACAAACCACATGACTCGATCATCTACTGTTGTATATCTTATAGACCCGGTCCAAGAAACAAAATAATGCATTTGAAGATGGAACTTCCATTACATTTGCTGAAAAAGGCGATATTATGATAAACCAAAATCTAATTCTGATCTGCATGTGCCCAAATTATTTGGCAATTTCATTTCTATTCACAAACTTACAATAGATTTACAATGCTTGGTGTTTTTTAATCCTACAACTTGTCAATTTAAGGATCAGGGAATGGGGAAGGTGATTGGCCTTGGTAAGGAAGACAATGGCTCTACCTCTTTCATGGCTTCTTCTATGTCACGCATGAATTAACTCTTTTGGATCATGAGGGTGAACCTGACCCCTAATGTCAGAATGTAAGTCCACCAAGATATACCCAAGACTTGTTGCTCAGAACTGGGTTTGGCCTGGGCAATCAATAAATCCAATTCTTGGGCATAATCTTCAACACTACCGATTTGCCTCAGGGCTGCCAGTCTTTCGTATATATTACCACGCCCATTTTCACCATATCTCTCCATTAAAGTTGTAGAAAAATCTTCCCTGATGAAAGTGACAAGCAACTGCTCTGATGGCTTAACATCTTGCTTTTGTAAGATATTCCAAGATGAGGCTGCAAATTTTGTTCAAGTCAGGCGTGTTTTCTTTAATGTAAGTGACATCTTTCTGCAACTCTGCTAGATTGGTTCCCTGATCGCTGATCATATTTATTGCTATCAAGATGTGTTTTCCCATCACAAAAAAGGGGAAAAAGGTAGGTCGGACCAATTATTAGGTTTTCTTTAATGACAGAAAGAAAGGGGCTTTATTCGTCCCTGGGTTTATTGAGTTTCGGAAGAAAACAAGTACACAAAGAAGTCTACTCCTTTCACACTAGAATCTGTCCAGTTTTTATCTAACCAGAAAATCTCCCTTCCTTCCCTACTGAGGCCTAATTTATGAAAGGCAGATGTAAACAACTAGACAACTAACCAACTATTATAGAAAACGTAACTAAAAAGTCAAAGGATAAAAAAGGTTTAATTCCTGTTTTTACCTCTCTTCCTATAATACACTTTTAAAGTCCTATCTATTGGTGTCTTGTGGTTCAACATAGCTCCAATAGACACCATATGTAATAACTAAAACTTCACTAAAATGACATGTAATTAAACAAGTTTTATATACAGAAGCATATTTTTACTGAACACCGCCAAACATAAGGCATTTAATAGTTTTTTCAACATACACTAGACGGATTTTTAAGTCTCTGAGCTTCATCAATGATTGCATACTGCCATGGTATTTGAGAAAGAAAATCCTGATCCACCAGTGCAATGTCATATGAAGTTAATAGCACATCAAAAGGCAACAAGACCTGCTAAAAGTTGCAGAAAATGAAAATTAGTAGACATTCAAACACCCATAATACTAGGTTTTGAGAAAGACTTTGCATGCCATTGCACACATCAAAAGGCTATAAGACCTGATAAAAGTTCAACCAAATAATAATTAGTAGATATTCTAAAACCTATAATACTAACAACCATACTACTACGTTTTGAAGAGGACTTTTCATGTGATTGCCATTTATGTCCGATTCCAATCACTTCATTATTTTCTTTTCCTCCTATTGGGTTTTCCTCAAAATGAGAGAGATGTTACACTCAAATTGTATTATTTGTGCTTGTTGATTGCTAAAGATCATAATCCTTCTCCACGTGGTAAGTCACCAGGTTATACAAAAAAGTTGTGTTTTCTACGGTATTCCCATTTTACAACTTCCACAACAATATTTGGTTATCCAAACATTGCTTTTTAATAAATGTCATCCAACTTCAAAGAGCATACGGGATAGTATAAATTTACTCACATTCATTGTTGATGACTGTCTTGCTACATGTTCATGTATTTTCATGCGTAGATTGCGCCTATTTTCTTTATCACCAACATATTTGAACACTGTTAGCTTGGGGGTAAATTTAACTATCTCTGACACCCAACCCTCAGTCACACTTAGAGGACATATAACCACTGAAAATAAAACAAAAACATCAGAAAGCAAAATATTTAACAAAAAAACAGATTACAAGATAAAAGTATAAATTCTTAAATTAAACAAAGATTCCTTCACTCACAAAAGGGCCCTTCAGACAACCGGCACACTTTTAAATAGCTTAAAAAGGAGATAGCTTGCAAAGTCTTGCCCAGTCCCATCTGTCCATATCCAAAACAAACATCAAAATAAACAAAACTAGGATCACATCATAAAAAGAGATAGCTTCCCACCCTTTTACTTTTCAGAACTATTGTTTCTTAAATACAGTGGTACGTTGTATCAGATTTTCTAAGTAAAAAATAAGACTTTTTAGCTTCTCTGAACTCTTCAAGTTCAATATTTGAGCCATTGTGAATTTCAATTTACAGAAATGGATTCAAATCAGTTTTTTATTGCAAATATAATTGACAAGAGTTAAATTTGTGATAATGATAGATATTTTTCATGTACATGTGGTTCAACAACCCTAACCCTAAGTAGCAACTTCGACTAAATTGGTGCACTTGCCAAAATAAACCATTTTGGTTAGTAACTACTTTAAAAGATGAATTTCATTACTATAATACCAATTAGATTACAATTTTTTTCCTGTCAGTTTACACAAGCTCTGACACAGAATTGAAGAGTGTACCTCATCCCCTGCAAATAATAGAAAAATTCTAGTCATAACCTAATAAAAAATGTTGCTTCATAAATACTATCAAACCCACGAGGTTTTAAATCTTCAAACAGAATAACAAAACTAAAAACACATCATCTGTCGACACTGAATACTTTTTCTTCATTTTCACAAAGAATTATAAAAGTGAAGGTCGCGAAATTGCTGACTTGTGCAGCTTGGTCATAGGTTTCAAATCTTGGAATCAGCCTCTGGCATACAAGGCTAAGACTTAGCATATCCACCCTCCATAAACTCATGCCCTAGGACACCCTATTCTTACAAAAAAATGTGAAACAACTAAACAACATGCCTTACTGCACACAAACATCAGTAGATTGGATTGAGATTGCATGGAGAAAAGTTCCTCCTTGCCAAACACATAGAACACCATATGGATATCATCCAAACTCTAAAATTAATTGAATAAACAAAAAGTCCATAACTACAATTTCAGAGTAAATATCTGTTTTATCCCTTCAAAGAATATTCCATAATCCACATTACATTACCTCTAACCCATTATTTTAAGAAATATTAAACTTGGCACTTCAAAGATAATGCCATCAGTTTCAATTAGATATTATAATGAATGCACATCAAAGGACTAATTTTAAGTATTTAAAAAAAAGGTAAGAATAACACGACGACATGTGTTACAACCTACTAGATGTTGGGAACACAATTTTTTCAATAATCTCTACTATCGATTGTATTCCATGTAGTTCACACAAAGAGAATGACAAGACGACACAAAACTCATCCAAAAATATATTTTAAAGAATATGATGCTAGTCTTGCTTATTACAATATTTTGAAGGCGTAAAAATACACCTTAACACCAAAACTTATAGTTTTTAGCTATTTTCATATTTTTTATGATTATATATTATAGCATAAAATTTAATACGTATAAGTGTCAAATTCTCAATTTGATCCCTACAAGTAAAAGTTTAGTAAATTCGTCCTCATGTATTATCAGATTGACTTCTACCACTGTTATTTAATTGCATAAGGATCAAATTAAGAATCTAACATAGTAGAGAGACCGGGTTAAGGATGCACAAAACATGTATAACCTATAGGAGTCAAATGAAGAATATGTAAGAAAGTTAATAGTCCATGTATGAAGGAAGGGATCAAACCAGTAAAACTTACATTACAAATACCAATTTAATAAGTGTTAAACTATAGGATCAAATTGAAAATCGGCTCACATGTGTAAGAATATTATGCATGCACACACATTAGTCCGGACCGGACCTAAATTAACCAAAACTTCCTTTCAAACTCTCAGAATTTCAATGCAGACAAACACAGTGAACCGGAGATTAAACCTCACAATCTCCGAATTCATAATTTTCCCCCAAAGAATGTTTGGAAATGGAACAACATAAAAAAAAAAAAAATAAAGGGACACCCCCATAGTTTCTTTCACATTCCGACACATTAAGAGCAATGAAACACATTGAAAGTGTTACAGTCTCACCGAGGACAACGTTGACGCCGAGTTTGTACCTCCGTATTAGCCAGGAAATCCCTTCCACCTGGTGCGGCTTGAGAGTCGCCCTGAGCCCGAGCTCTTCCTGACACGGCGGCGCGTCGCCGGCGCGTGCCTCATCGTCCAGTATGATTTTGGAAACAACTTGAAGTTTCTGTTCATAGCTAAGATTCATGGCGTCGATGTGCGTCGAGTCGGTTGTTTGGGAAGCTTTTGAAGCAAAAACAAAAAGAACGAAACGGCTACTCGGTTGTTTTGAAAATATGCGGGTGCTAAACACAATTTTAACATCACTTGCAAAAACATATTTCTACATTAAATTAGATTATAAAGTACGAAAATGACGTCTTAACACCGTTTTTGACACGGTTTTCACAACGCCATATGGCATATGTTAATTGGCCGCTTTTCTAAAAAAAAAAAATTAGTTTTCTAAAGTAAGTCAGGGCATAGAAAGTAAAGAGAACGAATTTTTACATTTCGTGTGCTGTTTCCTCATTTCATTTTCACTTTTTTCAGATTTTCATTTTCACGGTTTCTTCATTCTTTCTCCGTCGTTGCTTTCGTTCTCTCATCATCGCTCTCGTGCTCTCGTTCTCTCATCATCTCGTTCTCAGTTCTCAGACGTTCTCGGTGGCTTGGGTGTTGTCGGTGTCTTGGGCATCCTTGGTGTGCACTGTTGAAGCCCGCTCTTTACCATTGTTATTTTCGTCGTTGTTGGTGTGTTGTTATTTTTGGGGTAAGTGGAACTGCAAACTTATTCTAACCTAATCTTCAATAAAGAAGTTTTCTTCTTTCGCGAAACCTAATCTACAATGTCATTAATTTCATATTGGTTGTTTCACAGGACTTGCGTACCACATTTGGCAATGAAATTAGGAACAAAGACTTCACAGAGGTTGTGCTTCTTGGTCATAAGGATGGCATCATGTGCAAGGTTTTGGTTTCACATACTAGGAAACAAAGTTTGGAAAAGGTTGAAAAGAATTTTGCATCCAATATGCCTTGAAGGAAGGAGACGCGGTTGTCTTCGAGGTTGACAAACATAGCAATGATATTACAGTAGAAGTTCACATTAATGGATGTAATTGTAATATTCAGTCCCCAATATCGCTGTGAACCAGAATAGTGGACTGAAATTTATGTTAAAGTTCTGATTTTTATATTTCAATAAAACTTTGTTTATGGTTTCTTGGAATGAATGAAGTATGGTGAACTAATGAAAATTGTTTCTTATCTCCATGATGAGGTGCACAAGCATTATTATCCACACTAAAATCAGACCAAAACAACAAAATCACGCCTAAACCATACGATTTAAGACAAACATAGAAAAATTTAAGACCATGGTCCGCTGTGAACAAAAAATGGGCTCCCTATGATGAACTTTGTGTCCAAATAAGAAAATCAGCTCGCGTAATCGTTTACGACTTTGTGGTAAACGATTACCAGAGCTTTTTCTGCATAAGTTCTTTCAGAACCTGATTTCAGTCTTTGCACTCCACATCATAGTGTCCTGGGATACCCAAACATGAACAACCACACTAAGAACACGTCCAAAGCACTTAATGACAGCAAAACAATTTCATCTTTGCCCTGAAATGAAGATTTAAGACCATGGTCATTGTTTGTAATGTTTTTGACTGAATCCAGAGGTTTTGAATTGAAAATGTTATGGAACCTTGTTTATGGTGTGTGAGGTGTTGTTTGGACACCCCAAGAGGGAGGAAATGATCCATGTTTGTCATTCCATCAAGTTGGGTGAAGTCCAAACACTTGTGCAGCAGACAAGTGAGTGGTAATCGTTTACCAGAGGTTGGTAAACGATTACCAGAGTCAATTCCAGGATTTGGACACAAACCTCAACACAGGGAGCCTCAATTTCAAACGTAGAGGACCATGGTCATTGTCTGTAATGTTTTTGACTGAATTTAGAGGTTTTAAATTGAAATTGTTATGGAACCTTATTTAGGGTGTGTGAGGTGTAGTTTGGACACCCCAAGAGGGAGGAAATGATCCATGTTTGTCATTCTATCAAGTTGGGTGAAGTTCAAACACTTGTGCAGCAGACAAGTGAGTGGTAATTGTTTACAAGAGGTTGGTAAACGATTACCAGAGTCAATTCCAGGATTTGGACACAAACCTCAACTCAGGGAGCCTCAATTTCAAATGCAGAGGACCATGGTCATTCTCTGTAATGTTTTTTACTGAATCCAGAGGTTTTAAATTGAAACTGTTATGGAACCTTGTTTATGGTGTGTGCGGTGTTGTTTGGACACCCCAAAATGGAGGAAATGATCCATGTTTGTCATTCCATCAAGTTGGGTGAAGTCCAAACACTTGCGCAACAGACAAGTGAGTGGTAATCGTTTACATGAGGTTGGTAAACGATTACCAGAGTCAATTCCAGGATTTGGACACAAACCTCAACTCAGGGAGCCTCAATTTCAAACACAGAGGACCATGGTCATTCTCTATAATGTTTTTGACTGAATCCAGTGGTTTTGAATTGAAACTGTTATGGAACCTTGTTTATGGTGTGTAAGGTGTTGTTTGGACACTCCAAGAGGGAGGAAATGATCCATGTTTGTCATTCCATCAAGTTGGGTGAAGTCCAAACACTTGTGCAGCATACAAGTGAGTGATAATCGTTTACAAGAGGTTGGTAAACGATTACCATAGTCAATTCCAGGATTTGGACACAAACCTCAACTCAGGGAGCCTCAATTTCAAACGCAGAGGACCATTGTCACTCTCTGTAATGTTTTTGAATGAATCAAGTGGTTTTGAATTGAAACTATTATGGAACCTTGTTTATGGTGTGTGAGGTGTTGTTTGGACACTCCAAGAGGGAGGAAATGATCCATGTTTGTCATTCCGTCAAGTTGGGTGAAGTCCAAACACTTGTGCAGCAGACAAGTGAGTGGTAATCGTTTACCAAAGGTTGGTAAACGATTACCGGAGTCAATTCCAGGATTTGGACATAAACCTCAACTCAGGGAGCCTCAATTTAAAACGCAGAGAACTATGGTCATTCTCTGTAATGGTTTTATATTTTTGTGGTTATTCGTTGAGGAAAGAAACCAAGGAAACAATCTTTGAGAACATGAATAGAGGTCTTGCACTCAACATCATACTTTCCTTCCATACCCAAACATGAACAACCACACTTAGAACACCTTCAAATCACTAAATGACAACAAAACAGTTCCACCTCTGCTCTACATTCAAGAATTCATACAGTGGTCCTCTGTGAACAAAAAAAGGGCTCCCTTTGTTGAACTTTGTATCCAAAAACGAAAACCACGTTTACTAGTCTGTGGTAAACGATTACCACAGCTTTTTCTGCATAACTTGTTTCCAGGTCCTCAACTAAGCTCTTTTGTTCAAAATACAAAATTCTTTCCTATATCAAACATTCATTGTTTCATTTGTCCTTCAAATACATTAATACTACATTTCAATGCAAATTTTATTCATTAACAATTCAAAAAAAAGCAGATTTGCCATTTTCAATAACAAATGCAATTCAGTTAGTAAGTAATAATATCTTAAAGAATGCAACTTGCATTTTTATAACATTCAACATAAAACAAACCAAATTACAATACATATGTTCATGTTACAATATCTCCATATTACAATCTCTTAAGAAAGTTATACAAATATCACCCATTTTTTATTCTAAGCAATCCTACGTAAGGAGTCCTAAGCGCTCTACTCTTGTAACGCCTTCGTGACCCCATCCTCACATATGTCATCATTGGAGGAGGATCGGTGGACATGCCTCCCAGTGCTCGCAATCATTGACCGAAAAGGAGTGCCCGCAATCACTGACTGATGCTCCTTTCTCAAACGTTTGTTTAAACTACAAATGTACTTTGTTGAAACTGAGTAACGAACTGTCAACTGCATACAAAATCCAAAAACCAAAACATAAAAACCCTAAATGAAAAACAACACACAAAACCCAAACTCAAAATATGAAACGCTAAACAGCAAAACCCACCAAGGATGAATGCGCTTACCCTGCTTGAAGAACTGGCCATTTCGCAAAACGAACACACCAAGAACCAAAAGATGCAATGACAGCTACACCCACACCGACAACGAAGGCCAACCGGGCAACGACAAGGACAAACGACAGTCAGATGGCGAAAACGAAGGCAATAACGATATCGGAAGGGCGAAAGCAAAGTAAAGAAACCTATCGGAACGGAGAAATTGGAAGAAAGAGAATTTCAAATTGATGAAACAGAAAAGAAAGAGAATGTTAAATTCAGATCAAAATGGGGAAGGACAAACTTGGAATCCAAAAATTCAAATCTCTACCTCATTAATGACGTCAAATTTTTTGTTTTTTTTTTTAAAAAAACGTCCAATCACATGCCGACACGTGGCATTGTTAAAAGAGTGTCAAAAAAATAGTGTCAAAATATCGGGATCCTACATGTTAATAATAATGGTGAAAGTCACATTTACCTATAACATCAATTCAAAAATACACAAGTGGCTACAACTTTTATATATCAATATAAAAAAAATGTATTATCGACTAAAAATAATAATATAAATTAGATTTAAATTTTATTATTTTAACGTTAATTATTTTAATTTTTTATTAATTTAAATTTTTAATAATATATCAAAATTACATAGAATAATATATATATATATATATATATATATATATATATATATATATATATATTAAAAATGTATTAAATTTAAAATTAATATGCATATTGACATAAAATAAAAAGTAGTTAAATTTTAACTCAATAAAATAAATTATAAAGAACAAATGAAATGGTATATTTGATTATACTATTCTCTTACATTCAGTCGTACTCAGGACAACTGCAAAACCCTTATCAAAACGGTTATTATTTTAGTTGTGATTCCATGCATTCTTGATACCATATGGTTCAATACAAATACGGTTTGTTTATGAAGTAAGAGTTTTTCTTATAGTAGATTTAGTAATAGGTTTTGTACCGGACCACAACCGATCAATAGCCATGACGACAAAAATTTTTAGTTCGGACAATTATCTAATAGATTGTCTAGTTATGAAATACTAACTCAACGTTAGACTCATCGACCTGAAGTTAGATCAATCTTAAAATTGATTAATTCAATATTAAAGCATGATTATTAACCTTTGAGTCATAGTTAGAGTGACTTTAATTAAAAGTTCATCATAAACTCTAAAAATAAAGGTTTCATATAAGAAGATAGGTTATCATGTATCTAAAAACACTAGAAGAAGATTGAATAGTGTTAGTGAAAAAAATTGCGCAACCTATTTGATATAGTATTCTCGTCGAGTATAAATACTTTTGTGTAATTTGTCAAACACTTGACCTTGCGACTGGTTTAAACAGTAAATTCTTTTCAAATGTTATTCAGAATATTTGTTGTAGTGTTTTAATGGAACTTCTTCTTTAATGAATAGTCGTTTAATATAGAAAGCTTTAATATTTAAAATGAAAATACAACTGCAGGTTTTTTATAAGAGAAACGTAGAGAGAGAATAAAATAGTAAGTGCACAAATATTTTAATATTGGTTCATTCCACCTCCAGTCTCCTCTAACCTTAGAGGGTTCCACTATAATCTTCAAAAAGTTACAATTGAGTATTCTCACCTCTCCTGGTATCTCTAAACAATCCTGGTATCCCCTTATACGCTACCTAGTTGAGTTTCACTCACTCCTGGTTATGCAGAATAACACATCTTACCTTGACTAATTGAGTTTCACCCACTCCTGGTTTCCACTAGACAATCCTGGTATCCCCTGATACGCTACCTAGTAATCCTCAACTCTCTTGAGTTAAACAACAAGTGTTTGAATTCTCTTCAGAATTTGCAATCAATCTGATTGTTTACAAGTCGTTAGACAATTACTCTCACAGAGAGGATATATGTTCAATATAATACTATCTACAGACTCGCTAGGTGTTTTTCTCTCTACTTTCAAATAGTAAGTTGATATTACAATGAAGCTTGAGACTGTTTCACTAATTTTTCCTTTTCTTTTCTTAGATATTATCTTTGAACTTGAGCTCTTATGTGCTTTTTCTCTTGATGATGTTATTTTTCTTATGTTATTCTCTTTGTAAGTTATTCTCTTGATTCTTTCTTCAAATATTCTTCTATTTAAAGGCTTCTCAAAAGGTATTCATTAGACTTGAGCTTTTGCCTTAGATATTGTGCCTTCTTTGTCTTGTTGTGTGAAGGAGTCGTTAGTTAAAGTCAACTTGTCAGAGCATACTTGTTTTTTCAATACTTTGATAGAAGTAAGTTGTATTATTTCTTGGCATTACTTTTTATGGAGAGAACATTTCATGAATATCTTCTTTGTCTTTAACATCCATTTCTTATATATTTTGAATAGAGTAGGTGGATGCATGTAATAGGTGATTTGCACAAAATAGAGTAGATATACGTGCAGCAGATATGTCTTTTCTCTTATCACTTTTGTTGTTTTTGAACGTTGAGCATTTAATGACATTTAATGTTTGTTCAGAACAACAAAGTGTTTTTTACGTTTTCTACAATTCAGGTAGCATTTTATCTTTTAAGCTTTTCTCTTAAGATACCAGTCGTTGGTGTAGGACTTCATTGTTGGACGAAGTACGAGTTTTAGCTCATGGTATTGTCTAATCTATTGTAAACGCTTTAATATCCAACCTCCTTCAGCCAGGTCGTTTAACAAGTTTGTCTTCTATATGATTTTGGAATATTGATTGAGACTCTTAAAGAGCTCTACCAAAAACATTGTCTCGACACTTTTACATTATTTTGAGAGTTTGACTAATTACCGTTTGGAACTGTATAACTTTCGCTTTTGGCACAACTCTCATAGATGCTTTAACTTTAGGAATCGTTTAGTATAGCGTCTCGTCTAGGCCTAAGTGGTTTTTCTAAGACTTTCCTATTTTACTAGGTATTTAGAGATTTTGAGCTTGACACTTAGGTTTTTGCTATCTTGAGATTTTAGTGATGACATCCTGATATTCTCATTTCATTTAATGCTATTTTGTTAAATTTCAAAACATGAGTACATTTAGACATATTAGTCTTATAGACGATTTTATCTTACAACATTCATTATTATTTGTTTAAGTTTATCTAACTTTGGTATTAGAGTACTTTTTACATGTATTATCCAAGCAGTTTTGACGCATGAAAAACTTCTCACCGAGCAAAACTTAGACTTAAAAGACAATTTAAGGACAAAATAGTTGACCTTGATCCTGTATCTGATCATTTTTTACAGAAGAGTCAACATGGTTGGATCTTAGTATAATTTTAGCATGAAATCCAATTCTTTATATATCTTCTTGAAAGGGAGAGAGATTTTGTTTGACTTAATATTTAGAAAGGGTTTATTTGTAATTTCTTAGTCTTTATTTTACTTAGTTGTAGTATTTTTGGGTTTTGTTTCTTTTGTCGCATATGTTTATTTTCATTTTCGTGTTGCTTATGTTGTCAGATTGTGGAGTTTGGGTTGTTTCTTGTTTTAGTTGT
The DNA here is from genome assembly GCF_000741045.1 of Vigna radiata var. radiata. Classification (NCBI taxonomy): domain Eukaryota; kingdom Viridiplantae; phylum Streptophyta; class Magnoliopsida; order Fabales; family Fabaceae; genus Vigna; species Vigna radiata. The sequence goes on from NC_028354.1 coordinate 10,369,667, forward strand.
TCAGTTTATATTTTGTAAGGTTCTGTTACCCCTCTGCAGCTATTTAAAATAGTTTGAGACAATCAATTTATAATACACTGAATTATTAGAAACATTTTTTGTTGTGTTGCTCGATTTGTTTATTTAACAAAGTAGTATCAAAGTTTTATGTTGTGAGTAGAGAAAAAAAGAGAGAGGGGAATCAAACACTGTGAGGGAAACATTGAGTGCTTGAGTGTTTTGTGAGAGAGATGATAAAGGTAGTCAACGGAATGAGTATGTCACAATTGACGGAAAATACCAATTACGACAATTGGTGTTTGTAGATGAAGGTTCTTATTGGATTCCAAGATGTATGGGACATAGTGGAAGATGTGTACAATTAACTCCCGGAGGATGAACATCATACAATGACGTAGATTGTTGCACTAAAGAGGACACGGGTGAAAGACAGACTGACTTTGTACTTTTTATATAATGCAGTGGATGAATCAGGGTTCGAGAAAATAGCTAATGCGAAGTCCGCAAAAGAAGCTTGGGAAATTATGGAGGTGGCATACAAAGGAGATACTTGAGTACAAGCTCTCAAAAAAGAGTTTGAACATATGGAGATAGATGAAAAGGAGTTAGTTATTGAGTTTATAGCTCGAGTGCAAAAGATGGCCAACCAACTCAAAATGAACGGAGAAAAAATGCCTCATAACCAGATTGTAGAAATGATCTTGAGAAATCTGACAGATGATTTTGAAAGTATCGTGGTCCCTATTGTCAACTCTCATTGTGGAAGAGTTAGTTGAATCATTAAAGGCCCACAAACTGAGGAAGAAAAGAAAAAGAAGGAACCCCACGATCAAGCACTACACACACTTTGACTCAAATGGAGCACTACAGACACTTTGACTCAAATGGAACTCAGAATAAGAGCCAAAATTTTGGAAGCAAAGGATGAAGTGGACGTGCCGAGGTGATAATGAGACGTGACCGTGGTTGTGCAATGGGCTGTGAAGGACCGTCTAAGATAAGTGTGGAGTGTTTTAAATATCACAAACATAATCATTATGCAAAAGAATGCAAATTACGAAACTGTTATAATTGCGAGAAGATCGGTCACATAACAAGAGATGGGGTTATAATTGTGAGAAAAAAAAAAGTGAGAAAAACCTTCTTACAGAGAAAATGAAAAAGAGATGGGGTTTTGATGTTTTCAGAAAACTTGGACACGTTCAAGACCGAGCTGTCTGAGGCAATGTAAGAGGAGATCGAGCAACTTAATGCTGACCGGATTCAGACCGAATTGTTTGAGGCTGAACAGGAGGAGACCAAGGTGTCTGGAGCTGATCAGGAGAAAATCAGATTGTCTAGAGCCAAGGAGGTGAAGGCCGATTTGTTGAGTGTCAAGTTGTTAAAGAACTCGGAACTGCTAATGAAGTGCTTGGAAATGAAGGAGGAAAGCTCAAAAACAAAGGTGGTGAACTTGGATGTATTGTCGTGCTTGAAATCAGATACTGAGAAGATTGCTACTAACTCGATTTAGTATCTAGATATTGGAGTTAGCATGTGTAGAGATAAAAATTTCTTTCATGAATTCACTAAGTTAGAAGTAGGTTTCGTGTCATTCGGAGTTGATTCCAAAGTGACTATAAAAGGGCATGGGACAATCCAACAGGTTGGAGAAATTAGGAACATTTATTACGTTTTTGAACTTGAGAGCAATATATTAAGCGTGGGTTAGATAACTGAAAAGGATAATTTAGTTTTTATGAAGAACCTTGTACTCTGTTTAAAGAATAAGCATGTTCATCTAACAATTCAAATAAAAATGAAGAAAAACCGATCATACGAATTACCGTTAAAGATTTTGCAGAAAAAGTGTTTGTAAAGTTGTGTTACCCCTGCAGCTATTTAAAATAGTTTGCGGCACTCAATTTATAATACACTGAATTATCAGAAATATTTTTTGGTGTGTGTTGCTGAGTTTGTTTATTTAACAGATTTTACGAAATTGATAGAAAAAGAAAAGGCAGCTAGAGTCCACTTAGTAAATTTCTCTGTATTGATATTCAGACAATATTTTGGTACAGGAAACTTTATTTGGAATTTCAATTTCAATTCTAAACCACTGAAAAAAGAGCAGAATGGTCCATTCCCTCTTAGAATGTGAAGGTTAAAATTAGAGGCTACGCAGGAGAACGCCTTCAAAAGTAATTCCTGGACCAAATGCCAGTCCCAAGCCCCATTCTTCAGCACCATCTTTCAGAAACTCCCTCATGTACTCCATCACATAGAATATAGTGTTGCTGCTAACATTGCCATAGTCCATTAGTGCCTTCCTACTGCACTCTAACTTGTCACTGCTCAACTTCAGGGTACTCTCAAGCTTGTTCAGAATTGCAGGCCCTCCAGGGTGAACTGCCCAGAACAAATCATTGAACTCCTTCACACTGCTTTTGGCCATCAGCTTTCTGCAGAATTCTTCTATGTTATCTTCAATTTTCTGAGGGAGATCTCTCCCAAGTTTGAAGTTTATGCCTTCTTCAGAGAGTCTCCCATCAATCACACTGTGTGTCTCAGGCAGAAACTTTTGGACTGCATAGCTCAATTCCATGAAAGGAGACTCTTGACCCACCACAGGGTTTGCTCCAACTATGACAGCTGCAGCTCCATCACCAAAAAGTGCAGCCCCCACAAGATCATAAGGCCTGGCCTTGTTGGGGGGTCTAAACCCAAGAATGGTGGTCTCAGAGGTAGTGACCAGAACCCTGCTACCAGGGTTGTTCTCTGCAATGTCCTTGGCCACTCTCAGGCCTGTGACACCACCATAGCAACCTAGAAAGTAGAGCATTACACGGCCAACATCACTCCTGAGACCAAGCTCATTTGCCAAGTAAAGGTCACCACCTGGTAGCCTTATTTCACTTGAGGAAACATACACAATGTGGGTGATGTCTTGAGCAGGCCTTCCCCATTCCTTGATGCAGCAAAGGCTGGCCTTGGTAGCCATCTCTACCACTGCAGGGTTTGCTATTTCAAGCTTCTGCTTTATGGTTGGGGAACCCTCTGTGGCCAACTCTGGATACTTGTCAAGGATCTCCTTTGACATCACTGTGTACCTTGTCTTAACTGTGGTGTTTTTACCTGGAAAATGGAAAATCAAGCAAGAAAATATAACAGCTTAGCTTACTAATATTTTCAATAGTTTAAAACACTGACAAGAAAGAAAGTAAATAAGTAATATTGCACTTACAAAGACGCTCCAATTTCTCCTTAATATAAGCATCTACACACTTAGTGTCACGGATATAGCCCTCAACCAAACACTCCTGAGGGATGATTTGGCTAGGGAAAGCCTTGCCTATGGCAAGTATGGTGGCCTTCCCTGGTGTAGGCAGACGCCTAGTGTTAGTAGTGAGTGCAGCATGCTGCGTGGAGCTACCATTGGAATCACCTTGGCGCATTTTTTCTAAGGTTTAAGCAAATGCTGTTACGTACTACTGTAGAGACAATGAAGACTCACACCACACAGAGAATTCACAAGCTATCTGGTTATAAATGAAGCATGGCATGCGAAGGAAACGAGGTTGGTGTGAAGCAAGTCCAGCATGTTGTGAGAAATTGTTACCTTAGTGAAGTTTGGTGGCATTTTGATGTTCATGGTTTAGATGTGTGAGGGGTTTCACAGCTCAACAATCTTTTACTTTCTCACTTTAGCACCGAATCCATTTCTAATTTTGCAACCCTTTCAAGTGTCACACAATATAACATACCATAGTATTACTTACACTCAGCTTGGTTGGTTAGGGAGGGAATATCTACAATAATTTTATTTATAATAGAAATTATTTTAAATATTAATAATTTTTAGTTTATAAAATAATATGTATGTCATTAATTATTTTTATCTTTAAAATTTGTTACTATTTAATGATTTTTTTATAGTGATACTTTCTAACCTTAAAAATGTTATTAAACGAGAGTTCTCTAGCAAATATATTTTAAAGGGGTTAGGGTGAAGTATTTTTTACTATAAGGAGACTTCATTAAAATTTTAATAAAATTAGTTTAGGTTTTGGATTAATCAATAAAAAAAAGTGATCTTAGGCTGAATCTAATTTAATTTAACTTTCAACTCAATCTAATTAATTTAAATTTTTTCAAGCCTTTGCAGCATCTCAAAGTCTTCGTGTGCACAAACAAAGCATGCCATATTTTACACTTTAATCAAGCAAAATCGTGCGACATTTGATAATGTAAATTTAATAGAAAATTACCTTCTTTCCTTCATTTGTTTCCTTGACTTCTCTACCTTAGTGTCAAGACTATTCTGTAAGAGATATATTTTAGTATGGTAACACAAAATGATATAATTGTTCTTAGACATGTATGTTAAAACAATTGAACCAACAAACAACATTTCACCAAATGTCATTTTTCATCATTTTTAAGATCATTAGAGGCATCATTAATGAGTCTCCTCCACATTTTTATTATTGTCATTGTCTTTAACATCTTCAAAGAATTTAAATTGAAGAAAAAAATAAGGACAAAAAAATGTGTTTAAAAATAAAAAAGAATTGATGACATCTATAATAAACAATTTACCATCATAAAAACCATATTTCCAATGAGAAGTACAGATAGTTGCTTCTAGACAGAAGACAATTTTTATACTTATTAAGAATTATGGAACCACACTGTTGATAGGAGAGCCTAACTTTTATATATTTTGATTTTTAATGATGAATAAGTTTAAAAGATTAGAAACAGTTTTAATCATTTTTGCACAATAAAATGACATAACAAAAGTTTTAAATCATTAATATGTTAGTGTTAGATGTTTTAATCAATTCGTGATTAGTGATATAAGCCTAAAACAAATTGAGAATCTAATGTCTGGTAAATATAATTGATGATATAAGTTGTATAATTTGTTAGATTAAGCTAGAACACATAGAAAGCTAAACTATAGCAAATCACTCTATTATAATCCACTGCATAAGTTACATAACCGATTAAAATAGAAAGTGAGGCATAATATGTTATATAAGTAACATAATATGTTAAAAAAAGGGCAAATGGTTGACTAACTAAGCTAAGTGCAAGATAATGATTAGGTAAGCTCTATAATCGATTAAAACTAAAAGCAAGTTCTAATCCATTATACTAATAGCCTAACATGTTAAGTTTGTTAGAAGAAGCAGTTATAGACATAAGTGTTGAAATAATCGATTATACATATGTAATAATCTATTAAAACAAAGGCAAAAGCATAATAAATTATGCTAATAATATAATCGATTAAACTATGTCAAGATTGGAATTTTCTATATAAACCTGACTCAAGACTTGTTTCACCAACGCTTTAATTTTTAAATATTGATATACTTTTTAAGCTTTGTGTATAGGGTCTCTAAAGAATAGTTCTTGGAGGAATTCAAGCCTCATTGGTGATCATACATTCAAAGATTCATTCCAAATCAAGTAGACTTCATTATTGTTGATAAATTTGCACTTGAAGAGTGTGTTCTCATTAGTGTATCATTATTTCTACATTGCATAGCACCTGTGTGAGTAGGCCAAGTTAGAGATTGAAGGTGTTAAGCTTTTCCTTTTGCTTTAACAATTTTACATATATATCAAATTTAACAGATTAAATAGATCATGCAATCGATTATACAAATCATACAAGCCAGTAACAAACAAATATGACAGTTATAGGCAATTATCGCTTTTCAAGAAAATGATCTTCGTTAGAAACGCATTTTAATAGACTAGGCAAATAATGTAATCGGTTAAGTTTCATACGTAAGTAAATTTGAAAACATTTTACATTCTAAACACTTCAATGCACTCAACAAACATGTATTGTCATAGTAATGTGTCTTAATCGATTATACAACTAATGTAATCAGTTAAAACATAGTTGTTTTGCCTCTGTTATGCATATGTTGAAATCTGATGAATTTTAATAGATTATATAAATAGTGTAATCGATTATTTCATAAAGATACGCAATGTGCAATGTGTTTCAGTCAATGATTGATTTTAATACAATGAATGCATATACCAATCAGTTCAAGCACAAACACAATAACCAACTAATTTGTCATTTGTTGTGCAAGAAATTGTAAAACATTTCTTTTGTTCATCATAAAAAACTAATATGTGAGATGGGTACAGCTTTACAGAGCTTACCCTATCAACAATATTTTTAATCAATTAAAAAGATCCAAATGGCTAGTATATATCAATCTTTTGGAGAAGGTTCAATTGCTAGTGAGAACAATATTTTTTTGGAATCAATAGACAAAGGTATGTGGGATGCTATGACCAACCGACCCTATGAATCAACCAAGACAAAAATTAGGAAGATCAAACCCAAAGACTTGTACAAGTTAGGTAGGCAGAAACAAAAAGAAGAGGGAAAGAAAAGACACACATAACCCATGTAGTTCATTGCCAAACTTGCTACAAAATCCTGCTCAAAGAAAGATAATTGTAGAGATGATAAGTTTGCAAAAAAATTCTGATAATGAAGGGCTAAATCTTATGGCAAAAAGGTTATGAAAACTTTTGAGCTATAAAAGAAAAGCTAACACAAATGTTGGAAGAAACATAGAGTTTAGGAAGCAAGATAGATTTGTTGTTCCCACCTGTTTTGGACGTGAGAAAGAAGGGCACACCACACTGGAACAAAAACTAAAAGAGGAAAGAAATGACGCCAGTGAATCCAACAAGGTGATTGAAGACGAAAAAAATCTTGACTTGATGGCCAGACCTACATCATCCGAAAGTAGTGAAGATAACAAAGAAAAGGAACATATGTGGTATTTGGACATCGACTGTTCGAGGCACATGACCGAAGATGTTAAACAATTCAGCAACTTGTCTTCCAACACAATTTGTCATGTCACATACGACGACAATAACAAGGATAAAATCATTGGTGTTGGTAAAATACAAACTCCTTCCTCCTATAATATTGAAAATGTTTTACTTGTTGAGGATCTTAAGCATAATTTGCTAAGTATTAGCCAACTGTGTGATAAGGGGTTAAAGGTCACTTTTGAATCAAATCACAGTTTAATATGCCATGCATCATCACATGAACTAATTCTAGTAGGAAAGATACATAACAACATATACATGGTTGATTTCAAAAATACATCCTTCAAATATGTCACATACTTACTATCAAAAGAGGTTGAACCTTGCTTATGGCATAAGAGACTTGAGCACACACATGCATCATCTAAATAAGCTTGTATCTTGTTGGAACTTTGGCAAGTGTACCTAATCGTTTCAAGTAATAAAACCGGTACGACCGGATATCGTTTCCCAAGAGACTCGTTTCCTTAGATAGTCGTATAATTTCTAACTAATTTAGACTAAAGAATTCTTTTCATAATTTGGGTTTTAGTGCAATTAAAATAAACACGAAACAATAAATAGTAAAAGTGATCTTTGGCACTCAAACACTTTGAAATGGCAAGATTAGAAATCATATGGAATGGTATTGTTGGGGGTATGCTTTCACCTACTTCACTCTTATGTAAATAAAATCACTTCCTCTTCAATAATATGTCAATGTCAATCTACTAATTTACTCAAAGCCCAATCTCTTGGTAAAACAACCTAGACTTCCTCATTAGGCTTCAATCCCTTGGAAAACCAAACAATTATTTCCGCATTACGAAATGAGATTTTACGTCAACCAAAGGTCCTAGTTCTATCCCTAGATATTATTTCCTTTAGGTGTTTAACCCAAGTCTAGATTTACCCAACATTTCCCAATATTAAGCAGACCCTAAAATCAAGTCATGGCTAACAACTTCACAACAAGCATTAAGAGAAGGAATTAAACACTAACAATCAATGAAAGAGGCATATATTCATTCAAAACAAAGTGATTTATATAAGAGTTCAGTGGCTACAACATTCCCCCAACAACAATTAAACTAACTCTCCATGAATGGAGAGTTCAAGCTTACAACAATGCTGGAAATGGAAGAAGAAAGAAGACCCAAGGATGAAGAAGAACTGTTCCCACAGCTCCTAGCTTGCCTCCAAGAGCTCCAAATGAGAGGAATCGTGTTTAGGCAACAAAAGATGTAGAGCTCTCGTGTTTTAGGCTTAAAAGGACCTATTTTTGCCACATCAGCGTCGCCACCGCTCAACTGCACCCCAGCGACAGCCTTCCAGAGAGTAGGGCGCTCAACTACACCCCAGCTACAGCCCAATGACACCATTCCAGAGAACAGGGCGCTCAGCTGCATCCCAGATGCATCCTAACGGCAGCCTTCCAGAGAGCAGTGCGCTAAGCTGTACCTCAGCTACAGCAAGTCAGGATGAATGGGGCTCAACTGCACGCCAGCTGCACACCAGCTACACGCCAGCTGCACCCCAGCTGCAACATTAATCTTTGCTCAGTATTTCCTCTTTTTACATTCATTCGAACTTTGTGGTTCTTCCATTCTTTGGTTTGTCTAACAAGCTTCATGTACATGATCTAACAACCAAAAAGTGGGGATTAGTGGTGAAATTTAAATCAATTCAACTCAAGATGTAGCTACTTAGAAACTTAACAAATTAAGGCATAAAGAAGGTACAAAGCTAAGAAAGAGTTGACATTTTCTCTCAATTCAATACTGAAATCATGGTAAAATATGTCATTATCAACTCCCCCAAACTTAGAACCTTGTTTGTCCTCAAGCAAAAGGTATCTAGCTCTAACCCAAAAATTATTTTCACAGACACAGCAAAATCCACAACACTTGCTAAACTTGAAATGACTTGAAATTGGTAACAGATTAGCCTTCTATTATGGTGCTCACACTACATTTAATCAATCAAATGCCATAGTTTATAAGAGATCAACAGTCATGGCAGAATGCTTTACTGAATGATGTAGAACCAATCCTCACCCAAGGTAGTGTTTCACTCTAATGCACTGGTGTATAAGGATGTGTATCTATCACTCTACTATCACAATGTCACACAAATCAACTTTGTCATTCGTTTCAACCAAATTAAACACATTCACAAGCAAGTCAACATCACAAGGACTTTCATTGGCTTGTATTGAGGTTGGGCTAAGAAAGAAACATGGTTTTTTTTGGATAACAAAGACCTTGAGCTAAGAGATTAAAGAATTCAAATCATGCACATAAGTTTCTCTTTTGCTTCACTTAAATTACAACCACTTTCTAACTTATATCCCAACTTTCTTTCATTCAATTCTTTTTCTTTATCTTTTTCTTTCTCTTTTTTTCCTCATTTTTCAATTTTTCTCAATACACTCTTACAAAACAAACTCCCCCAAACTTTAAACCATTCTCCTGTAGCAAACATGATTACTCTATTTAGCTCAAGGTAGGGAAATCAGGGAATTTTCATTAGGCTTAAGGTTCAAAGAGGGAAGTCATCTTTCATTAAGGTTCAAAAGGTTTGTATTGGTTTATTTGGCTCAAACATGCATATGAGGTAGAAGACAAAGATGACCTTGATCATGTGTATCAAGCAAGCAATTGATTCAATTCAGAGACACTCAGGCAAAGTCAATTGTGATCTAACATGATAGCATTCACAAGAAAAATCTAAGGCACAACATCTCACAAGGTTAACTCAAGGTTCCACAAACATCCTCAAGCAACTGCTATAAATATTGATCGCAGTTAAACATAAGGCATTCTCAGACTTTTCATGAAGAAAGAAACCACAATCTGAACTTAACTGCATAATCTCAAATATCATTTCATATTCAAGCATAAGCATCATGAATCAACATAGCCTATCAAGCTAGATAACTCAACAAAAACTTCCACAAGTTGAAAAGTAAAATGTGCATTCAAATTTAAAAACAAGCAAACAAAACAAAAAGCAAAATAAAAGGTCATGTATATGAGTAGAGAAGCCTCAAGCTCTAACTCATGAAATGGTGTTGCTGCTGCTCCACCTCCCCCTACAAAATTGGTTTGGTCTCCAAGCCAAGCAAAAGAAAACTCATAAATAAATATTATGTTTGGTGTTTGAAAAACAAGTTTAGAACCAAAATTAGCACAAAACCAATGGTATAGAAGCATGTAGCTTGATAAAACATGTAAAACAAAAGGCTAGCAGCAAGCCCCACTTATAACAGAACCAAATTACAGAGGAAAAAAGGAGTGTTGTCCTGGTGCATCATAGCTGGGTTGCACAGGTTTTGTGCAGTTGAGCACAAAGTGTTGTCCTAGTGCGCCATAGCTGGGCTGCATAGGTTTTGTGCAGCTGAGTGCCATATCAGAAAAATGCAGAAAAAGCCCTCTGCTGGTGTAGCGCGCAGGTGCAGCTGAGCGGTAGTCTACAGAGAGTTTTTGCTGCATTTTAGGCTTTAAATATTGGATTTTTGACATTTGCATGCATTCAATCTCTTTCAAACAAAATGATTATGTTTCTACTACTTAAAAACACCAAGAATGCACCATGAAAACAATCAAATGCATGAATCTAAAAGATGAATGATAATGCACCTAACTAAACATGTCAAGACCATGCTTTTACACAAAGCACATATCTAACTAATTCAACACACATCATTGCACCCTAAATGTTCTAGAACACATCAAAACAAACAAAATACTCCAAAACATACTCTTTCACAACAACACTCAACAATAACAATCATGCAACTAGAAACAACATATGAGTTAAAATGCAAAATAACATGCTCCAAAAGAACCAAATCAAACTAAAACACTCTAACTCAAATTCAAACAGTTAAAACACACTCAAACAACACAATTACACAGAAGAAAAGGCTAGAAAGTTAGGTTGCCTCCCAGTAAGCGCTTGTTTAACGTCATTAGCTTGACACCATTATGCTCAAGTTTGATTTCTGATGTTGGTGTGTTTCTTCCTTTCATGACACCAACATAATCTCAACAATTTTCTTGTCACCAACTTGACTCTCCTTGAGTAGGGAGCCTTAATTTCAAGTACCCCATTTGCTTTTATCGCCTTGATAACCCATAACCTGTTCTTGAGCTTTACTGGTCTACTAGGTTTGGGTTCATTACTTTCCATAACAGGGGTGTTGGTGAACAAGTTTCTCTTCTTTATCTCCATCCTCCTCCTTCACTTTTGGAGAGAAACAATTTAGGCTCTTTTTGGCCAACTTTGCAACTTGCCTTGGTAGAATAGTAACAGATAGAACTTCATCGGTTGCTTCAAGGCTAGTCTATTCCTCTTGACTTGGCTGCATAGTTGTGAAGACATTGAAGGTTACCTCTCTATCTTGGTCTTTTAATTTCAGTATTCCCTCTTCCATATGAATAACAACCTTAGCTGTCTTCATGAAAGGTCTTCCAAGGATGAGTGGTATCTCAGATCCTTCCTCCATTTCCATCACAACAAACTCCATCGGGAATTGAAGCTTATCAACTTTTACCACCACATCTTCTATCACACCATAGGGATATTTGATGGACCTATCGGCCAACTGAAGCATCATTCTTGTTGGCTTGGCTTCAAGACCATCAATCTTGTTAAGTATAGATAGGGGCATTAGGTTGATGCTAGCCCCCAAATCAATAAGATTTTTCCCTATATCATGGTTTCCAATGGTGCATGGACTGGTGAAACTCCCCGGATCTTTAAATTTTGGAGGGAGAGTCTTTTGCATGATGGCACTGCAATTTTCCTGCACTTCAATTGTTTCCTCATCTAAATATTTTTTCTTCTTGTTGAGGATTTGCTTCATGTACTTTGCATAGGCAGGAATTTGTTGTAGTGTTTCAGTCAAGGGCATGGTGATCTCCAACTGGTTGAATATTTGCTTGAACCGAGCCAATTGTTTCTCATTTTCTCTATTGGAAGGATTTTTGGGGTAAGGAAGATTTTTCACAATCTCCTTCTCTTTTTGCTTTTTCTCTTTTTCTTTGCCTTTATTTTCTTCTTCTTTTCCAACAATCTCTTCTTCTATTTCTTTTTCTCCTTGATTCTCCTCTTCATTCTTTTCCTTCTCTTCTTCTTCTTCTTCTTTCTTTTCTTTTCCTTCTCTTTTTCTTCTTTCTTTTCTTTTCCTTCACCTTTCCTCTCAACCTCTTTCCCACTTCTAGTGAATATGACATTACATTCTTCCTAAGGGTTGGCTTGAGTATTTGCAGAGAATTGTCCACCCTGTTGGTTTGCTAAATGCTTAACTAATTGACCAACCTGCACTTCCAAATTCTTTATAGACCCATCAATATTTTTCTGGTTTTTGATGGAGTGCTGCATGAACATTTGTAGTGTGTCTTCAAGTTTTGAAATCCTATCATTCTAAGATGGATAATGTTGAGCAGGTTGAGCAGGTTGATATAGATTTCTACTGGCAAAAGCTCTTTAAGCTTGCCTCCACCCTTGGTTAGAAGGATTAGGGAAAGGGTTGTTGAAGAGGTTTTGTCTTCCTTTGTTTCCCATATAATTGACTTCTTCAGATTGGGAACCACTAGGAACTTGATAATGGTCATTAGGATGATTATCTCCACAAAAATCACATCTCATCACCTAGTGATGAGGTTGAGCATGAGCTTGCATTGCTTGCAACTGCTGAGGTAGCTTGGCCATATGTTAAGTCAGGAGCTCCATTTGTTGAGCGAGAAGTTTGTTTTATGCAAGCAGTGCATCATCAGTACTAATTTCATAACTCCTATTTTTTGTGCTTGTGTTCTCCCATGTTGACTCTGCATGTCAATAGAAGCCATATTTTCAATAACAGCAATGGCTTCATCAGCAGTTTTGAATAGAATCAACCCACCAAAAGATGCATCAAGTATCATCTTTGTATGAGTTTGCAACCCATTGCAGAAGGTTTGCACTTGCATCTCTAAGCTAAAGCCATGACTGGGACACTTCTTCAATAAAGCTTTGAATCTTTCTCAGGCTTCACATAGTGGTTCATCTACTCCTTGGACAAAAGTATCCATTGCAGCCTTTATTTTTGCGCTCTTTGATGGTGGAAAGAAGCGAGCAAGAAATTTATGTTCCACATCCTCCCAACTAGTCAAACTTTGATTAAGCTGTGACTGAAGTCAAGCCTTTGCTTTGCCATTCAGAGAAAATGGGAAAAGTCTCATATACATTGCTTCTTCCTCCTCCCCCATTACACCCACAGAGCCACACAATTCATAGAAAGTGACCAAATAAGCGTGAGGGTCTTCATTATCCATGCCAGAGAATTGATTGGAACTGATTAGCTGGAGTAGAGCAGACTTCATTTCTGCAAGCTTCTCACTCATAGTGGGCCTCACAATGCTTGAGAAATTTCTTGGGCAAGTGTAAGCAATGGAGTCCCCTATGGTTCTCCATGGAGATGGTCCTGTACCCGTCATATCGTTCACAATAGAAGTATCAAGAAGATCAAAGGATTGATTGTTGAAAGAGGTTGAAGATTCAGGGGCAGCTTGTTGACTAATAGCTTGTCGTCTCCTTGTGTCACTATTGTTTCTACAAGTTATTTTCTCGATCTCAGGGTCAACAAGGAGTGGTTCAGATGAAACAATCCTCCTTGTACGGATATTTCCCTGCATACACTGGAGAGCAACAACACTAGAGCCACAAGTTAGCCAAAAATATAGAAATTGTAATTACAATAAAACAGAAATTTATACACAAAAGAAAGAAAGTATAAATCAGTTAAAAATCACACAAAAGTCTAGTTTGAACACCGAGTCCCCAACAATGGTGCCAAAAACTTGTTGGGACTTTGGCAAATGTACCAAATCGTTTCAATTAATAAAACCGGTAAGACCAAATATTGTTTCCCGAGAGACTCATTTCACTAGACAATCGTATAATTTCTAACTAATCTAGACTAAAGAATTCCTTCATAATTTGGGTTTTAGTGTAATTAAAATAAACACGAAACAATAAATAGTAAAAGTGATCTTTGGCACTTAAACACATGGAAATGGCAAGATTAGAAATGATATGGAATGGTATTGTTAGGGGTATGCTTTCACCTACTTCACTCTTATGTAAATAAAATCATTTCCTCTTCAATAATATGTCAATGTCAATCTACTAATTTACTCAAACCCCAATCCCTTGGTAAAAGAGCCTAGACTTCCTCATTAGGCTCCGATCCCATGGAAAACCTAACAATTATTTTCGCATTATGAAATGAGATTTTACGACAACCAAAGGTCCCAGTTCTATCCCTAGATACTATTTCCTTTAGGTGTTTAACCCAAGTCCAGATTTACCCAACATTTCCCAATATTAAGCAAAACCTAAAATCAAGTCATGGGTAGCAACTTCACAACAAGCATTAAGAGAACGAATTAAACACTAACAGTCAATGAAAGAGACATATATTCATTCAAAACAAATTGATTTACATAAGAGTTCAGTGGCTACAACATTCCCCCAACAATAATCTCCATGAACGGAGAGCTCAAGCTTACAACAATGGTGGAAATGGAAGAAGAAAGAAGACCCAAGGATGAAGAAGGACTGTTCCCACAGCTCTTAGCTCGCCTCCAAGAGCTCCAAATGAGAGGAATTGTGTTTGGGCAGCAAAAGATGCAGAGCTCTCGCGTTTTAGGCTTAAAAAGACCTATTTTTGCCACATCAGTGTCGCCACCGCTCAACTGCACCGCGGTTGCACCTCAACGACAGCCTTCTAGAGAGCAGGGCGCTCAGCTACACCCCAGCTGCAGCCTAGCGGCAGCATTCTAGAGAGTAGGGCGCTCAGTTGCACCCCAGCAACAGCCTTTCAGAGAACAATACGCTCAGCTACACCTCAGCTACAACAAGTCAGGATGAATGAGGCTCAACTGCACCCCAGCTTCAACATTTATCTTTGCTCAATATTTCCTCTTTTTACATTCATTCGAATTTTGTGGTTCTTCCATTATTCGGTTTGGCTAACAAGCTTCATGTACATGATCTAACAACCAAAAAGTGGGGATTAGTGGTGAATTTTAAATCAATTCAACTGAAGATGTAGCTACTTAGAAACTTAACAAATTGAGGCATAAAGAAGGTACAAAGCTAAGAAAGAGTTGACATTTTCTCTCAATTCAATACTGAAATCATGGTAAAATATGTCATTATCATAGCTAAAAGTTTGGTATTAGGACTACTGAATATAAAGTTTGTATTTGATAGACTTTGCAATGCTTTCCAAAAGGGAAAACAAGTGAGAACTTCCTTTAAGTACAAACGGGTTATATCCACCACTAGACCACCAAAGTTGATACACATGGATTTATTTGGTCATCTAGAGTATAAAGTTTAGGAGGAAATTACTATGGACTTGTCCTACTCTAGGTACACTTGGACCTTCTTCCTTGCATCCAAGAGTGATACATTCAGAGTCTCTAAGAAATTTTCCTCCATAATTCAAAATGAGAAAGAACTCAAAATAAAAGTTATTAGGAGTGATCACGGGAGGGAGTTTCAAAATCAGAGTTTTGAGGATTTTTGTGAAGAACATGGAATCTCACATAATTTCTCTACACTCATAACACCTCAACAAAATGGTGTTGTTGAAAGAAAAAGTAGGGCTCTAGAGGAACTAGCTAGAACCATGCTTAATGAGAGATCCTTGACTAAACACTTTTAGGTTGATGTTTTAGTACAACTTGCTATGTGTTGAACAAAGCTATCATAAGACCAATGCTAAAACTCATTCCTTATGAATTATTCAAAGGGAGAAAACCTAACATCACCCATTTAAAAGTTTTTGGTTGCAAATGTTTTTCTTTGAACAATGGTAAAAGCAATCTAGGCAAGTTTGATTCTAAAGCAAGTGAAGGAATATTTCTAGGCTACTCATTAACTAACAAAGCCTATAAATTCTTCAATAAACACACTCTAATTGTGGAAGAATCCATTCATGTTGCTTTTGATGAAAGTTTTGATAATGTGACTAACACGATGCTACCAAAAGAAAGTCTAAATGCAGGTGAACCTGATACAAATGTGGAACAATACATAGAAGACACTCAAGAAGCACAAACTCCTATTGAAACTAAAATTAAAATGAATGTTGACCTTCCTAAGGATTGGATAACCTCAAAGGAATTGTCAAAAAGCAACATCATAGGAGATATCACCAAAGGAGTTTCCACAAGAAGACAATTAGGTCAATTCTAGATGAATGTAGCCTTTGTATCTCAAATTGAACCCAAAAATGTGAATGATGCATTAAAGGATGAAAACTAGTTCTTGGTCATGCAAGAGGAATTGAATTAATTCAAGAGAAATAATGTATGGGAGCTTGTTCCAAAAAACAGTGCTTTTCAAGTGATTGAAACCAAATAGGTTTTTAGAAATAAGATGGATGACTTGGGAATCATTATAAAGAACAAGGCTAGACTTGTAGCAAATGGATATAGTAAAGAAAAATGGATAGATTATGATGAGGCATATGCACCAGTTGCAAGACTTGAAGCAATAAGGATCTCACTTGTTATTGCATTTATGCTTAACTTCAAACTATACCAAATGGATGTGAAAAATGTCTTTCTAAATGGGTACATCAAAGAAGAAGTTTTTGTAGAACAACCTCCTGGTTGTCAAGATTTTGAGTTTCTAAATCACATATTTAATTTAAATAAGGCACTTTATGGTTTAAAGCAAGCAACTCGCTCATGGTATGAAAGGTTAAGTGAATTCTTTCTTAAAAAGGAGTTCTAAAGGGATAAAGTAGATTCTACTCTTTTCATTAAGAAATTTGGAGAAAATCTATTATTTGTGCAAATTTATGGAGATGATGTTGTATTTGGCTCTACTAACCCTATATTATGTAAAGAATTCTCTAATAGCATGTAGGAGGAGTTTGAGATATCAATGATGGGAGATGAAAATTTCTTTCTTGGGCTTCATGTGAAGCAATGTTCTACAGGAATATTCATTCATCAATCAAAATATTGTACTAAACTTATGAAGAAGTTTAAAATGAATGGATGCAAAAAATCTTCTACTTCAATGGCCAGAAATTGTTATCTAGACAAAGATGAGATAGGTAAAAACGTTGATCAGAAAATGTACAGAGGTATGATTGGATCTTTACTATATTTAACCGTTAGTCATTCGGATATTATGTATAATGTGTGTCTATGTGCTAGATTTCAATCTTGTCCTAAGGAGTCTAATTTAACTATTGTCAAATGGATTATGAAATATCTAAAAGGGACAAAACACTAGGTTTATGGTATCCTAGAGGTGCAAATATATCTCTAGAAGGATATAGTGATTCATATTTTGGTGGATGTAATCTTGACAGAAAAAGCACTAGTGACACTTGTCATTTGCTTGGATTCTCTTTAATCACATGGCATTCAAAGAAACAAGCATGTGTGGCCTTATTCATTACAGAAGCTGAATACATTCCAGTTGGAAGTTGTTGTGCTCAATCCTTTTGGATTAAGAGCCAATTGGAAGACTATGTCATTCATTTAGATAAAATTCCTTTGAAATGTGATAACACAAGTTGAATAAACCTAACAAAAAATCTTGTTCTACATTCCAAAACCAAACATATAAAAATAAGGCATCATTTTATTATAAATCATATATCAAAGGGTGATTGCAAAATTGAATATGTAGATACTCTACATCAATGGGCATATATCTTTACAAAACCTCTTTCAAAGGAGACATTTTATACAATAGGAATGCATTAGGTATTCTTGACCTAAGTTGTGTATCATACCTCTTAAAAGCATATTAGAAATTACATACTAGCACATAAATAAAAATAATATTGTTGATAACGGTTGATTTTACCATTATCTACTATGTAACTTTGATATTAAATAAACTCCCTTTGGCTTTGAAACTTGCTTAAACTTTTGTTTTTTTAGTTTATTCTTGTGAATAAGAGAGTTAAGGTTATACTTGATGATTTTTATTAGTAATTCCCTTGATTTTGTAGGTTATTGGAATGATTTAGAAGAGGAGTTAAAGTATCAAAGAGTTGGAACCCAGAAAGGATAGAAAAGCACCAGAAGAGAAGGCTACATAAGGTCGCAGGACGCCTGGTTTCCCTTTTTTGGGGCTATAGGCACAGGTGCTCACACAACCACGTATGGTTGCCCTTTTCTGGGGCCCTCAACGCTAGGTAGCTCGCACCAGTGCCTGCTTGTCCTCTGAGAGGCGCTGAGCGCCAGACTCCACGTATCGTAGAACTCCTGGTTGCCACATTCAGGGCCCTCACGCCACTTCTCTCGCAGGGACGCCTGCTTGCCCAGCGTGTTGGACCTTTGGACTTGGTTTTGATCTATTTAAGGACCTCTACATGTTAGGGTTTGTATCTTTTGACGGCAGAAGCACAAAGACATTCTCTTCGACCCTCTAGAGGTAGAATTCGATGCGTAGAGACACTCTCTTTGACTTCCAGCATCTTCAGAGTCAACCATTAAATAGAGATTTGCTTCCTCATCTAATTTACTTGAGCTTGAAGAGCTTGATGTAAAGCTTGAATCAGACAATATCAACTTATCCACATTTATGACTTCATTGTAAGTGAGTCTTAAAAATTTTCACATTTCTTGTGCACTTTTATAAATAGAAACTTTGAAGAAATCATCAAGGGTTAGTGTAGACAAAATTATATTTCTAGCCTTAATATCATATTATGTCATTCTGTTTTCATCCACAGTCCACAGAAAATAGGTTTTTCATCAACTGTACTTTTAAGAATATAAGGACCATTTTGTACAGCTTCCCAGATGCTTATATCAATAGACCCAATAAAAATTTCCATTATGACTTTATGTTGGTTCCAGGATGGAGAGTCTGTGTTGACTGGACCAAAGACAGTGCAACAAATGACTGAGAAGGTGAGATTGATTCAAGAGAGGATGAGAGCCTCACAGAGTAGGCATAAATCGTATGCTGATAAGCAACGCAAACCTCTAGAGTTTGAGGTCGGTGATCATGTATTTCTTCGTGTGACGCCTACTACTGGGGTAGGAAAGGCAATTCGTGCTAAGAAGCTTTCTCCCAGATATCTTGGATCATATCAGATTTCTAGACGCATCGGACCAGTTGCATATGAGATAGCTATGCCGCCTTAGCTAGCTAATCTCCACCTAGTATTCCATGTGTCTCAGCTGAGGAAGTATGTTCCTGACCCTTCTCATGTATTGGAGATTGAAGATGTGCAAGTCCAGGAGGATCTCTCAGTGGAAATGCAACCAGTTAGAGTTGAGGGGGAATTAACCAAGCGGCTAGATGGGAAAGCTACTAGACTCGTCAAGGTCATATGGGAATATAGAACGGGCGATTCCACTTGCGAACGGGAGGAAGAGATGAAGAAGTCGTACCCTCACCTATTCTTTGGTAAGTTTTAATTTTCGATGACGAAAATTTTTTTGTTGGGGAGAATGTAAGGTCTGAGAAAAATGCCTCTTAAGTGGTGCACACGTGGCAGCGAATTGTTGGGCCAATTTTAATAGCAAAAATAAAATTTTAGTAAAACTTTACCTTGAAAAGTTTAAGCCTTTTTCTCTTACATGTTAGTTCACCACCAAAGCACAGTTCTACTCCTTCCTTTCTTCCTTTGCTCCACCTTCTTTCCATCATATCTCACAATCTCTCCATCTGTTTGCTAAATAGGAAACTCGTAAACGTTCTTGAGGCTACAAGCAACATTTTTACCGTTCGAATTTCAATCTCCTTCAACAGGTAAGAAAAACCCCTTTTCCATTTTCCTTAGGGCTGTGAGCATGCAACCAAACTTGTTGCATGCAGCCCATTTCATTTCCTTTTCCAAATCTAGATTCTATTTAGTCCTAAAGTTCATTCTCCATCATCAATTGATGATTATAGGTGGTTCTAGTAGATTTCCCTTTTTGAAGAGTAAAAGAGCAATTGGGATTTTGTTTCTCTGTGTCTACACTAGAGGTAAGGGAAGCTTGGGGGTTTTCTTGTTCTATTTTGGAAATATGGGTTGCATGAATTGGGTATTTAGTTTGGGGATAATATTTTTTTTTCATGGTATATATATATATATATATATATATATATATATATATATATATATATATATATATATATATATATA